>NC_047658.1:151319532-151619532 GCF_011762505.2 Arvicanthis niloticus
TTGCTCAGGCACTGGGAAGAAGGAGATAGTCTTTCAGAAGTCTTCCTAGTGAATTTTCAAGGGATCTGTTAAGTGAAAAAAGCATAAAACATATATTGATAACATTTGTATTTGTGTACATATTCTATTTGCACATACTTATATGAATTGAGGAGGAGCTAAGAGAAAAGTTAAACAAGAAGGCCATAGTATTACCCAGGTATATACATTCTCACTATACAGCCCTCGCTATAGACCATCATGAAGATCTGCCTGCCTCTGCCTCTGGGATGCTGGGATTTAAGGCATGCACCACCATACTTGTCTTATACAGAAATATTGTCGCCGGACAGTGGTGGCGCACGCCTTTAATCCCAGAACTTGGAAGGCAGAGGCAGGCAGATTTCTGAGTTCGAGGCCAGCCTGGTCTACAGAGTGAGTTCCAGGACAGCCAAGGCTATATACGGAGAAACCCTGCCTCAAAAATAAATAAATAAATAAATAAATAAATAAATAAAATAAAATAAAAAATAAAAAATTAAAACCAACAACAATAACAAAACAAACAAACAAACAAACAAAAAAAGAAATATTGTCAGCTAAGAAAGAAGGAAATGAACTATATTGAGCCTCTTACATCTGTCCAGTTCCTTATCAGCCTGTGACTAGCAGGCACTTCAGAATACAGGAACATGTGAGACATGGTTCCGCTCTTTGGTTCAGCTAGAAACGTAAAAGCAAATACAAGGAAATATATTATGTGTAATTTGGTGTGAACTAAATACAATATGAAGACAAATAAAATAAAGGTGGACATTTTACAAAAACTAAGCACACTGCTTCTCCTCAAGCCCTCTTTGCCCCAAGCTCACTGCCAGGACAGACAACCCCCACTTCCAGAAAACAGCTCTGGGTCCAGCCCACTTTCTTCTCATGAAGGAATGACCTTGCAGGCCTCTTTAGCTCCCTGTACCCTGCCTGCCCCTAAAGATATCTTTCAGCTTTTACTGTTTTACTGGTAACTGATTTACTGCTAATCACCATGGAAACAGGGGTAGAAAATGTGAAGCACAGAAACAGGAAGCCGCACTGAGCAAAGAATTTTCCAGGTGATACAAGGCTTGGTCCTGGGGACTGGCTCTTCCTTTCCAGCATGGCTCCTGGAAGGCTTCTGTGGGTACTACCGTCTGTCCCAGAGCCCCATGTTCCTCCCCATTTTCTCTCTCCTTGGGTGGCCTAGGGGACGATCCATTACTTCAAGGGGTTTCAGCTCTTCTAGGCTTCTCTTTCACTGGGGTTTTGTCTTGAGATAGCACATGAAGGGAAAAAAAAAAAAAAAAGGCAGACAGCAATCTGTGTCTCCGAGCCAGGGGTTATTAGCTAAATCCCTGTTGTAAATCCCAGCTGGCCCCAGCAGCCTTTCTCCAGGAAGTCCCAGCCCCTGATGAATGCTCCACCCAGAGATGCCTCTCAGCTGGTTAAAATTCCTCCTGCCAATGGATAGCTCTACCACCTAAAAACTGTAGTCTCCTTACTGCTAGTTGGAGCTACCCCACTGCAGGGGCTTAGTCTTCAGTCACGGAACTGGTGAGCAGCCTTGGCTTACCTCCAAGTTTTTGTTTGTTTATTATTTATTCATTGTTTTTGTTTAGCCTATTTTTGAGACATGGTCTCATTCTGTAGCTGGCCTGGAACTTCTTATGTAGACCAGGCTGGCCTTAAACTCACATAAATCAACCTGCCCCTGCCCCTGCCCCTGCCCCTGCCCCTGCCCCTGCCCCTGCCCCTGCCCCTGCCCCTGCCCCTGCCCCTGCCCCTGCCCCTGCCCCTGCCCCTGCCCCTGCCCCTGCCCCTGCCCCTGCCCCTGCCCCTGCCCCTGCCCCTGCCCCTGCCGCCTCTGCCTCCTGAGTACTGGGATTAAAGGCCTGTGCCACTATACTGGACTGTCTTGTTTTAAGACTTATTTATGTTTCTTTTATGTATATGGCTGTGTTGCTTATATGTATGTCCCACATGCATGCAGTGCCCATGTAGGCAAAAAGAGGGTGTTGGGTCACCTGAAACTGGAGTTACTGGCTATGAGCTGCCATGTGAGTTCTGGGAATCAAACTAGGGTCTTACTGCTGATTCATCTTTCCAGTCCATTTTTGTTTTTGAGACAGAGTTTCATATAGTTCAGGCTAACCTCACACTTAAGATATAGTCAGAGCTGGCCTTAAATTCCTGATTCTCTTGCCTCTGCTTCAAGAATGTTGGGATTAGAAGCAAGTACTACAATACCTGGTGTTACTTCAAATTTAATCATGGCACTGTGTTTGGGCTTTGGGGGATGCACACGCCATACACAGTATGTCTGTAGAAGTCAGAGGACAGCTTTCCTGGTTCTTGCCTTCCACCTTGTTGAGGCAGGGTCTCTCATTTCTGCTACTGCACAATGTACTTTAGACTACCTGGACTTCCAGGCAATTTTCCTGTCTCTACCATCTGTCTTGCTCTGGGAGTACAGGTTTGCAGATGCTTACCATGGGTCAGCATTTTACATGGGTTCTCAGGATTAAATTCAGGTCATCAAGTTTTGGAGACAAACTCGTGAGTCAGATTCAGCTTTTTTGTTTTTTGTTTGTTTGTTTGTTTGTTTGTTTTTGTTGGTTTTTTTTTGGTTTTGTTGTTGTTGTTTTGTTGGTTTTTTTTGTTTTTTGTTTTTTGGGTTTTTTTGGTTTTTCGAGACAGGGTTTCTCTGTGTAGTCCTGGCTGTCCTGGAACTCACTCTGTAGACCAGGCTGGCCTCGAACTCAGAAATCTGCCTGCCTTTGCCTCCCAAGTGAGCTTTTTTGTTTTTTAATTTTTAAGATTTATTTTATGTATGTGAGTACATTGTTGCTGTCTTCGGACACATCAGATCCCATTACAGATGGTTGTGAGTCACCATGTGGTTGCTGGGAATTGAACTCAGAATCTCTGGAAGAGCAGCCAGTGTTCTTAACCAATGAGCCATCTCTCTAGCCCCCAGCTTTTTTTTTTTCCTTAACAGTCTGTGTTACATTGGTTATTTCCAAATTTTACATTTATTTATTTAGCATCTTCAGGTATTTATTTAAAGTACTAAATTGCTCAAAAAAAAAAAAAAAAAATCCAGAAGGATTGTTGCTGTGGTTTTTTTTTTCCCCCAGAGACAGAGTTTCCCTGTGTAGCCTTGGCTGTCCTAGTACTCTGTAGCCCAGGTTAACCTCGAACTCAAGAAATCTTCCTGCCTCTGCTTCCCAAGTGCTGAAATTTAAGGTGTGCATCACCTCCGCCTGGCAGAAGGATTGTTTACAGAGGCAAAAGACATGGTTTCATTAGTAGGTCCAAAGCAATGACAATTCCATGGGATCAGTAGCTGAAAAAGAAAAATGGAGAATGTATGTTCTTCCTTTCCACTTTCCTTTCTTTGTCTTCTTTTGAGATGGGAATCTCTACAGTGCTTGGCATGCCAAGCAATCCTCCTGCCTCTGCTTCCTGAGTAGTTGCAACTATGGACAGATTTTTTTCAACCCAGAGTTTAGAGTCTTAATAATCAGAATGGCAACTGAACCCAGATGGACTGGGCTGAGGGTGGGGGTGGGGCAGCAGTGAGGCCAGAGGTCAGAGGCAGCTGGGGAGACAGTGTAAGGAAAAGATGCCATCCCTACACTCGAAGCCACACAGAAAACCTCACCGTGGAGTCAGCTATTCTGGAGAAGGCCTAACTACCCACTGCTGGCAATTTGTTTTGATTTTAATCTTCAGTGTTCCTGGCTACACACGCTCATTGTAAACCTATCAAAAGTCAGAGAGATAGGCAAAGTAACAGTAGGTCTCCCTGCCCACAGAGGTGTAACTGCAATGGCATTCGAGTATATGCATCCAGATTGGTTTCTCTGTAGAAATGGACACATTTATATATATGCACACATTTGTGAATTGTAAATTGTTATAAAATTCTTATAGTAGAACCCTGACCACTTAGAGCAGTGGTTCTCAACCTGTGAGTTGCAACCCCTTTAGGGGTTACCAACCCTTTCACAGGTGTCACCTAAGGCCATCGTATAACACAGATATTTACAGTATGATTCATAACATCAGCAAAATTACAGTTATAAAGTAGCAATGAAAAATTTTTATGGTTGGAAGTCACCAAAACATGAGGAAGTGTCTTAACAGGTTGCAGCATTCGGAAGGCTGTGCAAACCACTGTTGTAGAGCTTAAGCAGTCTTATGCCTGCAGTTAATGTGCTCTCTCATCTCATGTATGTGCACATTAAAGATGCTAAGCGGGGCTGGAGAGATGGCTCTGAGGTTAAGAGCACTGACTGCTCTTCCAGAGGACTCAGGCCCACATGGTGGATCAGTAATTCCAGTTCCAGGGGATATGACACGTTCTTTTGGCCTTGACACTGCACGTATGCAGTACACAGGCAAAACACCCTGTAAAATAAAAAGAAAGACATCTTTTTAAAAATTCTAAACAATGAACAAGCAAAACGCTCAAGTGTTCCACTCTCCTCTAATGGTCACCTCGGTGCTCTCTTAGAAGATGCGTTCTCTCAAAACAATTGTTCTTCCTCCAAATGGTAGCCTATCTGTCTGGTACAAGGCCTGGGTTTATCTCCAGCATCACAAATAAGTAATAGCAAAAATTGTGGCTCCTCCCACCTTTCTTGGTGCCTAAAGTATATGCAAAGTGAATAATCTACCAATACACACAATATACATTACCCTGGAGCTGGCTGTGGTTTCTCGTTTTTTTCCCCCCTCACATAAGATATCTTGGACATCTGTCCCTGTCAATATCTACGAATTATTGTGACTGACAGGTGTGGAACCTCTCTAGAGAAAAACAGGATTCTTTAGATGTCAGAGCCTGTAGGCACGCATTAGAATCCTGGGGCAATTTTTATGCTTTAGTAAATGTGCATTACAACCACTGGTGAGGAGGGTTTCTTCAGATTCTGAATCGCACTCACAAGCAAGCGAACTGCTTTCAATCCTTCACAGAAAGAGGTGAGATATAAATTGACTACTTGCTCATTTATTCAGAGATATCAGAGATATCTTAACACAGAAGCAATGAGTTCTGCCATCATAATTAGAAGTGAAGGTTAAAAAAAAAAAAAAGGAACAGAGAAAATTTACCAGTACAAGTTTTTCCTTTGTTGCCTCTGTTAAAAATGTATTTATACACTCGTTATTTTAACTATTACTTCGTGTGATACATTTGTTTAACTACTAAATCTTTTAAATTATAGAATAGACAGTGTTCTTTGCATGCTATCATCTTTGGGTTCTCTCTGAATCATGCTATTTTTATTTTTATTTTTTTGCAAATATTCTACATGTGCTTGAAAAGAATATAAATTAATGCTGGAATTTTGCCTACCATTCTTAGTGAGAGAAGAAATCAGAAGAGGAAAGTCCACAGTCCTAGCTACGGTTAACATCTTAGGCTAGGGTAGCAGCTCAGGGGCAGAACTTTCGTTCAGCTAGTATGTGTGAAACCCAGGGTTCCATCCTCAGCACTGCAGAGATAGATGAATGATAGATAGACAGATAGATAGACAGATAGATAGACAAATAGATAGATAGATAGATAGACAAATGATAGATAGATGATAGATAGATAGATAGATAGATAGATTAGATAGATAGATAGATAGATAGATAGACAAATGATAGATAGATAGATAGATAGATAGATAGATAGATAGATAGATAGACAATAGATGATAGACAGACAGATGATAGATCGACCAGGGAGAGAGGAGAAAAGTGAGAGGGAAGGAGGAAGGAAAGAAGGAATGGGAGGAAATATTTCAAGGTGAGTGGTTTCTCTGGATCCCCTCAGAAACCACACCTAAAGTTGTTCAAGTCTCTTGTATTATTTGCACATAACACTTTAGGTCACTTCTAGATTATTTATAATACCTAATACAATGTAGATGCTATATAATTAGTTATAATATCATTTAGAAGATGACAAAAGTCTGCATACATTCAGAACAAAGGTTTCTTTTTCCTCAAATATTTTCAATCCTTATAGAATTTAAATTGTTATTTATTTTTGTCTGATGTGTGTAAAGTGTTTTGCCTTCATGTAAGTATGTGTACTGTATACATAACTGATGTACAAAGAGGCCAGAGAGTGTTCTGGGCCCCCTAGAACTAGAGTTTCAGCTGGTTTTGAGCTTGAAGGATGCCAGAAGAGCAGCCTGTGCTCGTAACCCCAGAGCCATGTCTCCAGTCCCAACTTCATACAATTGAATCCACTGATATGGATAGCCCACTATATTGGACATCCTGAAATCCACCTTGCCGAAATCATCAAAGCCTTTTTAAAACAGAATTTTCTTCAACAGTAAAAATGTTGTTTAAATTTGTCAATCCAAGGGGCTGAAGAGTTGGCTCAGTGGTTAAGAGCACCTGCTGCTTGTGGTGGCTGTTCCTGGATGTCAACTTGACTACATCTGGAATAAACTACAATCCAGAATTGGAGGGCACACCTGTGATCCAGACCTTGAGCCTGGAAGACACAGGCTTCTAACCTGGTTCTTGTCATGGAGATCTTGAGGCATAGTGACCACAAAAAGCTTAAGTAGGCCCTGGCAAGGTAGTACATGCCTTTAATCCCAGGAGATTGAGGCAAGAAGATCTCTTAGTTAAGGTCAGCCTGGGACAAAACAAGTCCCAGATCCAGGCGTAGTGGTACACACCTTTAACTGAGCCATACCTTCTGCTGGAGGCCTACATAGGGACATTGGAAGAAGGAAGATTCACTCTTCTGCAACTGCTTGCACTTACTTGTCAGCACATCTGTTGGAACCTACTTCTACAGAAGACCAGCTCAAATAACTAGCCTCATGGGACTAAGTAACTACTAGACTCTTGGACTTCCCCTTCACAGCTTCCCATTGTAATAAATCCCCTTAATATATAGAGACATTCCATAAGTTCTGTAACTCTAGAGAACCCTAATACACTGCTCTTCTATCTGACCCAGGTTTGATTCCTCACTCTCACATGGTTGGCTCACAGCCAGTTCCAGAGATGCTAAAGTCCTTTTCTGACTTTCTTGGACAATAGGCACTTACATGGCACACAGACACACATACAGATATAATACCTGTGTGCATTAAAAAAAATTGCCAAGCCATATAAACTCTACAAAGTTGAAAGTCACAATTCCTTGATACTTCTCTTTCAACCCAGTCATGGCAAGGTGGAGGTACTGTCAACTGTATTGTGTGCAAACAGTCTATGACTTATTATGCTGGTTCTATTTCATGGTTTTAGGCTCTATGACAATGTCAAAGCAACACACATTCAGTGTTCATTGGGATTTTGACCTTTTCCTGGCCTAGCAATACGCTCCGTGATACTCTCTGTCAGGAGCTGGGCACTGGCTGTGAGCTGCAGCTCCTCATGAGCCAGGAGGCACAAGCAGCACTCTACAGTGGACTGTGTTGCTAGACTGTGACCTACGAAATGCATTCCTACTTTCACTGGTCTCAATTCACCCCGAGTTTAGCAGGCTGTACCATCTCTGTCAATCAAAGACATTACTTTACTTCCTTGTAGACATCACCTATGTACATATAGAATGTTAGTAAATATTACATGCCTGATCTTAAAAAGATAATATACAACATAAAAGGGATTTCACTACATACATACTTTGGTACGCTGTGCTTTTTCCCCTTTTTCTCAAGGTATCCATTTATATCAACACATTTGTATCTTCTCCAGTGTTTTTAATGGTTGTATGGCTGGATACAGTTGTTCTGTGAGGTACTTAATGATCATCCTTTGATGGACACTTGAGTTATTTCCAGTTGGCAGTTTTGAGTGCTACCTCCTCTCTTCAGCCGTCTCCGGGTGATCCTCATCCAAACCTTTCTTCTTTCAGCTGCTGTAGACCAAGGTATCCAACCTGATCCCTTCCCTTTAGTAATGCCATTTGCCCTTTGAGGTTGTCTGCCTCTAAGTCTCACTAAAGAGCAACCTTCTGTCCCTAAGCTCTCCTGCCTGATGATCAATACAGGGGAAGGGAGGGGAGGGACATTTCAGTTTTAACTGGTCTTTGCTGTCACTCCACAATGTAAGCAGGGACAGCAAAACTCATAAAGTATGCTTTAACTAGTAGGCTCTGGTTCCTGTCCACCTTGGGCAAGAGTAAGGAGAATGCCTATTTTACAGAGTTCACCAACCCAATTTCCACCCCCAATACTGGGGAGATCAGATTAATTCTTCCTCCTATAATATGCCTGCTTGTCAAGCGGGAGAGTAGTGTATTTTCAGAGAAATCTTAGTCACTGAGCACCCTAGATGTGGGATCTCCATTCAAGGGAGGGCCTATGTCCTTCCTGTCAGTTCTGTTGGCTCTAACCCTGTGCTCAAGACAACAAGTCCCTCCTAATTACTGTGCAACTAGATGGCTGCAGTGTTCTATGACCAGCAGACAGCCCACACCTAACCTCCAAGTACCTGAGACCAAGGCTGGCAGAGGTAAAGTCCTCAGGATGCAGAATTTCTGGACCCCGCCCCCACTGTGTAGAACCAGCATGTGCCCTGGTTGGGGAGGGTATCACAAAGGGGCAAGTTTCATGAGAATTCAGTCTCAAAGTGAGCTGTTGGTTCAAGTATCCCAAGGGTCAGTACATCTGTGGACACCTGTTGTTTCCCCATTTGCTCTGCTGAACCAGAGCAGCTCAGAATCCCCCAGGCTGATCCCTTGACTTTCACACCTGTCCGTGTCTAAGTGTTTCATTGTGATTTAAGCCAGCAGCCAGGGCCCCTAGAAAATCAGGCGCATAGCACTTCTTGGCTCTGCTCTACCACACAAACATGAAGCTAATTTTTCTGTTCCTGGAAGCTTAGAAGGCTACTTTCTGCCCAGGTCATAAGAACACAAAGTCAAAATTTTGTGCTTGGAGGCGTTCTGAAAGAGAACATCATGGTAAGGAACATGTGAGCCTCCGACGTGGGAAGCTGGATTTTGGAGGAATGTTAACCCAGATGCTTGGAGCTTGCCACCACTTGAGAGCTCAGACTTGAAGCCTGCTTCAAGGGTGAAGGCAGACTTGGTGAGTGGGATAGAAAAGACTGGGGTGCAAACAGATCAGCGTGGCTGAACAGGGATTTTCAAATACAAAGAATGTTGCCAGGCTCCTTTGATACAGTGTGTTTTCCTGTACCTCTAGCTGTTCCTGATAGAAAGCTAAGTGACTGGGATGGAGGGTCAAGGGACATAGGCAAGGAACAAAATCATCATTGTCAGGAACCCCAGCCAAGAGTAAGTGACTACTGGGTGACTCCTGGACCTTCAGCTGGGGAGGTCCAGGTGTTTTCTGGACTAGCACAGCTTTTGCCTTGGGT
Organism: Arvicanthis niloticus; assembly: GCF_011762505.2. Lineage (NCBI taxonomy): Eukaryota > Metazoa > Chordata > Mammalia > Rodentia > Muridae > Arvicanthis > Arvicanthis niloticus. The sequence goes on from NC_047658.1 coordinate 151,328,902, forward strand.
ATATCTTCCTACCAAGTGTCATCCATAATGATATAAATAAATGATAGCTATTAGTAACTAGTTAATAACAGTGATCATCCGAATGAAGATTTATTGAGTACTTACTAGATGCTGCCAGGCACTATTATGAGCCCTTTATATGTATTAACTCAATTAATACAAACCAATGAAACTGGCACTACTGCTATGTCCATTTCACAAGTGAGAACTCTGGGGCATGGAGAGGTTAAGTGACTTCCAGAGTAAAAAAAGGTATTTCAAACTCAGGGAGCTGGCTTCAGAGTGTACACTCCTAGACACCCTGCCATTCTGCCTCTTGAGACAATCAGAGTCCTGTCCTCCTGAAGCTTTAATGTAGAGAAACTATTTAAGTGTAAGGTCACACACAGCACAGTGAACCCAGTACTTGTAAGGCTTGAGCAAGGAACAACCAGGTCTCCTTAGGGATAGGACAAGCTGTAGCACAAATGGCTTGTACAAAAGCCCAGAAGCAAGGATGATGGTGACATGCTCAAAGGTGTTCCTGTGACTGGCTCAGTCTAGGGAGCACCAGGAAGAATGATGGTCTACAGAGATGATAACGAGGATCACATGATGTCAGATCTGGCATGGCAAATCTTCAAAGTTGACAGGGAGGTAGGGGAGAGTCATGTCTTGTATGACATTTCATTTTGTTTTCTTGAGCGTGATGAATGTATGTGATGAGTTCCTGTACATGAATGGCATGGTCAGAGTGGTTTATTAAGGACAGCGGAGGCTTCAGTGTGGAAAGTGCATGAAAGCAGAGCAAGAGTCAAGGAGACCACCGTGGAAGCTGTTACAAGAAAGTCAGGACTGGCTGACCAGTCAGGGTGCAGACAAGAGACAGGGTTTTTGAGTATTCAAAATATGGATTCTTCTAAAGCAAATTAAAATATAAACCATTTAAAAGAACATGGGCAAAATATAGAAATATGTAATTAACAAAAAACATTAAAGTTGTCCCCCCCAGCATATAAATAGATATTAAACCAAATAATTAAGGTTAATGTAAAATAAAACAATGAAATACTGGTGGCTACACTTGGAAAGGTGATACTCTGATATGTCTCTGAACAGTAAATTAATTCAGCCATTTACGGAAAGCAGTAAGGAAGCATACAGTAAGCTTGCAATACAACTACCCCGCCATAGTCTAGTAATTTCCCTTCTGTTTATACAGCTCATAGAGGTTCTTGCACATAGACAGAAAGACATGTGGACAGACATGTCCACAGCAGCATGATCTGTCACGGGCAAATAAAAACGCAGACTACTGACATATAATTAAAATGTACACGTGCATATTTTTAAGATGTGCAGAAAGTGACCTTCTTGTTGACTAAATACGCACAAGAGAGTCTTTCCGCTGATGTCAAAGCACAATAGTGGGAAAGAGGGGGAATTAAAAGGGGGTGGCAAGGTGTTTGTTTGTCTGTCTGTTTTTTGAGACAGGGTTTCTCTGCCTTGGCTGTCCTGGAACTCACTCTGTAGACCAGGCTGGCCTTGAACTCAGAAATCCCCCTGCCTCTGCCTCCCAAGTGCTGGGATTAAAGGCATGCGCCACAATGGTGGCAGTTTTAAAACAAACAAACAAACAAACAAACAAAGGGACCAGAAGAGAAGTAGCTAGAGAAACGATTAACAGTTGGGAATGAAAACTAATGGATGTGTAGTTATATTATTCTTTGTGTGTATCTATAGATTTTTACATTTGTAAAGAACAAGAGGGGTTTATAAAGGTACTTGAGGTGCCAAATCAGTAAGACTCGCTGACTGTCAACACAATAAGGCTAAGACTGAGAGAGGAAGGCTAGGCAGTCATGTACACGTTAACCGAAACACATCCTGTGCATGTAACTCTCTGCCTGGTAGTGTGCTGTGTAGCTTGATCGTCATCTGTTTAACGGGTCAGTTTCCTTTCAATGTTCTGCTACTGATAATATGTCAAGACATGCCTTCATACGTTCATCGCTCTGAATGTTCCAGTCTATCTGGATGTAATGTGGGTCAGAGAACATGAACATTTTATATTTTTGATGGATAGCGGTCAGTGGTCCTTGTAGATGACCATAGGGATGGGTGCATGTGGTACTTTCTTTAAATAAAAACTCTTGAGGATGGGGATGTAGCCAGTTAGTAGAATGCTTGATTGCATTGAAAACCCTGTGGATTCCAAGTACAAACCTGGTGTGGGGATGCATGTCACCTTTGTTTACATAGGAGTTCAAGGCCAGCCTGAGATACATGAGACCTTGTCTTTAAGGGAAAAAAAAAAAGAAATTCTTGAGTAAAAATCTTGCCTACTCTCTGGAGCATTCCTCTAGGAGCCAAAACCACTCATTATTTCTTCCTCCTTTGGCCTGGACTAAACAGTGAGGTGTATGTGGGAGGGTGTACATGATCTCAGAGAAATAAACAAGTATTGGGGTATATATGAATCACTGCTAATTGCCTGCTTTGAAAGCATGCCTGTCATGTCTCACTCACAGTTCCCCAGGGTTTGGTGCTAAGAGGAGAGACACCAGACCCACATTCCCACGTGGAAATTATGCTCTGGAGATACCGCCCTCATTTAGTTAGGAATGTGCCCTCCAATGCCCCCGTCCCACCTCCTTCCACTCCAAGGCTGAATACCAGTTACCATTTATCATCATGCTGATAGGGACACTGGAAAAGGACACCTTTTCTAATTTGTAGGAATGTGGTGATTAAATGGGTCAGAATCCAGAAACTGCTTAGAACAGGATCTGACCCAAAACAGGGCCAATGAGTGCTTGGTGTGGGCATTACTAGTGTTAAAGAATAGTCTGGGACTCCATGTTCCTAAAAGAGGTAGGAAAATAAATCTGATTTGATTTTCTTTGAACTCCTTTTATTTATTTACTTGATAAAAAATTTGAAACAGTTTCACTGTGTAGTTCTAGCTGTCCTGGAACTCACTCTGTAGAGCAAGGTGGCCTCAAACTCACAAAGTTCTGCCTGCTTCTATCTCTGCAATGCTGAGATTAAAGGCATCTGCCCAGAAAATGTCATTATCTACCTAGTCCCTGCAGGGCTGAGTGTAAGAACCTTGATTGTGCTACACAAAACAAAATCTAGACCTTTGTATGGAATCCCTTGAATATAAAATATTGTTCCATGTCTTTAAACTTACTTAGGGCTTGATAAAGTAATATAGGACTACAATCCCAACCTGCATGATCATGAGTTTAAATTCTAGCACCCACATAGTAGCTCATAACCATCTGTAATTTCAATTCCAGGGGATCTAGGTCTCTTCTGCATACTTGTGGTGCAGACATACATCAAATATACACGCAAAGTACCCATACACACACAAATAAATCTAAACACACACACACACATCACAACATCACAGTTAGTGCCTTGAATTGCAAAAGACTGATACCGAATTTTTATCCCCAAAGGCTCTCTGTAGAGAGCTGTAGCTCCAGGGGAGTCAAGTTCTTCATGAAGGACAGTTGGAACAGGGGATATAAGAGCTTTCTGCCTGTCGTTCTCCCTTCTTGCCTATATCTTTCTTGCAGTCACTAGATTATTGAAGACCCAAGACAAGTTACATCAGCCTCCCCTCTGTCTAGAAGCTGTTATAACAGAAAAAAAAAAAAAAAAAGACACACCAACAGAAAATAACAATGACAAGACAGAATCAGTGTCTCCCAGTATATTGAGTGAAATATCCAGGGATTTCTCCATCAGCAAGTTAGCATTCAGTTCTTCAGGAAAGACAATCAGGTCTGAGCTCATATACCACGTGCACTGCACCAGTATTCTCTATGCCCCCCCCCCTCCAGCAGTCCTTATTGTTTTACTGTAGTCTGTGACTCATCACTCAGTTTCAAAACCCTCTGATGGCTCTCTAAGCATGTGTGAGAAATGCTTGCCTGCAGGCTGCAGTCTCTAAAACCAATTATTCCCCAAAATTTCTTTTACATTTTTAGATGGATAAATAGACTAGCACGGTAGAAACTTAAGACTCTTCTCTTACCTCCTCTATGTATACACACAAACATAGGTATATGTATTATTTTTAAAAAGCCCATAGAACAATGTGTGTGTGTGTGTGTATTGTGTATGTTACATGTTAAAGTCAGAATAGCTGTGATGACACACAATCCTCATTCTCAAGAGGTAGAAGCAGGAGGATTGTGGAGAAGATGGGTTATCTAGTGAATTCAAAGATGGCAGAAACTGCTAGATATGTCCAAAATCACAAATATGCTTCTAATACCTGGGTTTTGAAACATTCCTTGGCTTTAGGTTTTGCAGTTTTACTATTCAGTTCCTAGGAAATTTAGATTGCTTGGCATTATATTACATTTATCATCTCCCAGGTAGCCCCTGAAGCTAAACTGGTGCTTTTCCAACTCATTTGCTCAGCCCCACTGAATTCAACATCTGTTTGCAAAGGTGGTTTCCCTCTTTCTTTTCTCTTCCCTTTCTCTTTCTTTTCTTTTCCTTCCTTCCTTTCTTTCTTTCTTTCTTTCTTTCTTTCTTTCTTTCTTTCTTTCTTTCTTTCTTTCTTTCTTTCGAGTCTCGAGCCATGGTGAGCTCACCTTCCCTTCTCCAGACCCTCCTATGGTCTGTTTTTCCTCTGTCAGGCTTTCAAGTTAATTATTTCCTGTTTCTGTGAGTCTGTTCCTTATCCCACCTCTCAGACCACCCTCCACACAATCCTACCCCCATCCACTCTTCAGCACATAGGCCTTTGTCTCTTGACCTGCCCTAGAGTACCCTCTGAGGGCCTGGGAGTTAATTTCGAAGTAGAGCAATCTCAACACAAAAAAATATGCCTTTCTTGTAAAAGCCAGAAGTTGTGTCCCATGTTTCCAGCTTCTTAGCAAGTCTTTCTTATGTACTGCTAGTCTCCATTCTCTCAATGCCTGAATCCTGAGGTACTATGAGAGATCGCTTGCCCTGTTTGAGGTCTCTGGCATCCTTTTACAGTAAGCTTCTCAGGACTCCCACCCTGAACTTGTCTGTCCTTAGTGAACTTGTTCCATTGTTCATGCAACAGTGTTTCCCTAGGTATGTCTCCCATTCCCTCTCACCAACATCAGAGCCTGCTGGCTTCCTGTGGGCTGAGTTGTAGTTCAAAATACTCTATGTACAGAAGCCACTGGGTGGGCTGGGGTAGAGATGTGGTTCAGAGCACTGGCTGTTCTTCCAGAGTTGAATTCCCAGGACCCACATGGTGGTTGACAACTGTATGTAACTCCAGTTCTAGGGGAACCAGAGCTGCCTTCTGGCCTCTGTAAGCAGAAGCCTTGCAAGTGACACACAAACATGTGGACAGAATACTCACACATATAAAGTAAATAACTTTTAAAAAGCCACTCTAGGACCCAGGACTTTGCCCCCTTTTCCAATGCTCAAGAAATCTCACCAAACTAGCCTTTTACAGTGTAGCCTTCCTTTCTCCAAATTCTTCTTCCAGCACTGCCTGGGGACTTGTTTTAGCTCTCTCACCTAGACTTGCTGCAGTTGTTTATCATCATGTCCCCTATCAGTACCTCAGTTTTTCTCTCCTGTCTTGTCACCCCATGAGAGCGTACATAAGCTCTCCTGGCAGCTTTTACAGTCTTCAGTTTCCTGGCCGCCTATTTCCAGTCCGCTAGAAAGTCCGCTAGAAAGTCCGCTAGAAAGGAGGAAGAAAAAAACCCAGAAGCTCTCAAGAAGCTGGGAATAGCTTAGTGGCGTGTGCTTGCCTCACATGGATGAGACCCAGAAGTCCAGCCTCAGTGAGGTACTGAATATAGGTTAAGAGTACAAATGTTTGTGCATAGTGTATATGTATACATTTAAAGTGAAATCATGAGTCTAAACACAAAGCAGAGGTTCAACTCTCTTTGAAGGAAAGAAGAGTCTCAGGCTCCAGCCATCTGTATGTTCACTGTATCTCAGCCTGCAACCCAAATCTATATGTTTTTCCTGTGCAGCTTAAACAAAGAGAAGCCTTGATGTTTACTGAGGATTTAGGTAACTACTTCCCAGTTAAGAAGAGATTTTTTTAAATTGTGCTTTCATTATGACTCCATCTCCGTTTATTGATCAAGGGATTTCTTGCCTCACTTAACTCCATAATCTGCTGATCAGTTTAAGAAAATGTGAGAACTATTGTTTGGCAGCAGGGAGCAGAGACCTAAAAGTGATACTTGGGAGGCAGGAGACTCAGGTACGATAATGCAGGAAAAGTGACTCATCGATCATGCAGAACACGTTTTTATGCTTTATTTATTCTTTTTATGCACTGAGCATGGAATGGAACGAATCGGATTAGAGGTTTTGTGGCTATGCTCTATTATAGGACTGTTTGGGAGTTCCTAGTGTAGAAATAGCCAACACAAAGTACTAAATCAACAAAGGGATATGAAACAATGCATGTTAAAAGGCATAAACATATGTATGTTGCTATTCAACAAAGTTTCGATACTTATTGTGTTCTTTTTAAATGTTAAGGGATAATACATAAAACTAATACAGTAAATTCTAAGTTACAAGATGCCCTTGATTTGGGTGTTTCTTTTCTTACATTGTTACTACCTAGTATATAGCTGCATGTTCTGGAGAGACCTGTGTTTACTCTTTACTTCCTACCTGCCAGCCTATTGGTCACTTTATTCTCATTAATTCTTCCTCTTGAGGGATACCAGGGAACAGAAAAGAGGTGAATTTCAGGTCAGCCTAGTGCACTTAGCAACAGAAGCAATTCAATCTCAGTACAATAAATTTGGAAGACCTGTTCAATTTTTTTGTGTGTCATTTAGGAATTTGCTCTATCCAACTGAGGGAACATTCCTCTCAGTTAGAGCCTGGACATTTTTGAGATTGATAGGCTTTTTTTTTGGGGGGGGGTCTCTGGGAGGTTTTTTTTTTTTTTAAGTTCCTTTGAGACAGGATTTTGCTACATAGTCAAGGCTGGACTCAATATCAATTTCTCTCTCTCTTTAAAAAAATATGTGTCTTTTATTACATTCATGTGTGTATATGCTGATAGACTGCTGACAGAAGTCATAGGGTAACTCACTGAAGGGAATCAGTTCTCTCCTTCTGCCATGTGGTCCTGGGTCATGAAAGCAAGTTCCTTTACATCCTGAAATATCAGCACAGCCACAGCCTCCATCTCCTTACCTTCTACCTCAGTCTCCCAAGTGCTAGGATCACAGGCCTTCCCTAAAGCAACTAGCCTGTTACTGCAGGAAATCTGAAGACCAAAGGAAAGAGAATCATGTATTTGTACCAATTACATGAGAGAATCTTAACCTGTTTACATTGCTGGGTTTTATTACTTAAAATTGCCCAGAGAAGTGAGTAATTACTATACCCATTCTATACACGTGGGAAGTCAGGTTTTAAATTACTCTGACCAGTTTCTCAGTCTGGAAAAAAACAAAAACAAAAAACAGCCTAGGACTGGTGAGATAGCTTAGTAGTTAAGAGCACTAGTTGCCCTCCCAGAGGTCCTGAGTTCAATTACCAGCAGCCTCATAGTGGTTCACAACCATATATAAGGGTATCTGATGCTCTCTTGTCATGCAGGCATTCATGCAAATTGGGCACTCATACATAAATAAAAATTTAAAGAAACCCAACCTAACGGCCTCAAAGCTTAAGTCCTTTACAGATATGGAAAAGAAGTCTATTTTCAGGGAATTCATGGGAAACCCATTACAGACAAAAATGCTTTTACATAATAAAAATGTCTAATTCAATGACTGAGTGCTCCCCCACCCCCTCCCTTAAAAAAAAAAAAAAAAGATGGAACAACTATATCACTGTATAGAAGATCCCTCAAAGAACGGTTAAATTACATTATAAGAGAAGGAACAGAGAGGAAAAGGTGACAGCATTATGGCATTTTGGCCTAAGATGCTAAAGTGACTATGTAATATTAGCGCAGCTGTGTATTTCTTGTAGCACAATCGTGACAAGTGTTGGCCATCTTCACTGCAGACAGCTGCAGGCTCGGGTTTACTTCTGCAAACCTCAACTCTAGCTCTCCATCAGGCGGGTGTCGCCAGCTGTCGTAGCACCCGCAACAGCCTCTTCTTTCCCACTCCCACGCACCCGCCAAGGCCGCCGCGGCCCCGACGAGGAGGCGCGCGCCCCAGGCGCACGTGACGGGCCTGGGGAGGGCAGTTTTCATTCTCCCCTCCCCCTTCCAAAAAACCCGCCCTCTCCTGGCAGGCCGAGGCTTTCTATTGCGCTACCACCAGAGTGACCTCGAGGTCAGCCAATCGAGATGCGGCACCTCAAGTAAGACCCGCCCCCTGATGGTCCTCAGGTTCCTTCCCGCTCACACCGGAGTCACTTCCGAAGAGAGAACCGCCATGAAGAGAGTAGGGGGTGCCGCCCACCTCTGCACCGACAGCTTCCCCGAGTCCCAGCAGCAAGACGGCAACCACGCACCCAGCTTCTCCAGCCACAGCTCATGCCGCCGTCGCCAGCGGCGCCGACATGACAAGGCGCTGCATGCCCGCTAGGCCAGGTTTCCCCTCATCCCCAGCCCCGGGGTCGTCGCCCCCGCGCTGCCATCTGAGACCCGGTAGTACCGCCCCTGCTGCAGCGGCAAAAAGAACAGAGAGTCCTGGGGACAGGTACCGTGCAGAGGGCTTGAGAAGGGGCCGGGTTGTGGGGGCACGGGTGTAAGGGAGGACTGCGGACGGCTGCTCTTCAGTTCCCGCCATCCTCAGCGAGCTCAGGCCTTGATGTTCTGGGGCCTGCAAGCCCTCGCCCCGCCTTCGCGCGGGGGCTTCTGGGAGTTGGAGTCTCCTTTTCTGTAGTTGGGGGTGTTGCTTCTGGTCTAATGACCACCAGCCTAGATGGCTGCGGAGAGCCCGCTTTAGATAGATTGTTTTTCTCCTTTTCGAGCGCTTGCCCTGGGGCCCTCCCTTCTCGAAGCCTCTATTTAGATCGTTCTGGTCCTGGTGGTTTCTACAGAGTTTAATTATGTAAGATGTGATAAGGAAAACCCACGAATTATTTAATAGTACAGTGTACACGACCATTCATACTAAAAACATTTTTGGAATGCGCCTGTTTTCTCTTTGAGTGACTTTCTCCCTGGCCAGCAGACCTTTCTTTTCCTTTTTCTTTTTTCTTTCTTTCTTTCTTTTTTTTTTAATATGGTAAAGGTTTTCTGGGAGCTATGTAATGATGGAGAATTGCATCAAATGACATCCTCTGATAATAAAACATTGAAATTATCTATGAACTTGGTACTGTCTTTTTTTATTTTTAATTTTAAGAAGTCACAGACGTTTAAAAGTAAATTTATGCTTTAACATTGTACCACAGACTCAAAATCCTTTATCTTAATTCTGAAAGCCAGAAAGCTATGAAAAGTAAACGTTTTCATTAAGTTTTCTTCCACAGCTTGCGTGGCAGCTAAGCCAGGTTGACCAGAGATAATATAAGGTTGTGGGTAGTCTTTATTCTACTGAGTGTAAGTACTGATAAGCTTTGCTGGAGAAATATTAGTATTTTGACTGCAGGTGCAGCACCAGATCCTGCTGGGGGCTGTACATAATACATTTAAGTTATTTCCTCTCCGAAATCCAATAAGTTGAAAATTCTAACACGTTTGGTCCCAGAACTTTCAGATAAAGGTTTGTGAAGCTGTTGTAATTTTTTTTAAAACCAGTTACACATAAGAAATGGACATTTCTGTGTGCTTGAACTTAAGAAACAATTATTTTTACCTCTACAGAGTTCATGTATAGTTTCATGGTTTACCCAAAGCCATTTTTTCCTTTTGGATGTATTGAAGAGTAGTATTAGGTTTAATACTTTAGGGAAGGGATATGGTGTTAATATTCAGTAAAAAGATATAAGTATATCTTGGTTTTTATTTTCTGCTTCTGGGTTCTTTAGCACCTCTCCACTACCAGTAATAGGACATCATTTGTCTTCCCTTTGCAGGCTAGCATTTCTTCCTTACTCAATGGTGGAGTTAATTTACCTAATGTAATTTACTTTCTGTAACAAATGCATGTATTCTCCCATAACCTGTCACTCATATTTCTCATAATCACTTAGGTTCCCCCAACATACTGGTGGAGTCTAGGTAAACCAGTAAAGATGATCATTGCTCTTCTAAAGTGACCAGTAAAATGTCCAATAGAGAAGATGAGCTGTGGGTTTGGATTGCTCAGGCTGCCCACTGAGTACTGGCTCAGTGGAGGAGTGTTTAGAGACAACGGTAGCCTGCTGCTTGTATGCTCTCTGAACAAAACGAAATTTCAGGAAAAAAAATATTTTTACTCAATTTTTTTCTACATGTGACATCTCAATATGCATGAACAGATCAGAGTATAGGTTCTGGTAATAATTGTATGCCCATGTTAGGGTTCAGTAACCCAGACATGTTATTAAAGCTGTTTGGTTTTTGTTTTACTTGTTAACTGTTCGATTCTCTATTTATTTTACTTAGGTAGTATGCGCTTTTGTAAAAATATCTTACGAAGTTTTTTTTTTTTTAAGTATGTTACTTATTTTTATTTTATGTAACTGAGTGGCTGCATGTGTATCAGCACCATGTGTGTGCCTGGTGCGAGGAGAGCAGATGGCATCACATAACCCTGGAACTGGAGTTAGTCATTTGTGAATAGCCATGTCGGTGCAGGGAACCTTGGCTCTGCAAGAGCAGTGAGTGTTCTTAACCACTGAGCCATCTCTTCAGCCCCTTGAAATCTTTGCTTGTCTTTGTAGGTTTTGTTTGTTTTAATTTGTTTTTCAAGACAGGGTCTCATTGTGTAGCCCTTACTGGGCCTAGAGTTCACTCCATAGACCACACTGGTCTCAAATTCACATAGATAGACCTGCCTTGTCTCCTGAGTGCTGGAATTAAAAGGTGTGTGCTACTGTTCCTGGCTAATCTTAAGGAATCTTAGATCTTGCTGTTAGTTTAGGATCTTATAAAACATAAAGCTTATAGTATAAGATTCATGAATGAGTCTTCCTGCTTTTGCCTTGCACATTCCTTTTCAGATCAACCTAATTGTTCATTCTCCCATTTGCTGTTCTGAGGCAAATCCCTGTTAAGGTCTATGATCTCTATTATTTATCAAATTTCTGTTTAAGTCTCAGTTGTGTTTATAAACTTAGCAAAAAATGGTTACATTTTAATTTTCTTGTAGTTTAGCAAACTATGATTGACATTTCAGAACTTGATTTGTTAAATCAGACAGTGGAATTCAGCCCATATTATAGAAATCTAACGTTCACTACTTAATCTAAAATATTGAGGTTTTAATGCTTGGTTTTGTGATGTCATATTAGTTGTGCTTTCATTTTCAGGAAGCAATCAATCATAGATTTCTTCAAGCCAGCTTCAAAACAAGGTATGCATGTTAATGTTCTTGACGGGCTGTTTGAGAGGTGAAGAGCCTCCAAACTTTTGATTATACTGTTCAGAATTGAGAAATGCTTGTAATAATGAAACTGTGGTAAACAAACCATTTCTTCTACATTCTTAACATTTAAAAAATAGTCCAGCTGATGGTACTTATATTATTTGGGTTCTCTAGTAAAGTAGCTCACAATAAAGCCATAGGAGCTTAGTTATTGTAGCAGAAGGGAGTCATGAAACTTCATAAAAGATAAGCCTATTTCTTAATTTCTCTCTATTCCCCCCAAAACGTAGTTTATCACCACATATTAACTGGCTTGAGTTTTTTAGTAGCTTCAATACAGTTAAAAGTTAATAGTTAATATAAATAATAGACACATCAGTTTATTTTTAATAATGTGTGATTAATATGTGTTTTAATTGTGGCTGTTTTAGACAAACATATGTTGGATTCTCCTCAAAAATCAAATATCAAATACAGAGGAAATGGATTATCCATCACTGGGACAGAGCAATTTGAAAGGAAAATATCTTCACCAAAAAAAACTAAACCCAAAAGAATGTCATCCGAAGAAAGTCCTATTTTAGAAGCTTTCATGAAAGGTGGGAAAGAGCACCACAAAGATCGTGGTGTCCATGAGTCACGTCGGCCTTGTATGTCTCTAAGCACCAAATATTTACCCAAAGGAGCAGGCATCTATGCGCCTTCCTCTTACCGATTGCCCAAAGAGATCAAGGCACGGAAGAAAAAACACCGGTCTCCTGAGAAAAGAAAGTCACTGTTCATTCATGAAAGTAACAGGGAGAAGAATGACAGAGATCGAGGCAAGAACAGTGAAGACTCCAGAAAACATTCCCCGGCCACAGAAGGTGACATCTTCAAGAACAGCTCCAGAAGTGTTAGTAGCAGAAGCAGCCTATCCAGGCACCATCCAGGAGAAAGCCCACTGGGGGCTAGGTTCCAGTTGTCATTGGCTTCTTACTGCCGAGAGCGAGAACAGAAGAAGTTGAGAAAGGAACAAATGGAGCAGAGAATCAACTCAGAAAATTCTTTCTCAGAAACAAGCAACCTTTCCTTAAAGTCCTCTGGTGTAGGGAAAAAATGTAAGCCAAGGCATGAGCACAGCAAACACAACGAGGCTGTACCTGGGAAGAGTAATCTCTCAAATCTGGTATGTACCGCAATGACTAAGGTAGCTTTGTTACTGCTGTACTGTGCTTAGACCTAAGTATGCAGATACTTAGAAATCCATAACATTTAAGGAAATACTAGGTTATCTCTACCCTTCATTGAATTCTGGTTTGTTTTTTTTTTTTAATTTAATTAATTTATTTATTTTGGTTTTTCGAGACAGGGTTTCTCTGTGTAGCCCTTGTTGTCCTGGACCTCTCTTCATAGACAAGGCTGACCTTAAACTCTCAGAGCTCCACCTGCCTCTGCTCCCGAGTGCTGGGATTAAAGCCTTGCACCACCACTGCCCAGCTAAATTCAGTAGACCAGGAGCAAAGACCTTTTTTTTTTTTTAACAATTTTAAATGATACCTCCTCTTCATTTTTTTATGTGCATTGGTGTTTTGTCTGCATGTATGTCTGTGTGAGGATGTCAGATTCCCTGAAACTGGAATTACAGACAGTTGTGAGTGCCATGTCGGGGCTGGGAATTGAACCCAGGTCCTCTGGAAGAGCAGCCAGTGCTCTTACCCTCTGAGCTATCTCTCCAGTCCCACAAAGATCTTTTCTAATGAAACATTAGGAAAGAATGAAACATTCTTTCAGGCAAGCGATATAAATTTTTTTTTTAAAGATTTGCCAAAAGGAGGTACTTAAGCAGTGGCAAATATAAAAGAAGAGGAAACAACTTAGAGCAGTGCTTCTCAAAATGTCCTCAAGGGCAGTAGCAGCAGTGACCCTTGGGAATTTGTCACTCACTGTTCCAGTAAGAAACAGTGGAGTCAGAGCATAGCAGTCTTCAGTTAAAGGACCCCCAGATAACTGCCCTCTGAAAGTTGAAGAACCACTGTTTTAGATTATATATAAATCTTTGATTTATTTACTTTATTTGAACCTATATGTGGAGGCCAAAATAAGCTGCCACATCCCTGGAGTTAGGGCTACAAGTGGTTGGGAGCTGTACCATGTGTGTGCTGAGAATCAATCTCAAGTTCCACAAAAACACAATAAATCTTAACTGCTGAACTGTTTCTCCAGCCTCATATAAATCTTAGCTAATTGACTTAGAAAACTACACATATTTTTAGTCCTATCATATTTTTCTTTTGAGAATACAGAATCAGTTAGCATTAAAGCTTTTCTTCTTCCCTAGACCGTCAAGTTATCAATTTCAAATTGTATCTACATAAGAACAAGGTCAGATATGAAAAAGTACATACTTAGAATTCTAGCGCTTGAGAGGTTAAGGTAAAGGATTATGAGTTAGAGACTATCCTAGCCTACATAGCCTAATCCTGTCTCAAAAACAAAAAGCGAAAGCTGGGAATGCACCTGACTGGTTGAGCACTTGCCAAGCATGTGAGAAGCCCTGGGTTGAGTCCCCAGCACTGCAGAGAAGTGCTATGTTGATTAATACTGTGAGAATTTCAAATCAGGTAAATGAAAAACTATAATGTTCTAGGTGTGAATAAAAAGAAATCTCAGCATTATATATTACTAGGAGGTATTTGTAAATCAAGAAGCCTATTTGTAATAAAATTGTACCTTCTGGGCTGCTGATAACAGATGTAATATTTGGTCAATATACCAATAGTCTTCTACTATTGTATTAGTTTTTTTTTTTAAAGATTTATTTATTTATTTTATGTGAGTACACTGTCACTGTCTTCAGACACACCAGAAGAGGGCATCAAATCCTATTACAGATGGTTGTGAGCCACCATGTGGTTGCTGGGAATTGAACTCGGACCTCTGGAAGAGCAGTCAGTGCTCTTAACCGCCAAGCCATCTCTCCAGCCCTACTGTATTAATTTTTGAGTTATAAATCAGTTAGCTTATGAAACAAGGACTTCATTTTGAGATTTTATTTTTTTTATTTTATTTGTTTTATGATACAGATGACCTCATGAGTGTGTGTGTGTGTGTGTGTGTGTGTGTGTGTGTGTGTGTGTGTCTGTCCCCATCCGTGTGTCTCCCTAGTACTAGGTATTGCATTTGGGCCTTGTGTGTCTGGGCAAGCACTCTACCCCTGAGTTATATTTCCAGCCCATATTCTTCATTTTAAGATTCTTTTTTTTTTTTTTAAGGTTTTTTTCGAGACGGGGTTTCTCTGTGTAGCCCTGGCTGTCCTGGAACTCACTCTGTAGACCAGGCTGGCCTCGAACTCAGAAATCCGCCTGCCTCTGCCTCCCAATTGCTGGGATTAAAAGCATGAGCCACCACTGCCTGTCATTTTAAGATCTTTATAAATTTTTTTTTTAAAGCTACCTCTGAATATAAGTGCTTGCTCTATTTGTCTAGAAGTCTGTTCAAGTGTAAGTTCATATTCTTCTCAAAATTTCTAATTTTCTTCTTTTCCTCATAGGAAAATGGACATCTCTCAAGAAAAAGATCATCTTCGGACTCGTGGGAACTTTCAGGTAGGTAGCATCAGACTTAAACATAGAATTTCTAAGTGAGTTTGTATCTTTTTCATACCAGTTTTTAAAAATAAATTTGTTCAAGTATTCAGTTCCTTTTCTAGAATTAAATGTCTCAAATAGTTAAGAGTTTGATAAAATTACATACCAAAGAGTAATATCCAGAGCTAGGTATGGTGACACACATCTGTAATCTCACGTACTTGAGAAGCTGAGACAGGAGGCTCTAGAAATTTAAGTCAGCCTGAATTGCATAGAGTATACCTGACCTAAAAAACTAAATAGCTTGAATTTATTCTGCATAATCTGTTTTCTTGACTTCTCTCTGTCTTCTTCGGGAGTTCCTAATAGTGTATTTTAACAGTGTATTCTTTATACTGGTATTGAGTGTTTCACTTCTGAATCTTTGTCTACAACAAATCTGCCATCCCAGCACTCAGTAGGCTGAGGGAAGAGGATTGAAGGTTTGAGGCTGGCCTGGGCTACAGTGGGTGCTGTCCTAGAACAGATGAGCAACAGCATAGTCTTGTGTTCTTGCTTGATGGACTGTTAAAGATGCTTTGTATTCAGTTAAAACGAGATCTAAATACTCCAAATACAAAAATGCTTTTCTAATAGTACACCTCAAGGACGTCTACAAGATTTAACTGATATTTTAATCACAAATAGCTGTTAGCTCAGGAACAACAGGAATTCTTTTTGGGTTTTTTGGTTGGTTGGTTGGGGTTTTGGTTGTTTGGTTGTTTGGTTGTTTTGTTTGTTTGGTTGGTTTTTTTTTTGAGACAGGGTCTCTCTTTATAGCCCTGGCTGTCCTGGAACCCTTTGTAGCCCAGGATGGGCTCAAACTCAACAAAATAAAGACGTGCACAACCACAATCGGCTAACTCAGTTCTTTAAGGTATATTTTCTTAATTGAAAAATAGAACATTAAATGCTGAACACTACAAGTGACCCTGGGAGAGCCTAGTTTATTGTTGTTAAGGAGTCTGGGAGCACCATTTGTATGTTAAATCTCTCTGGACCACAGAAAGATCTGAAGCAACTTGAGGTGACAACCGTGTATAAAAAGATTTAAAGTAGGGATCCAGAGTTAAAATATTAAAAAAAATTAACACTGCAGAATTTTATTCCTGAGGAAATGAAAGGCTTCTAGAAATAATCTTATTCCTCTAGTGTGTCAGATTTTTCTGCCATAACCTCAAACTTTAAGAAATGAACTTCACAGGTTATTCCTACATTTGGGAAGGTGTAGTGAACGTAGCAATAGCTAACAGTTACTGAAAATGTACTGTGTTTCTCGTGTCGTTCATGTGATCATTTAAAATGCCTCTGTACATGTAATACATTCCTGTAATTTAGGCTGCAGAGCAAGAGCTTGTCTCAGAAGCAGAAATGAGGGGCTAAAGAGATGGCTTAATTGAGAAATCGAGTGTTACACAAGGACCACAGTTCAAATCAGATCTCTAAGTGTGTGTAAAAGCCCAACATGACGGTGCTCGCCTATAATCAAAATTCTGTGAAACAAATATCCAGCTGATAGACTGTCGAAAGTACAAAAGAACTGAAAATTCTGCCATTCCTCTGCTTCCTAGAAAGTTTAGAAAAGGAGTCTCACACTGGGGCAGGGAAAGAAGGGATCACCACATTTGGCTAGCTTCATTTTTTGAATTGTATTTTCCAGATTATGTGTTCATAAAGGTAACCCCAAAGATTATTTATTTTGAGGGCCTTTTGTTTTGTTTTATGTTTTGAGACAGGATTTCACTATATAGCCATGGCTGCCTATGTAGACCAGACTGGCCTCAAACTCAATGGAGATATGTCTGACTATGCCTCCTGCCACCATGCTGAGTACTTACTAGGTTGAGGCAGGAGATGGAGTTCAAGGTCATCCTCAGCTACATAATGAGTAGCTGACTTCCAGACAAGCGTGGAGTACATGAGACCCTGTCTCACCCTCTTCCCCATCCCAAAACAAGCAAACTTTAAAATGGTAAGAAATCTGCACACACACACTCATAAACATACAAGAAAAGATATAGGCAAATTTGATTTTGAGAATACAGATTGTATTCATTATTGGTTTTTTTTGTTTTTGTTTTTGTTTTTTTTTGTCTTCCTGAGCCTTAAGCATGGGCTAGGCAAGTATCTACTACTATATTGCTTCCAGTCTTCATGAATTTTAAATGAATGATTAAAGGATGGGTTAATGAATTTTTTTTTCAAGACAGAATCTCTTGTCTAGCTGTCCTAGAACTCACTGTGTAGACCAAACTGGCCTTGAACTTAGAGATTGGCCTGCCTCTGCCTTGCAAGTGCTGGGACTACAGTCATTTCCCACCATAACAGGCTCAGTGAAAATTTTTTAGCATAATGTAAATTTTAAAGACTGATTAACTTAGGCTGAGGAGATGGCTCAGTGGGTAAAGTACTTTCTGTGTAAGCATAATGACTAGAGTTCAGATCCCAGTACACATATATGTGCTGGGCACGTGTTACATCCCACCTGTAACCCAAGTGCTCTAGAGGAAGAGACAAGATCCCCAGGGTACGTAGGCAAACTAGCCTAGGTGAATTCATAAGATCCATGTTCACCTAGAGACCCTGCTTAAGTAAATAAAGTAGAGGATGAGCAAGAATGACACCCAACAGCAACTTACTCCAGCTTCCACCCAAATACTCATATAAGCCAGAACTCAATAAATAGATAACTTTTGTTTGTTTGGGTCGTGAGGTGTCAAGACAGGGTTTCTCTGTGTAGCCCTGGGAATCCTGGAACTTGTTCTATGAACCAGGCTGGTCTTGAACTAAAGAGATCTGCCTGCCTCTGCCTCCCAAGTGCTAGTAATTAAAGGCTTCCACCACAACTGCCCAGAAAATATAGTTATTAAAATGTTTTTGGTTGCAGTTGTTAATGAATACAGGCATCTGTAACAAAGTACCCCAGCTAGGATAGCTTAAAACAACAGAAATTATTGCCTCATAGTTGTAGAAAGCTGAAGTCTAAAATCAGTGCGTTGGTAAGGCCCTCCTCTGATAACTGTAGGGGGAAAATGCTTCTTTACATCTTAAAGTTTCAGGTGTTTGCTTGTAATCTTCAGCATTCCTTGACTTGTAACTAACTGTATCACTCAGTCACATGGTATCTCATCCTGTAGTGCCAAAGGTCAGTACTTATTTGTGAAGACACAGTTAGTTAAACCCATCACAGCTGAAAACTAGAGGGACATATAAGAATTCTTGGGTAAGTCTGTTTACTTATTGATTTATTGATTTTTTTTTTTTTTTTAAATTTGGTTGGTTGGCTGAGATTGTTTTTGTTGTTGTTTTGAGACTATTGTCCAACCTTCCTACCCTCTTCCAGCCCAGGCTGGCCTTGTATTCATGATCCTCCTGCCTCAGACTCCTTAACTGCTGGTATTATAGGTATGCATCACCATGCAAGGTAGAATTTATTTATTTTTATTTATTTAGAGATAGGATCTCTATGTAGCTTTGGCTATCCCGAAACTCTCTATGTTGACCAGGCAGTCTTTGAATTAAAAAAGATCCCCTTGCCTCTCTGCCTAGTGCTAGGATTGAAAACATATGTTACCACCACCCAGCCCAACGAATTTATTTTTAAATAAGTTATGTATCTGCCTTTTTATTTCTATATTTGTTTATCATCTAAAATCCCTACACCTATGGATGTAAAATTTTATTTCTATAACCAGGTAGTCCAATGTGTAGTATCTAATGTTTTAGGGAGTGATACCTTTGGTAAGATAGCAAACTAAGCAATAAAAATGAGCATGTATCACTAGCTTTAAATTTCTTGGACATCGCTGTCAGTTGGTGTAAAATATGACAGCATTAGTTCTTTTTTTATTACATAAATAGTGAATTGTCTCAGCTTAACCTTAGAATTTAAATATTTCTTCAGAGTGTTCTGTGAATAAGCTTGACCCAGACAGAAGAGTATACTTCTCACT
The DNA here is from genome assembly GCF_011762505.2 of Arvicanthis niloticus. NCBI lineage: Eukaryota > Metazoa > Chordata > Mammalia > Rodentia > Muridae > Arvicanthis > Arvicanthis niloticus. Next base: position 151,347,859 of record NC_047658.1, read on the forward strand.
GATGTGACAAAAATTAATTTTAGGCTCTAAACAGAATAAATTCTCCGACAAAAGAAAAAGGAACTCTGTGGACTCAGACCTGAAAAGCACAAAAGAATCTATCATACCAAAAGCAAAAGAGCCCTTCCTAGAGAAGCGCCCAGACACATGCCATCAGAGAGAAAAGTTTATAAGACACATTGCACTGAAGACTCCTGGTGGTGTTCTGCGCTTGGAAGATATAGCCAAGGAACCTGATGATGAAACAGATCGCTCTTCTGCAGACTTGGCACCTTCAAATTCTGGCCACCATTCTTCCAGGAATAGTGACCAAGTCCACGCAGCAAGTACCAAAGAGACTAAAATACAGAAACCCCACTTACCTTTACCTCAGGAAAAATCTACAATTAAAAGAGCTAGCAGTCTTCAGAAAAGTAAACCGGCTGGCTCTGTGACATCAAAAGAGACAAAGCTACCTTTACTTTCTCATGTTCCAAGTGCTGTTTCCTCTCGAGTACCGCTAAATGCTAAAAATTGCACTCTTCCAGTTTCTAAAAAAGATAAAGAGTGTTCCTCCTCAAAAGAACGTTCTGGGCATTCTACAGAATCCTCCAAACACAAGGAACACAAAACAAAGACTATTAAGGCTGTTTCTAATGAATCTTCAGGGAAAAATTCTGGGGGATCTTTGCATTCAGAGTACACCCCTCCAGCAGCATCTCCCCCAGCTGCCTTGGAAGTTGTGCCGTGTGTCCCAAGCCCTGCAGCACCTTCAGATAAAGAGAGTTCAGGCAATTCCAATGCAGGTAGCAGTGCACTGAAAAGGAAATTCAGGGGTGATTTTGATAGTGATGAAGAAAGTTTAGGTTACAACTTAGAGAGTGATGAGGAAGAGGAAACACTAAAATCACTGGAAGAAATAATGGCTCTGAACTTCAGTCAGACTCCTACAACTTCAGGAAAGCCTCCTGCATTTTCCAAGGGGCTTAGATCCCAGTCGTCAGACTACATGGTAAGAAGTTCTATGGTAACTTGTCTTCACTTGACTGGGGAAAGATGGATTAATTAAAGAAGATAGATTGTTAACTCACTTTAAAATTCAGTGTTTACCACAGCTCATCGTTAGACTGACATGAGTGTGAATTCTTGTTTGGTAAATGAGTTCCCTATATCTTCAATTTTATTATTGTTAATCAGTGGTCTCCAAACTTTTTTGATCACATGTACTTTTTTATTAAAAGAAAACTTTAAGCATGTACCCCAGTATATATATGTAACTTATATATTCTATACATGTACCACTATAATACTGTGTACTTTTGAAATAAAGTATATAAAGAAAACAGATTTAGAAGGAAAAAGAACAATTGAGTATTTCCTGTGGCAGTTACATAGAAGTTACTATAGATTAAGTTCTACTGGAGTTTCTATAGACGTTCCATATAAATAGAAGTTCTATTATTTTCTTCCTGCACCCCAATGGATCACCTTGCACACCCCCTGCTTTGGAGACCACTGCTGTAAATGAAGGTAGAGTGTAGAAATGTTGTTAATTGTGGTGTGCAATTTTATTTATAAAGTGCTTCATTCTATCTTGGGAGTAAACTGTATTAATTTTAAAATTTCTGTAAAGTTTGGTGGGGAAGGTATAATATTCCATGGTAAAACCTAAAAATTAGTAGTAATTTGACTTCACTAAAATAGAATGCAGAAGCAAAGATAGGGTCACCACAGAACCCTTGGGTGTTTGCATTCAGATCCTGAGGCTAGCAGGGTTTTACAGGAAGTGTCCCTCCTCCTAATGGATATGAGACCAAATTGCCTGCAGTATAGAATACTAGATTTAAAGCATGATGATGAAACTTTTCCTTTAAGAAGGGTGTCATCCAGACCCAGGTTACTGACATAGAAAATAGTCAATTAGGACTCTGAACAACTTTAAAATATCCAAGTTCTTCTACTAAGGTAAGTTACAAAGTATTTTTTAAACTCTCTTTTTGTTTTAGGAATATCCTCAGAGTGGAACTTACACAAATACCTTAGAGCGACTGGTAAAGGAGATGGAAGACACACAGAGGTTGGTTAAATCATAATCTGTTACATGTAACAAACTGCTTTGCTATGTGGTTGGCTTTAATTTACCTTAGAATGGTATATTAGTATATATGGGATGGGGACTTAGCTCAGTGGTAAAGTGATTGCCAAGCAAGTACAAAACCATGACTTCAGTCCCCAGTCCACCAAAGAATCCCAGGAGAACTAAAAATTAACACGCATTTTTTAGGAGTACCATTATTCTAATTCTCTTGTCAACTGTTTTAGAAATAAGGTGTGTTCTCTTGTTCAAGAGACATCAAAAGATACAGGTTTTTATAGTATGCTGTATATTACATTATTAATATAAATCCTTTTGCTTGTTATAACAGTATCTTAACTGATGAAAAGCATGAGTAGAATTTATTTTCATTATATGTGTGCACGTACAGTGTGTGTGCATGAGAGTGCTAGTGCATGTTTGCTGTAGCATGCATGTGAAGATCTGAGGACAGCCTTGGTGTCTGTCCTCACCTTCTGCTGTGTTTGAGGCAGGCTCCTCACTGCTGTGTGTGCTAGCCTTAACTGACCCAAGAGCTTCATCAGGTAGTCTCCTTTCTCTGCCTCCCATTTCTCTGTGGGATTATAGACACTCGTGCTATGCATCCAGTGTCCTTTTTTAAGAGATAGGATCTTGTTGTATAGTTCTGGCTGGCCTCAAACTTACAGAACTCTGCCTGCCTGTGCCTACTGGGTTTTGGAACTAAAGGCATGCACCAACACACCTGGTCTATGCATGCAGCTTTATGTGGGTTCTGAGAATTCAAACTCAGGGCCTGGTTCTTGTGCAGCGAGTACTTTATGCCATCACCACAGCCCTACATCTTCTCAATAGTACAGGTTAGATCAGCATACTGACATCACCACCACCTCACTCCAGAGTGTTCTTTGTCTTCTCAAACTGAACTTCATGCCTGTTCCCATTCTGCTCTGCCTCCTTGCCTTTGACAAACCACCATGTTTATTTTTCTACCTGTTCCTATGAAATTGACTACTCTAGATATTTCATGTGAGATCACTTATTGGTTTCCTTATTATATCTAGAGTATGGTAATTAGCATAATATCTTCATTGTAGTGAAGATTGGGTCAGAATTTCCTTCTTGAGGTTTTCTCTTCCGTCTTGCATACATGTCACATTTTGTTCATTTATCCATTAATGGCCCACTTTTCAGCTGTTGTAGGAAAAAAAATGCTATGATGATTTATGTATCTTTCGGTTATTTTGAGCCTGACCCACACCGGACTTAGTGAACTTGAGGTAATTGTTGGGATTTGGAACAACTGCCACACTGTCTTCTGCAGCAAGTACACATTTTACATTACCATCTGCAGTGCGTGAGGATTTCTCTTCTCCACATTTTTTCCAGCACTTGTTATTCATTCATATTCATATTCCCTCCTTTCCCTCTCCCTCCCCCTCTCTTCTCTCTCTTTCTCTCTCTCTCTCTCTCCCTCCACTCCCATAGCCATCTTAAAGGACATGGGATGGTATAGTTTCTCATCATGAGTTTAATTGGCATTTTTAATACATTTTTGTGTGGTTTTAGGCTTCATGATAATTTTGGAGTAATATCTATTGACAGCCTTTGCCTATTTTTTTATTAGTTTTTATTATTAGCACAAAAGTAGGACCTTGATTTTTATGTTTGTGCTCACTTCAGCACAAACAAAATTGGAACAACACAGGGAAAATTAGCTTGACCCCCTGTACAAGGATGACAAGTAGATTCATGAAGCATTTCTTAATTTTAAAAAATTAGCAACATTTAGCTCTCAAAAAACTCGGTTTTCATAGAATATGGAAATAAACTACTTTAAATAAGGAACCATAGTTATTTATTATTATAAATAAATTGATTTCGCTTAGGGAAATAAACATTTTAAAATCCAAACTTTTTTTTTTAATGTTTACCAATTTTAGACATTTTATACTGTTTTCTTGGGCTGGAGGAAGGGTAATTTGCTTAATTAAGCATGATCTCAGTATATTGCCATGGTTGGCCTCAAAGATTGGATTCTTCTGCTCCCAGTCTCCCAAAATTTTGAGATTACAGGTGTATACCACCATGCCCAACATTAGGAACGAGGTTTGAAACGGTACATGTTTTCTGTGTCACGTTACTCTTTGGAAGAAATAGTTCAGAAAGCAGCCCATTTTGTACGCATCAAATGTGAGGGTCGTGATTCCCTAATGACATTCATGTGGCTAGCTGAATGTATTGACCATTGTTGTAATTCAGGAACTTGGGAAACTAAGTCAGAAAGAGTGCCATAAATTCAGTGTCTATCTCAATAAATAAATGGCCAGAGAGATGGTTCAGTGGGTGAAAGCACTTGTTGAGCTTAACATCCAGAGTTCAATCCCTAAGACTCATGTGGGGAAAGGAAAGAATTGACTTTTGAGTTATCCTCTGACTTATGTACCTATGCATACACACATGGAAGTCGATGTAATTTTGTTTGTTTACTTTTGGCTTTTTGAGGTAGGGTCTTACTATGTAGCTCTGGCTGTCCTAGAACTCACTGTGTAGATCAGGCTGACCTCAAACTCAGATCTACCTGCCTCTGCCTCCTGAGTTCTGGGGTTAAAGGCGTGCTCCACTATGCCTGGCTTAAATATAATTTAAAAAGTAAAATATAAATAAAAAGTTTAAATACTTGGCCTAGAGATATGGCTGTGCTTCAAAGAGGCCTGAGTTTGTTTCCCAAAACCCAAGTTTGATATCTCACAACCACCTATGACTGTAGCTCCAGGAGCTTCAGCACCCTCTTCTTGCCTCCATGGAAACACACATAATCATACATGTACATAAATTAAGCTTTGAATTAAAAAGTTATGTGTGTGGTTGCAGACTTGCTGTTTTGTTTTTGGTTTTTGGTTTTCGAGACAGGGTTTCTCTGTGTAGCCCTGGCTGTCCTGGAACTCACTCTGTAGACCAGGCTGGCCTCGAACTCAGAAATCCGCCTGCCTCTGCCTCACAAGTACTGGGAGCAGACTTACTGTTAATGATACCAGAACATGTCTATTCATGCACTAGCCCAGAAAAACCTTCATTTAAAGTTTGTTGACTGGAGCAGGTAAGATGGCTCAGTGGGTAAAAGCAGTTGCTTTGCCACCAAAACCTGATGACATGAGTCCAGTGTTGAGAATCCCTGTGGTAGAAGGAGAAACAGATTCCTATAGGTTGACCTCTGGCCTTCAAGCATGCACAGTGACACATGTTGCCAACCACCACCATGGTCACAATACATAAATAAGTTAGTAAGTAAATAAGTAAATGTTTCTTTAAAAAGCTGTTTAGAGAGCTAGAGAAATGGCTCTTTGATAAAGAATACTTGCTGTTCTTGCAGAGAACTACAGTTGAGTTGCCAGCACCCACATTGGACAACTCACAACTATTTATAGCTCTAGCTCCAAGGGTATCTGGCACCTTTTTCTAGCCACCACAGTCACCCCCATGCAAATAAAAAAAAAATCAAATTTTAAGTAACTTTAAAAAGAAAGTTTAGATAACTGAATTACATAGAAGTTACAATTCTCAAACTTGTTAAACATATAACTATAGGAAATCATCAGACATTTAGGTTAAAATTTTCCCCTCTGAATTTAGAGAAATTGTTTAAAATTAAGCATTGCTACATGTGGTGACAAACACACCAACACTTAATTTGAGGCATGAAGATCTCAATTGTCAGGCCAGCCTAGGAGACATCAAAAGACTTATTTCAGTACACACACAAACAATGGGAATGGTGATAATATTGAGTGTTCTCAGACCAAAGAAGAAGAAATATTTGGTGTGATGATTGACCCATCGGTAGTGAGAGAACCGTATGTTTATCAATCACTTATTTTCCTTTAATTTCACCAAGAGTTTGTGGTTTGGTGTTCCATAGTAAGTGCTCAGTAAGCGTTACATGTAGTAATGATAATAATCATGTGACCACGATGAAAAAAAAACCTAATTAACATTATAATGGTGTTGGTCTACAAGATGTCAGTATTAAAGATTTGAGAAGATAATTATATTTGATCATTATTTACCTTTTTTCCCCCCCTTTTCTATTTCTGGTCATTCTTAAATTTCTAGTTGTAAAAAAATATCCAAACGGCTGGAAAGATGCCTCAGTGATTAAGAGCACTGGTTGCTTTTCCAGAGGGCCCATGCTTGAGTCTCAGCACCCACATAATTGCTCACAATCATTTGTGACTCTAGTGCCAGGAGATCCAACACCCTCTTCTGGCCTTCATGGGTACTGCACATTTAAATTTAAAAAATAGTGTAATATATTTTGGAGATATGATTTCTTCTATATTATAACATAACTTGTTATATAACAGTACGTGGTAAAAGTCTTCCTTGGTGCAGCTTTTAGAGCACAGCAAAAGTTGTCTGTTTTTACATAAATCATAAGCCTGGCATGCATGCCTTTACTACCAGTGCTCAGAAGGCAGGTGGGTCTCTGAATTTAAGGCCAGGCTGGTCTATGTAGAGAGTTCCAAAACTATATAGAGAGACCTCGTCTCAAGAATGAATGAATGAAAAAAAGAATGAATGAATGAATGTGACTTATTTATTATGACATTCTTTTCAATTTTCAGGCTAGATGAACTACAAAAGCAGCTACAGGAAGACATAAGGCAGGGCCGTGGCATTAAATCTCCTATCAGAATTGGTGACCAGGAAAGTACAGATGATGAAGATGGCCTCTTGGAAGAGCACAGGTAGTGTCTTTTTATACCATCTATAATCTTATAGTACTGTTTTACCATTTTTTAATTTTGATTTTTATAAAACAGCTGGATCTTTGGCTGGCTGCTCAGGGACTGAGATACACTCGGGTTTTATTGAAAGGCAAACATTAAAACAAAATTAAATCCTAAATTTTAACACTGAGAGACTCTGGTTTTCACTACTGAAAGTATGAAATGTGTAGCCGTAAGAAGGACTGCAAAACATTGTTTGTCTGTGTCTGTTTCTCTCCCTCCCCCACCCCTCCCCTTCTGTCTCTCTCTCTGTCTCTCTCTCTCTCTCTCTCTCTCTCTCTCTCTCTCTCTCTCTCTCTCCACCCCCGGTCCCGGCCCCCCAAGACAAGATTTTTCTTTGTAAGAACCCTGGCTGGCCTGGAATTCTCTGTAGACCAGGCTGGACTGGAACTCACAGAGATCTACCTGCCACTGCCTCTAGAATACTGGGATCAAGGTTGTACACTACTATACCTGGCTGAAGTATTTTTAAGTCAGTCTGAAATTAATATTTTACCTACTGAGCCATCTCCTTAGCCTGAGTTAATCAACTTTAAAATTATTAATATGCTAAAAAAAAATACATTGGTCCTATCATGTTAGCACATGCATTAATTCCAGCACCTGGGAGGCAGAGACAGGCAGATCTCTGTGTTCGAGTTCAGCCTGGTCTACAGAGCAAATATCAGGACAGCCAGGACTGCACAGATAAACCCTATCTCAGAAAAAGCATACACAAAATGTTGATTCTTAAGAGTTTTCCAGGTGTTTTGCCTTCATTTTTAAGTACAAAGTCATGTATGTCCTAACTCTTTGATATTCAATGATCCTTGTATTTCAGGGAATTTCTAAAGAAATTTTCAGTTACAGTTGATGCTATTCCTGATCATCATCCAGGTGAAGAAATATTTAATTTCCTCAATTCTGGAAAAATTTTCAATCAGTGTACCTTAGATTTAAGAGACTCTGGTTTTATCGGAGAAAGTGCTGTGGAAAAGCTTATTCTCAAGTAAGTAAATCCGAAACATTTGGATTTCTTTTTTTCCTGTATAAAAATTCATTCTAAGGGCTAGAAAGGCAGCTCAATGATTAAGAACACGCAACTGCTCTTGCAAAGGGCCGAGCTTCAGTTCCCAGCACCTGCATGGTAGCTCAGAGCTATACATAACTGCAGGTCCAGAGGAGCTGACACTGTTCTGACCTCTGTGGACACCAGATTTGTATGTAGTACATACATATGCATGCAGGGTGCTCTAGAGCAGTGTAACCTGTGAGTCGTGACCCCTTTATGGGAGTCCCCTGAGACCACTGGATAACACAGATATTTACATTACAATTCATAAAAGTGGTAAAACTACAGTTATGAACTATATATAAGAATAATTTTATGGTTGTGATCACCACAACACGAGGAACTGTATTAAAAGATCACAGCACTAAGAAGGTTGAGAACCATTGGTCTAGAGGAGCAGAGCTTACAAAGTGAATCCGTTGGTATAGAAAGGGGATTTAGTAGGATGGTTTACAGGCTGTGTTCCAGCTACACCAATAATGGCTGTCTACAAAAGGAAGGTCCAGAAGTCCAGTTATTCAGTCCAAGAGGTTGGATGTCTCAGCTGGTCTTCAGTATACTCTGGAATCCTGAAGAAGTAAGCTTTAATGCCAGTAAATGAATGGACTTCCTAGGAAAACAAGAGCCAAAGCCAGGGGGGTGGGGTAATCATTCTTCTATGTCCTTCATATAGGCTGGGAGGCAGGGAACACCTGAATCTTTAACCCCAGCACGAGGAAGCAGAAACAGGCAGATCTCTGTGAGTTTGAGGCCAGTGTGATCTACAGAATAAGGTGCAGGTCAGTCAGGGTTGCACAGAGAAACACTTTCTTGAAAAACAAAAGAAAAAGAAATGGGGCTTTCTACTTCAAATTATTTTATTACAGGGAAAACAGAATCCCAAACATGGCTGGGGAGATGGCTCACCAGCAAAGAGCACTGGCTGTTCTTCCAGAGAACCCAGGTTCAATTCCCAGCACCTATGTGACAGCTCACAACCGTCTTAACTCCAGTTCTAGGGGATCTGGCACCAAAACGTAGACCAATGCATGTAGGCAAAACACCTATGCACATGAAAATAAATTGATTAAAAAATAAATTAAAAAGGAAAAAACCGCTCACAAGTATGCCCAGCCATTTGGGTTTTAGTTAATTCCATGTATAGTCAAATTGACAACCATGAATATCCATCACAGAGGCAAACTACCCATACACATAAAATATAACCTTTTTTTCAAAAGTTGCTCTTAAAAGTGTTTGATTGGGGCCCAGTAAAAGAGTGCTGCTGCCTTCCAAGTGTCAGCTTCCGTTTTCTTGCTGTTTACAGTGCTAGAAATAAAACCAAAGGCCTTGAGCATAGTACGTCCCCTACCTCTGTCAGTTAGGATTAAATACATGTGGAATGTCTGGGGCCATAGCTTGGTTGGCAGAGTGATTATGTAGCACATACAGCGCCCTGGGTTTGCTCTTCAGCACCACACAAACCAGAAGTGGTGGCATATGCTGGGTAAGGAAAAGTGAAAAAGCGTTTCAGGTTGTCTTCAACTTGCAAATTTGAGGCCTGCCTGGGCTACAAGAGATACTATCTCAAAGTGGAGAACTGAGTATGTAAAATCAAGCCATGACAGTTCACAACTGTAATCCTAAAGTTGCTGGGTAGGAAGATGACAAGTTTGGAGTCACCCTGAGCCTACAGAGCAGGGTCTTTTCTCCAAATGCATTCTCAGTACCACAAACATTAATAACAGTGGCTGTCAGAATAGCTGGGGCTTGACCAAGGTTTGTTTTACGTCATGGCTAGGGAGTCCTGGCTCCAGTCTACTGTTTCTGCCGTGTTTTTTCTCCACTAGTAGTATCTTACTGCTTTACTGTGTTGCAGTGCTAGCTTCAGAAAGCACACACAGCCTGAGCTTCTGCTTTTGGCTAATTGGATACTGTCAACAGTACCACATATAGCAAGTGATTTTGCCCAGCTAAAGTCAGAATTTAGGTACCACTGAGAAACTAAAATGAATACTGAGTAGACAGCTCTTAGGCTCTGCTCAATGCTAGACTAGGATAATTGTTCTGAGTGTGTGGCATTTTGGGTCTGTAATGACCATGTGGATTCTGGTGCTGAGTTTTAGAAAGTTCATCCCTAAACTGACAAAAGCTGATGTTCTCAGACTTGGTAGACTCTGAGTACTGCATACAAATGTGCCTTTGTCCACAGAGGAGTGTGGAGCCCACAAAGTAAGTCAGATCCACGTAGGTTATGTATAAACCCATTCCATGTTGTGTGGAATCCACCTCCATGGACTGAAGTTTGCTTACTTGTTTCTCTGATTTTGTCAAATGTGTTTGTGCTAGCGGTTTTTTTTCCCATGGATAACAATCACTGATTTTCTGTTTCCAGATCAGGAAAAAAAGATCAGATTTTTTTGACAACACAAGGCTTCCTTACCACTGCATACCACTACGTCCAGTGTCCTGTACCTGTGTTAAAGTGGCTGTTTCGGGTAAGAGAATTATTTGGGATTTATAGCGGGCACCTACTGTATTAACTCCTAGGGTCTAGCAAACTGACTCAGGAGTGAAGATGTTTATGACCAAACTTCACAGCCTGAGTTCAATGGAAGAAGGAAAGAACCACCTCAAGAAAGTTGTGCTCTGGCCTCTACTTAGATCATGCACATACCCCATACACACTAAATAAATGGATAAATGATTTTTTTTTTCTTTTTTTTTTTTTTTTCACTTTAAGCAGAAAACTATTACTCTAGCCATATTAAACCCATGATTTCTGGGGAAATAAAATGAGGCAGGAAGAGCCAGTGCTCTTTCTCAAGTTACCTATGTCCTGATATTCCCTATTCATATGTGTCTAAGTGTGAATATGTGGGTGTGAGTGCAAGCACCTGTGGAGGCCAGAGGTGTCAGATTCCTTGAAGCTGGTATTACAGGTGATTGAGTCACCAGACCATGCATGCCAGGAACCGAATTCTAGTTCTCTATGAAATGAAGTACAAGTTCTTACTCTTAACCACTTAGCCATGTTGTCAGCCCCTATGTAATGAGTTTTTATGGAAACTCAACTGAATGTTTCTCTTCCATGTTCATATTTAATACTTAAATTCATTTATACGTCTTTGTTTCTGTTTAAATGATGTAGATTTTATATATTGCTTTGGTGTTCCTCTAGATATATTAGACATGAATATAGGTGTTTATTGCTCTGGACATATCAAGAAGATAGTAATTTAGTATTTAATATAGTGGATTTTGGCAGAGCTGGAAGGTCATGGAGAGGGCTTTCAATGTTACACTGGGTCCTCTGTTTACAATAGTGCCCAGTTAAGGTAGAATTCTCCTGCCAAGGACAAGATTCACAGCGAGTTTTATCACTTGGGTTTTTTTGTTGTTTGGTTTTGGTTGTGGTTGTGGTTTTGGTTTGGTTTTGGTTTTGGTTTTGGTTTTGGTTTTGGTTTTGGTTTTGGTGGTTTTGGTTTTGAAGACAAGGTTTCTCTGTAGCCCTGGCCAGCCTGGAACTCTGTAGACCAGGTTGTCCTCCAACTCAAAAAGATCCGAGTGCCTCTGCCTTCCAAGTGCTGGGATTGAAGGCCACCACTGCCCAACTCATGTCAGGTTTTTCTCAGACTACTGGACTGTTCTATTTTAATAAAATTCTGGATTTATAGAAAATAATGGAAGTAAACCGTTTTTAAGTATAAAAGGATATTTTGTACTATGCAAAAAAATTGCCCTCCAGGCAGGGGAGATGTTTCTGTGTAAAATGCTTACTGCACAAGAACAAGGGGCCTAAGTTCAGATTCTGAGGATCCGTCTGCAGGCCAGGAGTGGCAACACATCTGTAACTCCTGTATACAGCTGGAAGTATATATAGGAAGATTGTGGGGCCTCATTGCCCAGTTATTCTAGCTGAATCAATAAGCTGCAGGTTCAGCAAGAGACCCTTTCTTAAAGAGTAAGATGAAATGGGCTGGGCAAGATGGCCCAGTTGGTAAGGGTGATGGTTTTCAGAAACCATATGGTAGGAGACAGCAGACTCCTGAGGTTGTCCTGTGACCTCCACTGGCTTGCCATAGTATACATGTGTTGCCTTTCACCCCCAATAAGAAAATAAGGTTAGAGTGATACAGGAAGACTACCAGTGTTCACCTTTGCCTTAACAGGGGCCTGTGTGGGTGATTATGCCTTCATGTACATACACACAAAAGTCTTGCCCTGGAAATCCTCTCCTTTTAAAGACAGTCTCATTATGTAGCCCTTACTACATAATGAACTCATACTAGAACTACATACTAGTTCTACATACTAGAACTCACTATGTAGACCAAGCCTCAAAGATCTACCAACCTGTTCTTGGAAGGGCTGGGTGGGATGACTCAGCAATTAAGAGTGCAGCTGCTTTTGCAGCAATCCAGGTATTGTTGTTATCAGAAAACTTTATTACATGTTGTCTGAATCAGTGGTGTTTTGCTCTGAAGAGACACCACAACTACAGCAACTCTTATAAAGGAAAACGTTTAACTGGGGCTTACTTAAAGTTCAAATTCTTAGTCCATTATCATCATGTTGTGGAGTACGGCAGCATGCAGGCAGATATGATGATGGAGAGGTAGCTGAGAGTTTTACATCTGAATTGACAGGCAGCAGCAGGAAGAGAGTGACACTGGGCCTGGCTAGAGCATATGAAACCTCAAAGCCCACTCCCACACCTACTCCACCAAAGTCACACCTAATAATGCTATTCCCTATGAGCCTGTGGGGACCATCACACTTGTGAACTAAGATTTAGGGGGAAATACGGCATTTCTACTCTGGATGTTGGAAGCATGTCAGAAAATTATCTATTTGGCAAGACTCTAGAGACATTCTAGTATACTCTTTCATTATTTTCATGTGGTTGTTGGCAGGTGAGAGGTGTTTTTGTTTTTTCATGACTGGTTCTCTGCATAATGGCTGTGGCTGTCCTGGAATTCTCTCTGTAGGCCAGGCTGGCCTCAAACTCACAGAGATTCACCTCCCTCTGCCTCCCAAGTGCTGGGATTAAAGGTATGTGCCACCATGCCCAGCTAGTGGTTGACATTTTTTGTGTCACTGTGTGAGGTAGTAGATGAAACATCACAGGAAGCCTACATTTTAACACAGAAGAGGTAGAAAAAAATGTGAGAATTTACAGTAGTTTTTTTCCTAAGAGTCAAGTACTGTGAAAAAAAAGTAAAACAGGCCAACATGGATATGGAAAGTATAAGAAGAAAGAGGGATTTTTGTTTTCTTTAATGGGAGGTAGTTCATGATGTTTTTGGTTGTTGCTTTTGTTTTCTTGACTTTTTTTTTTAAGACAGGGTTTCTCTGTGTAGCCCTGGCTGTCCTGGAACTTGCTCTGTAGACCAGGCTGGCCTCGATCCACTAGTCTCGGCCTCCCACCACCACCCTACTATGAGACATTTCTATTAAGGTGAAATCATAGGAACGAGGAACGAAGTTGTTTGAATGGGCCCCACCCTTGTCCCCATACAAAGCAATATAAGTTCCAAATAAGGTGTTTTCAGCACAACTCATACCACAGAAATTGATAGAGTGAGCTTCCTGCTGTGGGAGAGGAGCTTTGTCCACAGTAACAGCAGGTAGTATAAAGACCACAAAGCAGCATTTGCCTGAAATGGTTAACAATTTTGATCTGTTGGTACTAATTATCTTTTCTATCGCTCCCACAGTAAACTTCATCTCTCTTAAGTTATTTTAAAATAACAAATGACCCTCACCCTTCTCCGACTTTCCTGTCAGTCTCCTTGATGCCTTGGTGCTCTCCCTGAACAGGCTTTAGTTTGCTAATGTCACTGTTACAGTGCTTTGCCTCTTGTCAGAGAGCACGTACATATCTGAAGATATCTCTGTCTGCTCAGCAGTTTTCAGTGACACAACTACCTCACCTGCATATTTGTATTTATAATTTTAAAGTTGACTGTCATACTGGGGTTTCCGTAATCCCTGATTACATATTTTTCTATTGTATTTTTATATTGATGTGGACTGTCACGTATACAAACATACCTTCCCCTAAGCAGATTGTTATACCTTTCTGAATCATTCTTTGAAAATTAAGATAATAAATATTTTCTCTGTATAAGACACATTTTCTCATCTCTGTTTTTCAGTTTCATTACAATGATTAAAAAAAACTTTGACTTTTATCATTTGCATATTAGATAAATTTTAATGTTAATATTCCTAACTGTTGGATTTTTTTCAAGACCAGGGTCAGGCTGTGTAGCTCAGTGCTGGCTTATACATTTGTGCCACCATACTCTGCCCAGCATATTTTTTTTTTCAGTTTGCTAAAATGTAATAAAAATGATCAAGGCATACATACTGTTTTACATCTCTAATAATGGTGACTCCAGCAGCAAGGCAGGAACATCTCAAGTTCAAGACCTTTTCATGCTGTCTAGAGAGTTTGAAGTCACCCTGAGGCCAGACAAGGCAGCCAGCTAGAAGAACATATCCCACAGATAGGCAACAGGTTTTGGGATAGCACCCGTTCCACTTGTTAGGGACCCACATTAAGACCAAGCTGCATATCTGCTGCATATGGGTGGGGGGCCTAGGTCCAGCCAGTGTATGCTTTTTGGTTGGTGGTTCAGTCTCTGAGAACCTCAAGGGTCCAAGTTAGTTGACTCTGTTGGTCTTCCTATAGAGTTCCTATCCCTTTTGGGGCCCTCAGTCCTTCTCCCACCTCTTCCATAAGAGTCCCCAAGCTCCATCCACTGTTTGGCTGTAGGTGTCCGAATCTTTCTGAATTAGCTGCTGGGTGGAGCCTCTCAGGACAGCCTTGCTAGACATCTGTCTACAAGCATAACAGTATTATTAATAGTGTCAGAGATTAGTGCTTGCCCAAGGGATGGATCTCCAGTTGGGCCAGTTATTGGCTGGCCATTCCCTCAGTCTCTGCTCCATTTTCTGTCCCTACATTTCTTGTAAACGGGATAAATTTTGGGTTGAAAGTTTTGTGAGTCGGTTGGTTTTCCTCTCACCTCACTGGGGTTCCTGCCTGGCTATTGGAGGTGGCCTCTTCAGGCTCTATATTCCCAGTGCTGAGAGTCACAGTGAAGTGACTCTTGAGCACCTCTCCTATCCCGGGTCTCTGGCACCTCCCCGAGATGCCCTTCACCTCCCCACCCATGTGGAGCACATCTTTGGGTGTTACATTCTCCTGGTAGGCGAGCTTAACACAGACACAGCAAAGACGTTTTTAAGGTAGATTACTTTTTAAATTGGCTTAAACTGTGTATCTAGCTGAGCAGAATTTGGGTTATTCCTTATAGTTTAGATTTAAATTTATTGTGGTTACAACCTATGGCTCTGGGTAGGAGAAAAGGATAGCAGTTGAAGTTGTGTGTATCCTACAAACATTTTTACAGTCGGGAGTTTTAATTAGTGTGTGTGCACAAACACTCCTTCTAGGAGTTGGTTCTCTCACTGCCATCTGGATTCCAGCGATCCAGTTAGGCCCTAACTGGATCTTTCTAAGACAAGAGTTTCAATACATAGCCTAGGCTGCCCTCAATCCTGGTGCTGAGCTCACAGGTGTGTGTACCACCATTCCCAGCCACAGGTTGTTTTACCTTGGATTATTTGTCTCTGGATCTAAATTTTTACATCTTGTTAGATCAATGATTCTCAACCTATGGGTTGTGACCCCTTAGGGGCACTTTTCATAGAGGTTGTCACCTTCAACCATCTGCATACCATATTTACATTAGGATTCATAGCAGCAAAATTACAGTTATAAAATAACAACAAAATAATTTTATGATTAGGAGTTGTATTAAGGGGGAGTTGTATCATGGGAGATTGTATTAAGAGGTTGCGGCATTAGGAAGGTTGAGACGCACTGAACTAGGTAAAAGTACGATTTCACCTAAGTATTGATAGACTAAGTTTTTACCGAGTTACCAGTCATACTGAACATAAAGCTCTTTGCTTTTCTAATACCCTGATTGTTAGGATAAAACAGTGAAGGGGGCCTTGCCAGGTTGGAGCCAAGGAATGCCACAGTCACATTATGCAACATACCTAGTACAGGAGGAGAAGGAGCATCAGAGAGACAGAGGGGGAGTGAGAGGGAGCATGCCTTGATGTCCAGAGGGACTTTTGTAGCAATGCACCAAATGTTCTGTACCTAACAGTCATTGGGTGATGACATAAGCTCCTGTACTAGTGAACACAGATTGTCCTGACTTTTGTTTGGGGATGGGGGTGGGTGTTGAAACAGGGTATAACACTGGTTGTCCTAGAACTTACTCTGTACATTAGGCTAGCTTTGAACTCAGAGGTCTACCTGTCTCTGCCTCCAGAGTTCTATGTTTAAATGAGTGCACCACTATCACCTGGTTGTTCTGTCCTCTCCTTGAAGGCAGCTAATACCTAGTTACTGTTCTTCCTTTGTCTCTGGTGACAACTGAACATCTTTGGTACCTTAGTTGGACCTGGGGAGTTATGGGTAAAGTGCTTCCCTCACAAGCATGAGGACCTGAGTTCAGATCCCAGCAGCCACGTAAAAGCTGTGTAGAGTGGTGCATATCTGTATTCCCAGAAATGTCAGCATGAGGGTAGAGGCCAGTAAATGGCTGACTACTCAATCTAGAGAAATAGTGAGCTCCTGGTTCAGTGAGAGACCCTTTGGTCTCTCATTAGAATTATTTGAACTAGAAGACATGAGACCCTGTCTCAAAAAGAAATGAATGAGCGCTGTTTCATGAGTGTAGGTGCAGTGTGATCTACTAGCTGACACTTGCTTCTGTGCATTCTCTACTGTGATGGGATGATCTCCTGAAACTGTAAGCCACGATAAGCCCTTCCTTAAAAAGAAAATTGGAGAGTGGCTAGGTATGGTAGTGCCACCTATAAGCATATCCTTAGGAGATGGAAGCAGGAGGCTCAAGAGTTAAAGTCAGTTTTAGATGCATAGCTAGTTTGAGTCCAGCTGGGGCTACATGTACTCAGATTCAATCCCCTCACCTAATTAAAAATATATGGGTATATTGCTTATTTGTAACTTCAGTTACTAATTTGTGGTTTGATTTTCCCATATGGGTGCTTAAAAGAGGCCAGGGATAAACCTGGGGTGTTCCTCTTTAGGCCTGAACTTGCTTTGTAGGCTAGACTACACAGCCACTGTCTTAGTTAGGGGTTTACTGCTGTGAACAGACACCATGACAATGACAACTCTTATAAGGACAACATTTAGTTGAGCCTGACTTAACAAGTTCAGAGGTTTAGCCCGTCATGGCGGCAAGCATAGAAGTTCACTGGAGAAGGAGCTACACCTGAATTGGGAATTTTATATTTTCATTGTCAGGCAGCTGGAAGAGAGTGACACTGGACCTGACTTGAGCTTCTGAAACCTCAAAGCCCACCCCCAGTGACACACTTCTTCCCACCAGGCCACATCTACTCCAACAAGGCACCTCCTAATAGTGTTTCTACTCTGTATGGACCTTTAGGGGCCCTTTTCATTAAAATCACACATCCAGCAAGTTACAGGAATTCCCCTCTCTCAGCCTTACTAGCATCATGATTAAGTACGAGTAACACTGCACCCTAGCTTTTTTTTTTTCTTTTAAATGTAAGTTCTGGCAATTGAACTTAGTTAGGTTCTCTTCTTGAACAGCAAATACTTTAGCAACTGAACTGTCCTCACCCTGTGTTATTTTTGTGTATTGATCATCTTAGAAGCAGTCTTTTTCTTAAAGTTTGTTTTTTTGGTATGGTGGGGGTGTGGTTGTAGAGGACATATGTGTATGCATGTGTTGGCTCGGGATTGACAAGGGTGTCCTCAAGTTGCTGTCCACTTTATTTTTTGAGACAGAATCTTTTACACTTATTATCTAGTGTGAGCTCCAGGGTTCCTTCTGTCTCTGTTTCCCCCAAGCTGGGAATTACAAATGCACCCCGCCCAGCTCAAGAGTAGAGACGACTCACTAGTTAAGAGCATTGGGTGCTCTTCTACGGGACCCAGGTTAAATTTCCAGCACCTACATGGCAGCACTCAACCTGTGTAATTCCAGTCCCAAGAGACCTGATGCCCTCTTGGCTTTCATGGGAACTGCACGTGTGTCATGCACAGACATAAATGCAACCAAAACACTCATACACAGAAAAATAACAAATAAAACATAAAAAACAAATATATACCACCATACTTAGATTTGTTTGTATTTTGAGTTGAGGTTTCACTTTATAGTCCTAGATGGCCTGAACGCTGTAAACCAGGCTGACTTCGACTCAGAAGAGATCTGCCTACCTTTGCCTCCCGAATTCTGGGACTAAAGGCATGCACACCACAACCAGCCATACTTGGTCTGAGTTAGACACTAAGGATGGACCTCAGGTCCGAACACTTGTTCACTGGCACTGTAACAACTAAGTCATCTTCCAAGGCCTGCCTTTACATTTAATTTGGAGTGGTGCTATTGTTTCAAGTGTTGTTTACTTATTAATTACAGGTAGACATTGTAAAAATAGGAAACAACAGAGGCTGGAGAGATGGCTCAGTGGTTAAGAGCACTGACTGCTCTTCCAGAGGTCCTGAGTTCAATTCCCAGCACCCACATAGTGGCTCACAACCATCTATAATGGGTTCTGATGCCCTCTTCTGGTGTGTCTAAGGACAGCGACAGTGCACTCACATAAAATAAATAAATAAATAAATTTTTTTTTTACAAGGAAACAACAGAAACCTATGTATCTATTTTGTGTACCCATTGGTAAGGAATTGGTATGCTTGTTTACACATGTAATGAAAGCCCCTTTTTGATGACATATGTGAAACCCATTGGGAACTGGGATATCACTGCTTTTCCTGGGCTAGACTTGAATTCACAATCTTTCTGTCTTAGGCTCCTAAGGAGCTAGGATTAAAAATAATATTTACAACTGCATGTGGTGGCACATGCCTTTAATCCCAGCACTTGGGAGGCAGAGACTTGGTTCCTGGTCTACAAAGTGAGTTCTAGGACAGCCAGAGCTACACAGAGAAACCTTGTTTTGAAAACCCAAAAAAGGAAGGAAGGAAGAACAGGTGGATGGACAGACCAAGAAAAAAAAAAGTTCTCATGACCAGACTCAAAATAGCTTCATATGAACTTGCAAATACTAAACTTTCCTTTCTTTCTAATATTTATTTATCTGTTTTTTGATAGATGATGTCGGTTCACACAGATTGTATTGTGTCAGTGCAGATTTTAAGTACACTGATGGAAATAACCATTAGAAATGGTAAGTGTAAGTTTCTGTAGTATGTGCTCTTGCTTACTACACACTGCCTTTCATATTGCTTGATGTTAAAGTTGTGATTTTGTGTGCTTTGATTTTGCTGGTACTAAGAATTAAACGAGATATTAACAGATGACAGCCCTTAATATTTAACACATGAAGACTGGAGAAATGACTCAGTGGTTAAGAGCACTGGCTGCTCTTGCAGAGGACCCGGGTTCAGTTCCACATGGCAGCACACAACTGTCTGAAACTCTAGTTGCTGGGGATTCATGGCACCAGGCATTCATGTGGTCTTAAATCTTTAAAAAAAAAAAAAAAAAAAATAGTTAACACGAGTTATTTTATGGGGTCAGTAGAAATAGTTGAAAACTTATCTATGTGTTAAGTCACCCAATTAAAAAAATTATTATTATTTAGACTTAAGTGTCCTTATTGTTTGACATAGTCTTGTGCAACTCAGGCTATCCTCAAACTAACTTTGTAACCTTGGCTGGCCTTGAATTCTTGATCCTCTTGCCTCTCCCCTCCAAGTGCTGCTAGTATTACAAGGGTGCACCACTGGGCTCAGTTTGAACCAACTGAGGTTAACTGGCATTTGGATGAACAACAGTTATGTTAATGTTTGCACAGAGTGCATTAAGGCAGATTGAAACCATCTATTGGAAGTCTTCAGTGCTTTCTCACCTTTGAAAGCCCTTTTATTAAAAGAAGCATTATGGTTTAACCAGTCACTTATTTGAGGGATGAAGATTTGAGGGATAAAGGCAGTGAAGATGATAAAGTCTTCCAGTGTTGGTGGTATTTAGGATTTTAACCAGTATTGTCTCTAGTCACTTCAAAACATGTTACTTCCTTACTATTTACACTTTATGATGGATCACTCAGATATCTTTTTTGTATTATTTAGTTCACACAGTCTGAGAAATTATACTTTTTATGATCCATAGCTTAACTATATTATAAAAATACCATTAGCAGCTATCATTTCTGTGAAATCATTGTGATTAAAGCCAAGTATGGTGGCATATGCCTAAAATGAGTATGCATAGGCTGCATATTAAGACTTTTGTTTAAAAACGAAGAGAAGGAAGGAAGGAAGGAAAAAATCATAATCTGTTTTACAGATGGTGTCTTAATTAGGATTTTACTGCTGTGAACAGATACCATGACCAAGGCATCTCTTATAAGGACAACCTGTAATTGAGGCTGGCTTACTGGTTCAGGGGTTCAGTCCATAATCATCAAGGTGGGAGTATGGCAGCATCCAGGCAGGCATGGCACAGGAGGAGCTGAGAGTTCTACATCTTCATCTGAAGGCCTCTAGGAGAAGACTGGCTCCCATGTGGTTAAGAGGAGGGTCTTAAAGCCCATGCCCACAGTTACATACTTCTTTCGACAAGGCCACTTCCGAATAGTGCTATTCTCTAGGACAAGCGTATTAAAACTACCACATTCCCCTCTGACCCCCATAAGGCTTGTTCAAACATATAAGTCTATGGGGGCCATACCTAAACATAGCATAATGCAAAAATAATACAGTTAGTCCAACTTCCAAAGTCCTCATAGTTTGTATCAGTCTCAATGTTAAAAGTCCAAAGTTCAAAGTCTCTTCTGAGATTCATCCAATCACTTAAATATAATCCCCAAAGCAGGTCATGAAACCAGCAGGGCAAACCCCAAACTCTGCATCTCCATGTCTTATATCAAAGCAGTCTTTAGATCTCATCTCCTTTTTTATCTTTATTGACTGCAACAAACTTATTTTTCCTGGGCTTGTTCCACTCCCTGTCAGCAGCTTTCCTTGGCAGGTGACCCACAGCTCTGGCATCTTTAACATCTTGGGGTCTCCAAGGCAACTTCAGCTTCACAGCTTCTTGTTCCAGTGTCTAGGATCCACACAGGATCTTCTGGCCTCCTCCAAAGGGCTGGCATCACTTCTCCAGCTCTGCCTTCTCCAACACTCTAAGCTCAGGTTGATCCACTCCACTGCTGCTGCTGTGGAGTGGATTAACCTGATCTTGGTTGGATCTGCTGCTGGTTCTTGGTGATTATCCCATAGTAGTGGCATCTCCAGTGCACTGGCGTCTTTAACTGCAACTAGGCTTCACCAGTAGCCTCTCATAGGCTCTCTTCATAGTGTCAAGCCTCAACTCCTCTTCATGACCCCTTCAGTCCTGGCCATTTACTCCAGCTGAGGCTGCATCTTCACCAATGGCCTTTCATGGCCTCTCACAGTGCCAAGCCTCAGCTGTTCTTCCTAATTCCTTCATGCCTTCAAAACCTGTACCATCTGGGTGACTCTTACATTATCAAGTCCAGCAGCATGAGGTACAACCTAGGCTTCCTCTGGAACACAGCTTCTTTGTGCTCTCAGAAAATACTTCCTAGAGGTCACCTCAGTGATGCTGGTCTCTTCTTAACCACTGCTAGCTAATTTCTTAGCTCCAGCTAACCAGCATCAATTGTCCCAGTAACCCCTTCTATTCTGGACTCTTCTATTTTGGCCAGAACCATGTGGCCAAAGCTACCAAGTTCTCCTGCTTGCTGAGGCTGGAACATGTCCCCCCTGCATCCCCTTATTCTATTACCAGCTTTCTGTTTTTCAACCCCCTTAGTGCCTAGCCTTGGCTCTTCTGGAACTTGCTGTGTATATTGACCTTGAACTCAGAAATCTGCATGGCTCTGAGATTAAAGGTTTGTACCACCATGCCTGGAGTTAAGCTTTTCTTCGTCTAGAACTTGCTCTATCCTTGGTTGTTGTTAAACTCAAAGATGTGTTATCTATCTCCTAGAAACTAGGATTCAGCTCCATTCTACTTCCTGGTGCCCCTTTAATACTTGAACCATATATTTTGTATTTCTCCTTTTTCAGCTTTTCCTTTTCATTAAAATGTTCTTTGTAAGAGTAAAATTCAGAAACCATACAACAGAACTTATACCAGGTTCTTTAGGGACTTCCTTTTTAAAGCATTTAATCTAAATCTCTTTACCTTTGCTTTGGGCAGACTCTTCGGACAGTGCCAAAAAGTAGCCACATTTTTTCATCAAAATGCCACAAAACCGTCTCTAAGCCACATTCTTCTCCACTGAAACCTTTTCAGCCTGCTCTGCATGTTCAAATCACTCACAGCAACAATGTCTTCCATATTCCTACTAGGATAGTCCATTAAGCCCCACTAAAAGAATTCCACTGCTTTCCAAATCCCAAACTCCACATTCTTCCAAACAAAAGCATGTTCAGGACTATCACAGCAATACCCCAGTCCCTTCTGCCTTACTTAGGATTTTGTTGCTGTATACAGATACCATGACCAAGGCAACTCTTATAAGGTTATGACAACATGTAATTGAGGCTGGCTTACTGGTTCAGCAGTTCAGACCATTATCATCAAGGTGGGAGTATGGCAGTGTCCAGGCAGGCCTGGCACAGGAGGAGCTGAGAGTTCTACATCTTCATCTGAAGGCCCCTAGGAGAAGACTGGCTCCCATGTGGTTAGGAGGAGAGTCTTAAAGCCCAAGCCTGCAGTAACACATTTCCTCCCACATGGCCACACCTACTCCAACAAGGCCACACCTCCTAATAGTGCCACTCCCTAGGACTAGCATATTCAAACCACCTCAGATTATCACTATTCAGAGTGGCTTTGTGAATGAGTGGTTTGAATTAAAATAATTTCTTCTGTTAACCAGATACTTTCAGTGACTCTCCAGTTTGGCCCTGGATCCCATCATTGTCTGATATAGCAGCTGTATTCTTCAACATGGGCGTTGGTTTTGAATCTTTGTTTCCTCTGGAGACTCTTCAACCAGACTTTAATGAAGACAATCTAATGTAAGTTTTCTTCACATTGTAAATACCAAAAAGATCTCTTGGGGGTTTTTTCATTTTGTTTTGTTGAGATAGTAGTATCTTACTCTGTAGCCCTAACTGGCCTGGAACTTGCTGTGTAGAACAGGCTTGCCTTGAGTTTATCAGAAACCCACCTGCCTCTCTCTGCCTCTCTGCATGCCTCTGCCATGCGGAGATTAAAGGTGTATGCCACAAAACTGGGCTCAAAAAGATTTTTAATGGTTGCTGTTCTTACATCGTCATTATAATTGATTTAATAAATTCAGTATTCATTCTTGACTTAATAAGTTCAAAGCTGAAATCAGTCTTGAAATACTTACAGTCTTAATACCTGCCCTAATGTAAAAGTTACCATCATGTTTAATGAGGAAATAATAGAAACAATCCTATAAAGGGTTTTTAAAGTCTTCTCATTGCTATTTAACATTGTTTTGATAGGACAGCAAGATGGCTTGTCAGATAATTCCCATGTAAACCTGATAACTTGCCCTAGTAGATAACCTACACCTAAGAGAAGGAAATAGCTTGACTCCCAAAAGATGTCCTCTGTCCTCTGTATCAAGGCCTTGGCACATAGATCCAAACTCACACACTGTACCCTCAGTAAATTTAATTTTTTAAAAATCATATATAGATATTTATTGGCAAAGCAATTAGATAAGAGAGGAGGAAAGCCATAAAAATTGGAAGGACCTCGGTAAAAAAATAACTTGATAAATTATTCAGTCTATGCCTAAAGGCCGAAGAATCAGCTGAGAGACTATGACAAGTAGATTTTGTATGGATACCAGGGTATAAAATTGAGAAAGAGAAGCCAGTACCCTTTATGTATCTGATCAGCAACTGGTTAAAAGTATGCCACAGAAAGGAACTTCCTTAGTGGCAGGAGGGGAAAAAAAAATCCAGAGATAAACTTAACTAGAAATGCGTGTATATAAATTACTAAAGCCAAAAAGATAGTAAATGAAAAGCCTGCTGTGCTTTTGCACATGGAACTCTACCATGGGTACTCAGATCTGGGGCAAAATATCAGCAGGACTTAGGAATGCTGGAAGAAGTCAGACCGTACAGCTGATTCAAAATTCATAAAAATCAGAAATAGGAGGGAAAACTGGCCTCAGCAAAGTTTTACCAAATGGGAAAAACAGTTCACCAATGGTAAAGGTCCAAAGGTCTCCCAGATACACACCGGCACTTAGTGTACACTAAAGGTGTAGCTTAGGAAAGAGTGTTCTTCAGGGCCGCCAAAGCTCAGTAGCCATTTAGTGGGGCAGTGGACTCAAACCTCAAGTTGACAGATCATGGATTTCAACGTACACAGTGAAAATAAGTAATAGAAAAACTGGCAGAATTGTTTTATTCTAGAACAGGAGAAGATGGTTTTATGTATAAAGTAAAACTCACTGTGAAAAGAAATGTGAATTTGATTATATTTTTTGAAGTCTTGATGACAAAGATTAAGTAATGTCAAAGAAAACCTTCAAAATAAAAGGGAACAGAAAGATGGGGGGGGGGGGGGGGGAGCAGGAACGGAAGTGAGAGCCCAGCCAGTCACAGACAAGGGCTGGATTCAAATAGAAAGAGAAATATGTTCAACAGCAAAACGTGCTCTAGTAATTTAAATAGAAGAAACAACGCCTTCCTTGCCCATCCAAAAATCTCCTTATATTAGAACGTTCTATTTATGGTTTGAAACAATAGGGATAGCTGTCCTGAACTTGAACAAATCCTCCTGCCTTTGACTCCTGAGTTACGAGATTGCAGGTATGTGCCACTACACCTAGCCAGCTAAATACCTCTTCCCACCACCCCACCACTAACCTCCCTGGACAGGGTTTTACTCTGTGGGCCCTGGCTGTCCTGGAACTTGCTAGGTAGACCAGCTGGCCTTGAAGTCACAAGAGATTTGCTTGTCTCTGCTTCCCAAGTGCTGAGATCAAAGACATAGAGCATTGTCACACGCAGGTAACTACCCATTTAAAATACCTTATCCTTCTGAATAACACAACAATTAAAGAGCTGAAGTGATGTTTCCGCAGTTAACAATTTGTACTGCTCTTACAGAGGATCCATGTTTGGACCCCAGGACCCAGAGTCATTGGTTGACAACTACTTGTAACTCCAGCTCAGAGGGAATCAGTGTATTTCATCCTGTGACATATTTACATTCGGATACACTCATCCATACAACAATAAATACATATATAAATATTTAAAATAGCAACTACATTGTTTTTAAGGAACGCAATAGTGTATAGTAATTTTGTATATTGTATACATATGAGTTTGTGATTGATTGTAAGCATTACAGTAGTACAATTGAATAATTGCATTAATACAAAAATGTGAATAGTACTTAGTCATATAATTATGAGGGGTTTCTGGAGATCTGGCTCAGTGGTTGGGTTGCCAATGCCTGCATCAGGCTCTTTACAACTGCCTGTAACTCCTGCTCCACAAGGTCCAGTACATTCTTCTGGACTTTGGGCACTGCACTCATATATACACAGAACTAAAAATAATAAGTTCAAAATTATAATCTTGATTATTTAACTTGGGTTGAGTAAATAGACAATGGTGCATAATGGTCAGGGAAGATGTCTCATGAAGAACAACCATGGTGTTCAGAGAGGACTTTGAAAAGCTGACACAGTTCTGACTGTGACTTCTAGATACACAGACTTAAAATTTGAGTCCTAAGAACAGTCTACCACGACCAGTGGTGGGTACACCTTTGATCCCAGCACTTGGGAGACAGGCAAACAGATCTCTGAGTTGGAAGCCAGCTTGGTCTCCAGGATAGCCAGGGCTAACCTCTTGGGGGGAATCTGCCCTTTTCAATTGAATGTCTCATAGCTATTTCTTCCTGTATATGCCTCTTACCAGTCTTAAGATCCTTTCTTTTCTAGCATGTTTCTCCAAAATTCTTCACTTTTAGAAGAAATGCCTTACATAAACATCATATATTTGAGTTTACAATTTTACTGATCTATTTTTATTTTTCCTGTTTTCCCCTCAAGACAAGAATCACTGTTACCTCAGTCTAGGCTCAAACTGAGGTGTTCCAGCTTAAACAAGTAAGAGCTGGGAAATACTAGGCCTCTGACGAATTTTTTATTTTGTTCTTTAGCCTTTTGTTCTTACCAGATTGATCTGCCTATTAATTTTTCACAGCCTTGCATCACAACTGGGAAGTTTTATATCATATTTGCTGTGTGTCAGACACAGCTGAGGGTTTGCTACAGAATCTTTAGTTAACTATAGATATTACTAGTAATTCATTACCATTTTACAAGTGAGTTAGGTGTAGAAAGATGAAGTAATTCCTGAAAGTTATACAGAGGTGGGGATGTGTTTGCTAGATGAATAGTGATTTCCAGGCTGGCCACTGCTGTAGTTAACCCTGCTTTGCTTTTTGGTTATCTTGTTTTTCTTTTTTAAAGTCAACATGGTGCTTCATGTTTGTAATCCCGGCATATGAAAGGGTAAGTCAGGAGGATCACCACAAAGTAGAGATGAGTTTAGGCTACGTAATTCCAGGTCAGTCTGAACTACAGAATGAAACTATCTCAAAAACAAAAATGCTCCAAAGCCAGGGGACCATCACAGATAGAAGGCAAAAGGCGAGTGAGAACTGGAGGCTGGGAGGGACAGCTGTGGAGTGCTGTCGTCTGGGCATGCTGTGGTTGTTGTAGCTGAAACTTAGCAGTGCTGCTTACCTGGGCAAGACCTTGAGAGTGGTAGGTAGTGTATGACTGCCAGTAGACTCCTCTCCTTGTGTCATCTTACTCTTTGTGTGGCCACTGGTAACAGCTTTGCCAGAGAAGTAAACCCCCACTCAGGCTCATGCAAGTAGCTCCATTAAAGGTAATGGGACACAAAAGAGAAGAAGAAATTGTTTACATTCAGGTGTAGAGAGTAATCAAGGTACGTTGCTAAGAACAGTACATAGTATGCCACTGTTGGAGGTAAAGTGGATGCAGAGGGCATTGTGAAAGGCTGAACACTATTCTGACACCAGATATATGAATTTGCCACCTACACAGAGGCCTGAATAGGGTGTCTGATCTCCTGGAGCTGGAGTTAGAGATGGTTGTGAGCCACCTAGTATGGGTGCTGAGAAACAAACCCCAGTCCCTTCTAAGACTAGTATGCACTCTCAACCACCAAGACATCTCTCCAGTCCAACTTAAGACTTCAAGGTTGCATTACACACGGATGGTGGATAAAAACATTGGGCATTTAATGATCAATTTGATTTCTAGACCCTCTGGGTGGATCTTAATTTTTAAACCTCTACTCACAGGTTAAACACCGATGTCTTCACGAGTCACCTTATCTGCATGAAGAGAGTTTCAGCTGTTAAGAGCACTTGATGGGACCTGCTCATAAAAACCAAATACATGTTCTCAAAGCACAGGGTCCTGTGTTTGCATTTGCATTTTATATGTAAAATGCTTGTAGAAAAGGAAGGAAGGAAGGAAGGAAGGAAGGAAGGAAGGAAGGAAGGAAGGAAGGAAGGAAGGAAGGACTGAAGGACTGAGGCCAGTCCTTCCACAGTAGTAGCTGTGGGAAGAGGAAGCAAGTAGCTCAAAGAGCCCAATTGGGAGGTCAAAACTTTTAATATGGTTTGAAGATGGTTTTCTTTCTTTTTTTTTAGCCAAGTGAATCTTGTTGGGTAGTAATGATGGTTGTTGGGGTTTTTTGTTTTTGTTTTTGTTTTTGCTTTTAACAGAACTATGTTGCATAAGTCAAATGCAGAGTCTACAGAGATGGCTCAGTGGTTAAGAAAGAGCACATAATGCTCTTGGAGAAGATCTGAGTTTGGTTCCCTATAGTCTGTAATTGTATCTCCAGGAGTTCCCATGTCCCCTTCTGGCCTCCATTGGCATTTGCACCTGTGTGTACAAACCTACACATACACAAATAAAAAAGCCAGTCCATGCATTTTTTTCATGAACCTTTACTAAATTCAGATGCTTAAAATTGGTATGTGTGTGTATTATTCTTTATGTATACTTACATATAAGTGTGCCTGTACCTACTCCTCTTTGCATGTACATGCAGAGGCCAGAGCAGGAGGTTGAGTATCTTCCTCTACGATGTCCCACCCTATTGCCTTGAGGAAGGATCTCCTCACTGAACCAGGAGCTTATCCTTCAGCTAGGCTGGCTAGTGAACTCTTGGGATATGCCTGTTTCCATCTCTCAGTGTTGGAATTTCACACACTTACAGCATGCCTGGATTTTTATATGGTTGTTGTAGATTCAAGCTCAGGTCTTATTGCATAACACTGAGCCATCTCCTTATCCTCTATAATTGTTTCCCTATATCAGTTTTGTAGTTTATTTAGGTCACTCATGGGGCTTATAATAATCATAAGTTTATTCTTGTTATATTCACCCTGTATTACATAGCTTTATGACACCAGGAGCACTAAGGAAAATAATCATTTCAAATAACAACTAAGCTAGGTATAATGGCATGCATCTGTAATCCTAGCTTCTCAGGAGGCTGAGGCAGGGTGAATGTATGTTTGGGGCTTTCCTGGGCAGCATAATTAAACCCTGACTCAAAGGGTAGCTGTTCAGAGTTTCCTACAGTGAATATTGATTGATTCCATACTGCTTTCTCATGATTCTGAAACACATGCTTTATTTTCTTTTCAATAGTTCTGAAACACAGAAAACACTGGGAGGAAAAGGAAGTGAAGATTCATCTTATAATCCAGTATTTTCAGCTCTTCCTGAAACCAACATTTTAAATGTGGTTAAGGTAAAGGAAAGACTTTGTATATACTTAGCAAAGAGCCATAACCAGTTTTGTGGTCAATTGTTTAAAACTCCACTGGTTTCTTACCAAGTGAAATGTCTTAGCAATTATCTTTCCATTGTAAATGAATTTTTCTTAATTTTATTTTTGTTTTGTTTAATAAAACAAAAGCAATCTTCAGGTCAGAACATACCGTTAAAGTGTTACAATGTAATTCAGTGACCAAATAACTATAGCATGAGACATTTTAGTTGCTGACTCCAGTCAATAATACTGAGAATGAAGAAGAAACACCCTTTCATTCTCCTATTTGTGTTACATTTGTGCCTTTTGTAGACATCTGATACTTGTAATCTGTGTGATCCTTTTTTGAATCTTTTGTCAAAAGTATAACATAACTCTTGAAGTAATTGTTTCCTTTGTCCATTTCCGGCAGTTCCTGGGCCTGTGTACATCTATACATCCGGAAGGTTATCAGGATGGAGAGATAATGCTGCTGATTTTAATGCTGTTTAAAATGAGTTTGGAAAAAGAGCTTAAACAGATTCCATTAGTAGACTTTCAGAGCCTTCTGATAAATCTCATGAAAAACATCAGAGATTGGAACACAAAGGTAATGTCTCTTAAAATGTAGGTTTTACAGCAAAGGATGGCAGTGGACACCTTAGAGTCTAGCATTTAGGAGTAAAGGCAGGAAGTGGGAGAGCTATAGAGTCATCCTCAGCTACACAGTGGCTACAGGACAGTCTATAAAGCCCTGGGTGTTAGGGTCGTTACAGCACCACAATGTTTCATGTGCATTCAGTGTTCAAGGATTCTAAGCCCAGTTAAGAGTGATGCTGACTGAGGAAGGCCGTTTGCTGGAACTCTTAGTTAAATTAATAACAGTTTTGTTTTTTATATAAGCAGCTGTTTTTGTTTTTTGAGATAGGGTTTCTCTGTGTAGCCCTAGCTGTCCTGGAACTGATCTGTAGACTTAGGCTGGCCTTGAACTCACAGAGATCCACCTGCCTCTGTCTCCCAAGTGCTGGGATGAAAGGTGTGAGCCACCACAGCCCCTCAAGTAACTGTCATTGCAACATTTTATTGGGGATTTACTCTGCCTCAGCATTTACAGGGTATAGCAACCCAGTCAATGCCTTTGCCCTGTTGGGCTGCCTTATCATTCACTGCAGATGTCTTAACACATCAGGTTGTAATTAAGTGTTGCAAATTAAGATAGAGGGTGACCAGGGTGTCAAGACTAGCACAGCAGGGCTGCAGTGACATCATCTGAGGCCTTCAAGGAAGGCCTTTCTAAAACAACCTCTGAGCATAACCAACATGATCATGATTGTCATGCCTGCAGCCAGGATTGAGTTGGGGGTTGCCCATGGATAATTTTATTAGGCCTTTTTGTAGGTACATTTTCAGATAAAACTTTGGTTACACTGGATCACAGAAGGTGTAATAAACTCTTACCAAGCTCCAGAAATTATCAAGAGATAATCTATCTCGCTGTCTTGTCTGAGTATACCCAATCCTTATTTCCTTTACTCATCAGCTCATTTTGAAGCAGCAGTTAATTTTTAATACTATTAAAACAGAGAGCTAGAGGCATCGTCCAGTGATTGCATACTTGCCTCGCAAGTATAAGGCTGGGCTTTGTCACCAGAAGAAAAGAAAAATACTGTAACAGGATCCAAGAGTGCAAGAATTTTCAGGTCATGAATATCTGTGATCTTGTGTATATATTATTATAGACATTTAGGGAAACTGGGATTAGAATACTTTATTCTTTCAAGAAATACCTTCAAGTATAAATAAAGATAAGGTGTAACAACAACATGAGAGTGATGTGACATGCTAGTAGAATGTTACCATTTTACAGTACTTTACAAAAACCAGAATTTGTATTATGTTCACTGTAGTAGGGTCTAAATGACATGTGTTTTTTAAATTCAGAATTCTTTTTTAGTGATTTATAGTAAGGCAAGAAGTTATGTAGATCTGATTCCGGGCTGGTTCTCTCTCTTTCAGGTTCATGAACTTTGTCTAGGCATAAATGAACTCTCCAGTCATCCCCATAACCTTCTGTGGTTGGTACAGCTAGTCCCTAACTGGACATCTCGTGGAAGGTATTGAAAAGTGAGATAAACATCAAGCTGTTTTATAATGCTGGCACTAGTTAAATGCTTTGGAGTTCTTATTTTGAGACAGGGTCTTACTATGTAGCCCACACTGGCCTCAAACTCAACAGTCTTTCTGCCTCAGCCTCCCCTGAATGTTAAGTTTACCAGCCTAGGCCACCATGCCCTCCTTGGGACTTTGTTTGTATTCATCATTTCTTTGAATGTTCTTTTATTGAGGGAAAAGGTGTAGAAATCCTGATTGTAGCAGTGGTAGTGCACGCCTTTAATCCCAGTACTTGGGAGGCAGAGACAGGCGGATTTCTGAGTTCAAGGCCAGCCTGGTCTACAGAGTGAGTTCCAGGACAGCCAGGGCTACACAGAGAAACCCTGTCTCAGAAAACAAACAAACAAAACAAACAAACAAAAAATCCTGATCGTGATGGTGTGTATATGCTCAATAACATATACAATAGTGCCAGGGAGTGGCGTGATTAGGAGGTGTGGCCTTGTTGAAGTAGGTGTGTCACTGGGTGTGGGCTTTTAAGACCCTCATTCTAACTGCTTAGAAACCAGTCTTCCGGGCTGGTGAGATGGCTCAGTGGTTAAGAGCACTGACTGCTCTTCCAGAGGTCCTGAGTTCAATTCCCAGCAACCACATGGTGGCTCACAACCATCCATAATGAGATCTGATGCCCTCTTCTGGTGTGTCTGAAGACAGCTACAGTGTACTTATATACATAAAAATAAATAAATCTTAAAAAAAAAAAAAAGAACAACAATATATGTTTTTAAAAAAAAAAAAAGAAAGAAAAAGAAACCAGTCTTCCACTAGCAGCCATCAGATGAAGAGGTAGAACTCTCAGCTCTGCCTATACCATGCCTGCCTGATGCTGCCATGCTCCTACCTTGATGATAATGGACTGAACCTGTAAGCCAGCCCCAATTAAATGTTGTCCTTATAAGACTTGACTTGGTCGTGGTGTCTGTTCACAGTTGTAACACCCTAACTAAGACACTGATTATGTCAGGTCACAACATGATTGTTCTTGATTGTTATTGTAAGCCAGTATTGATCAGTGCTTCTCAACTTTCCAAATGCAGCGACCTCTTATAGCTTCTCCTTTTCTGGTAATCCCCACCATAAAATTACTTTCGTTGCTACTTCATAACTCAAAATTTTCTACTGTTATGAATTGTAATATAAATATTTGATATGCAAGATAGCTGATATGGGACCCCTGTAAAAGGGTTGTTCAACTCCCAAACTGATTGTAAACCACAAGTTGAAAACTGCCTTTATATATAGATGATCCATAACACAAAAATGAAATTTTTATTTATTTATTTTTATTTATTTATTTTGAGGCAGGGTTTTTCTGTATAGCCCTGGCTGTCCTGGAACTCACTCTGTAGACCAGGCTGGCCTCGAACTCAGAAATCCGCCTGCCTCTGCCTCCCAGGTGCTGGGATTAAAGGCGTGAGCCACCACTGCCCGGCTATGAATTCACTTTTCTATTGTTCAGTAAGATTATTTATTTCAAATAGGTTGGTTTTCTGTCTGTAAGTCAGCAAGATCAGTAACTGGTTCTTAGTGAGCTTTAAGGAGTTTCTTTCCTACTTTTACTGATGGTTGCTGGTGTGCTGGTGGTGGTGGTGTTTGGTGAAGGGAGCTGGAGGAGAGTTGAGGTAGAGTTTCTCTGTGTAGTCTTGTCTGTCCTAGAACTCACTCTGAAGACTAGGCTGGCCTCAGACTTGAGAGATCCGCCTGCCTCCACCACACTCGGCCTTCTTTTATACTTTTTTTTTTTTTTTTTTTTTTTTTTGGCAAGTTCTTAGTAGCTCAAGCTAAGTCTGGACTTGGCATGTGGTAGTGGATGATCTTGAACTCCTGATGCTGTGCTGAGCACTGAGATTACACATGTGCACTACCATATCATGCTAGGTAGGCACTCTACCAACTGAACTATATCCCCAGCCAGAGGCAGTTTTAACTTTATGTGTGTATTTCTTACATGAATATACTGCAGCTCTGTAACAGTTGTTTCTTCTACAACCCTGAGAGACTAAGACTTCTTTGGGCTCATTTACTTGCCTGTCAAGCAGTACTGGTTAAACACATTATAAATGCTTTTCATTTTTAATTCCAGGCAGCTGAGGCAGTGCCTCAGTCTGGTGATAATTTCAAAGCTTTTGGATGAAAAACATGAAGATATTCCTAATGCCAATAATCTCCAGGTAAAAACATATTTTTGTTTCTAATAAATGGGAGAGTTAGATGTTGGGAAATATAAATTTATGAGTTCTAAATCAGAATTTGGGGAATATAAATTTATGAATTCCAAAATCAGATGTCCTGATTAGCTGGGTGTGGTGACTCATGCATTTAATTCTAGCACTCTGAAGGCAGAACCCGCTAGACCTCCAAGTTCAAGTGCAACCTGGTCTACACAATTCCAGGACAGCTAGTGCTATACAGAGAAACCTACCTCAAAAACAAAACAACAGCAAAAAAGTCCTTAGTAAATTCAAGTTTCAAGCATAATACTGTTAATACAATCTTTAGTGTGATACCTAATAAAAAAAATTCAGGTTTGTTTTTTTATCTGTAATGAAGATGGTATACCCTCTACCCTATAGGACAGTTACAGACTGATGAATTAATCTATAAATAAACTACTGAGAAAATCATAATTACCATTAACAGTTAGAACCTTGAAAATTTATTCAGTTCCCAAGATTAGCAGTGTGATGATAGGATTAGAAGTTTCAGAGCTATTAGCCACATTTTATACCTGTTTTAATACAAGTGGTCTTTATAGATCATAGAGCTTAATATGGTTTGCCTCCAGTTCTTGTCAGTAGAGATGTATATGAACATGCGTAAGTATCTATACAGGAACACCACTTGAGTTCTGGCGACTTTGCAAACAGTGACAGTACTTATAGGGCTGCCTTTTGTTGGATCTGAAAAATTTAAAAACTTCATCTGGGTATGCCTGTATTGTTTTAATTGCAAGTCACCATAAAGTAATAGGTTATGTCCTAGGAATAAATAAAAATGATACTCTACTCTAATACTAGATTATACTAGTATTATAATACTCTATTATAATACTAGATAATACTGATACTCTAATACATAATACTAGATTATGGTAGACATAATCTAGTCGTATAAACCAACAGGATGCTGTGGACAGAACTGACTCCCACCCTCGTCAGGTGGACATGGATTTGATTATAGATACATCGGCTCCATTCCTGAGCCATTAGGATAATTAAAAGCCCTCAGTGCATTTAACAATATTTATAGCCATCAAAGGATCCAGGATAGCATCTCTGCTGTTGGTCTTACTAACTCTATCTTGTCTCTCACATAAAAGAGAACCAAATGAATAATTACCCATCAGGTTTCCTGCTCAGTGTCAGCCAGACCTGCCACTCAGTAACAACCCAGTCAGCCTTGAACTCCAGGGATAGATAGCTCCTGCTTCAGCCTCAAGGGGTGACATTGCAAGTGTGAGCCACCACATTGGATAGTGCTGCTTTTTTCGAATTCAGTGGCCTCTATTGTAATATTATTTGATCTTGTCCTAAGCATTTATCCTAACTTAACTAAATTGTAACATAAAATGCCTTAAGTATATGAAGACTTTTCAAGTAAAACAGAAAAATGGCTATCATAGAACTATGGCAAGGGAGCGGGAATGAGGATGGGCACAGTGGAATTAGCTCAAGAAAGAGCACTGCACTGCTCGGAATTGACCAGTCTCTCTTCTCTTGATAGATCTCAGTCCTACATCGCTATCTAGTGCAGATGAAGCCTTCTGATTTGTTGAAGAAAATGGTCTTGAAGAAAAGGGCCGAACAGCCAAATGAAACTATTAATGACAGTCTTCATTTAGAACTTGAAAAGCAGGTATCCAGAGCTAGATCTCAGAGAATGAATACACAGGGCATATAATCATGTTTTATAGTTTATTGCATTCTGGAAGTTTTTCAGAACAGTGAGAATGGGAGTGCAAGGGTCGCTGATAGTGACATAATACGCTTTCCTGTGGCCCAGTGCCAAGCAGTTTTAAGGTAGTAAAAAGAAAGCACTTAGTTAAAAATCAGAAAGTCTGGTTTAAGTACACAGCTTCCCTTCCTCACAGACTAAGTGAAATCCTATCTTTCCTAGGCAGCTTTGCTAGTCTGTAGACTGAGATGGTGTTTATACTAACTTTTTCATGGGTAGTAATTTTCTTCATCTCTCTAACAGGCATATTACCTGACCTACATTCTTCTTCATTTAGTTGGGGAAGTTAGTTGTTCTCATTCTTTTTCTTCTGGACAACGGGTAGGTAATATTTAGTGTTATTCTAAGTAGGTGTTTCCATCTGTGAAATGAATGAGCGTGTGTATGTTAGAAGAAAACTTAAGAGTTGGCTGGTTTTGCTCTGGAAATCAGAGTGTACTCTAGAAGATGGGTAGTCATACTACCCTGCACCTCTGTCTTAGTGACAGGAATTACTTCTCAACAGTTTTGTTCGAGTAGACCACAAGGACCATACCCTGACAGTAGTATAATGCATTCGTAAGATACCAGGGGTACCAAGTGGACTAGCTTTTGATGGTTTGTTCCCACTTCTTCCTTTGAACCCCCTCCACTCACTTTCATTTTTCTTTAGAAACACTAAAAATGCCTTTAAAACTGCTCATTTATAGGGACCAGGGAGGTGCTTAGTGGTGTAAGGTGCTTGTTGCAGGTTTGACAGCCTGAGCTCAGTCCCCAAGGCCACCGTGGTAGAAGGAGAAAGCCAGTGTATGCATTGTGTCTGACTGCCACATGTACGCCATGGTGTGTGTACATACACACAAAAATTTTTCTTTTAAGATTTATGTATTTTATGTATTTAAGTGTTCTGTCTGCTTATACGCCTGCATGTGAGTGCTGGGGCTGAAGGCGTGCACCACCTTGGCAGACATTTGATTCTCTATTAATAAAAGCCTATGATTGCTGGCCAAACTGGCTCATACCTATAATCCAGAATTTGGAGACTGAGGAGTAATAGCATGAGTTTGTGCCTGGACTGTATAGTAAGTTGCAGGCTGGACTGTAGAGTTGCTTCTCAACCTTCCTAGTGCTGTAACACCTTACTACAGTTCCTCATGCTGTGGTGAGAATTATTTTGTTGCTACTGAATCATAACCATAACTTTGCTACTGCTATTGAATTGTTATGTAGATAATATACAGGATATCCCCAAGGGGTCTCAACCTACAGGTTGAGAGTGGCTGCTCTAGAGTCATACCCTGTCTCAGAAATAGAAACAAAGCAAATCCCGTAAAACCAGGTGTGATTGGGGATGCACCATTCTCTGCAGTCAGGAGGGGAAGAAAGTTACTATGAATTAAATCAGTGTGCACACAAGTGCTAAAGCCCACAGGGCAGTCAGTGCTCATTCCACCTTAAGTGGGCTCAAGGCTTAAATTAACTCACGATGAATCATAACCATTGTGTTCTTGTGGAAGCCAACACCTTTCATAGGTGGGACTCCATCAAATAAGTTTGAAGCAATTTAGTTTTTTTTAACTGCATTGTCTGTTGTTTTGCAAGACTTCAGGATTGTTTTCATCTATTGTGTTTGTTTTGTGTAGAAACACTTTGTGCTGCTTTGTGGGGCTTTGGAAAAGCATGTTAAGTGTGATATTAGGGAAGATGCAAGACTTTTCTACAGAACTAAAGTAAGTATATTATTTGTGGTGGGTGTGTGGTGTACATACATATGATTTGCTGTACATGTGTTTTGAGTGTCATTCCTTGCTTCCTTTATACCTGATTTAAAACACAGTCTAGTTTCTGTGATAACTAGCTTCTAGTTATTACATACGTGTACTGCTACAGCTGTCTTGCACTGATTCTGGGGATTCGAACGCCATCCTCAAGCTTACGTACACAGCAAGCACTTTTCCCACTGAGTGCTCGCCTCCTGTTGTTATGTATTGTTGGTAATCCCAGCACTTGGGAAACTAAAGCAGGAAAACCTGGGTCCTAGGCCTTTGTGTGCAACACAGTAAGGCCCTGTTGAAAGAAAAAGAAAACATAAGCAAGAGAAGTACACAAGCTCTTTGGGTGGGGTGAGGGGTGTAGTGGGGGGTGTGTGTGTAGGCTTGTGGTTATAGCTTAGTGGTACTGTGTTAAGGCTACTTAATTGGATACTCAGACAGATATGTACTTATTTCAAAGAACATAAAAAGGGCTTTTTAAAGTAAAGACAGTCTACAGGGTCTCACTTTGTAGCTCTTCTGGCCTGGAATTCATTGTATGGAGCAAGCTGTCTATGAACTCACACAGATCCACCCACCTCTGCCTTCTAAGGCTCCCACTATACCTGGCTTTCCTTGAGCTTTGAGGGGTTATTTTATATTTGTTTATTTCTTAGGTGGGGGTGGGTGTGCACAAATTTCAGTGTGTGTGTATTGGTTGGAATATAGAGGTCACAGGAAAACTTGTAGGACTTGGTCCTTTTATTCAGTCATGTGGATCCTGAGGATCACACTTGGGTTATTAGGCTCTGTGGCAAATAGCTTTAATGTTTGGTCTTCTTGCCTCAGCCTCCTGAGTACCAGAAATGTTACTTACCACTCTGGGTTAGGACTTGGTTAGTCAGCTTCTACTAAGTGTTTTGCTAGCTATGTTGAAAGTACAAGTAGCCAGGCGGTGGTGGCGCACGCCTTTAATCCCAGCACTTGGGAGGCAGAGGCAGGAGGATTTCTGAGTTCGAGGCTAGCCTGGTCTACAGAGTGAGTTCCAGGACACTCTGTAGTTCCAGGGCTACACAGAGAAACCCTGTCTCAAAAAAACAAAACAAAACAAAACAAACAAACAGTAATCTCAAAGCAAATATATTTTTCACTTTACTATTTGTTCTGAAATTTCTTGACAGCCAAAGAGATAATTTCTTTAGCGCTATTGGGACCTTTTGTTTTTCTCATTATACAAATTAAAGCCATTACACA
The DNA here is from genome assembly GCF_011762505.2 of Arvicanthis niloticus. Taxonomy (NCBI): domain Eukaryota; kingdom Metazoa; phylum Chordata; class Mammalia; order Rodentia; family Muridae; genus Arvicanthis; species Arvicanthis niloticus. Next base: position 151,385,750 of record NC_047658.1, read on the forward strand.
GTTATAGTTAAGTGCCTGCTGCACAAGCATGAGCACCTAAGCTTGGATCCCAGCACCCACATAAAGAGCAGTGCTAGCACACAGCTGTGGCCCTGTGCGGGGGAGGGGCAGAGGCAAGTGGGGCCCTGTGCTCACCTGTCAGCATCTAGCTGGTCTTTGATCTCTAAGTTCATGAGTGATCTTGTCTCAAAAACTAGGGTTGAGAATGATGAAGACGCTTTGTCCTCCACACACATTTGGTCTCAGACACAAAGCCTTAGCCTCAGAAGCATACTCTGAGTGACTAGTTACTGACCTATCCATGCGTTTGGCTGTTGGTGACAGACATACTCACAGGGACCACTAAGGTTTAAATTTCATTGTTTTTTGTTTTTTGTTTTTTTTTTTCTCTCATATTTTATTTCCTATTTGGGAGATGGGTGTGTGCCACATTGCTCATGTGGGGGTCATAGGACAGCTCACAAGATGGGTTCACTGTTTTCATGATGTGGGCTCCACACGTGGAACTCGGGCCACCAGACTTTCACAGCAAGTGCTCTTATCCACTAAGCCATTTCACTGGCCCAGCAAGGCTGTTGCCAGAGTCACTGGCCCTGTAAACCGCTGCAGGGCATCATCTTGAAATAGGTTAGCAGCTTCCTGCTTCCCCAGAAGTTCTGTAGACAAGTGGTGGTTGTCATTAAGACAGTTTTCTAACTTTACATAGTAGGGAAAAGTGGAAATTTTAACTTTGTTTGTTTGTTTGTTTCGAGACAGGGTTTCTCTGTGTAGCCCTGGCTATCTCAAGAACGCCTCTGTATACCAGGCTAGCCTTAATTCACTTGACTCTGCCTCCTGTGTCTTCTTGACTTATGGCCAGGAATGGTGGATCAGTTCTTTAATATCAGCACTTGGGAGACAGGTAAACAGATCACAGTGATTTCAAGGCCAGTCTGGTCTACATTAACCAGTTTTAGAGCTACATAGTGAAAATATGTCTCAAAAATTTTTTTCTGGCTTGTTTAAATATCTTATTCTAGGTGTGGTAGAGCATGCCTGCAATCCCAGCACTTGACAAGTGGAGGTCATAGGGAAAAAGTCAGTCAGCACAGCTATATAGGGGAAAGTAGAAATTTCTTTGAAGGCAGAGTTGTGGTTCTCTGGACCATCTTTACTAACAGGAAATCAGGCATGGTGGTGCATTGCTGTAACCCCTGTACTCAGGAGACAGAGGCAAACAATTGCTTTAAATTTAATGTTAACTGGGCTGGAGAGATGGCTCAGCAGTTAAGAGCACTGACTGCTCTTCCAGAGGCCCTGAATTCCATTCCCAGCAACCACATGGTGGTTCACAACCATTGGAATACGATCCAATGCCCTCTTATAGTGTGTGTACAGTGTACTTGTATACACTTAATAAATAATATTTTTAAAATTGTAATGTTAACTAAGGCTACATAGAGCAACCCTATCACATAAAATAATTTTTAAAAAGGAAATTTAAGACTGGAGAGGTGGCTTGCTGTTAAGGGAACCGACTGACCTTCCAGAGGACCTGGATTAGATTTCCAGCACCGACATGGCAGCTCACAAGGATCTGTATGTGATAACTCCGTTCCAGGGGATCTGAAGCTCTGTTCTGGCCTCAGTGAGCAATGAACAGATGTACATGGGGGTAAAACACCCATACAGATAAAATAAAAGAAAATTAAGAATGGGAGTGGTGGCTCAAACCTTTAATCCTAGAACTCAGGAGGCAGGGGCAGGTGGATCTCTTGAGTTTGAGGCCAGCCTGGTCAACATAGGGAGTTCCAGAATAGCCACAATTATATTGAGAGACCCTGTCTCAAAAAACAAACAAACAAAATTAAGTCATAATCATTTCACATTTTAGATTATTAAAAAAATAAATTATGGTAATAAAAGAAAAAATGTTATCATTTGAAAGCCTCCCCAAAAGATGAGTATCCTTTTTATTGATGGCAATCAAATAGAATTGTTGGGTACAAGCCTGTGATACCAATGAGATATGTGTGGGGATTTTTGTATTTAATCTTGTTGTTACTGTTCTGTTGTGTTGAAGCAGGATCTCCCAGCAGCTCAGACTGCCCTTGGACTCTTGAGCTGTCCTCCTGAGTGCCTGGTGCACAGCGTGCACCTCCATGCTAGGAGCTCTGGATGCTTTCTATTATGCTAAATTGATTTTAAGTGAGGATACTTTGATCTGAATCTCTTTCTCTTTTTGTTATTTTAAGGTGAAAGACTTGGTTGCCAGAATACATGGAAAATGGCAGGAAATAATCCAGAACTGTCGGCCTACTCAGGTGTCATTTTATTTAAGTTTTATTTATTATGAAAACTCCTGCATACTGTGTGATTTGTGTCTGAATTTTAGAGTTTGTTTCCTTTCTGTCCATTATTTTCAGGAATAGCTTGCACCCACTTAAAAGTGTCACAGTGAATCAAGTGCAGGAGGCTAGCATGAATACTTCTAACAATTGTTAAGATAAAATGCACAGCCTGGCAGTGGTGGCACACGCCTTTAATCCCAGCACTTGGGAGGCAGAGGCAGGCGGATTTCTGAGTTCGAGGCCAGCCTGGTCTACAGAGTGAGTTCCAGGACAGCCAGGGCTACACAGAGAAACCCTGTCTCGAAAAACCAAAAAAAAAAAAAAAAAAAAAAAGAAGAAGAAGAAGATAAAATGCACAGTGCACAATTCAGGACACTTTCTGCGGTCCCTGCCCATTCATTCCTCCACCACCTTCAGATGCTTATCTGTTTTCTGTGGAGATTTTCCTCTTGTAGATATTTCCTGCACATGAATGAAGTATGTGATCTTTCATGATCAGCTTCTTTTACCTGACAATGATAAATCCATGTTGTAATATGTATATCCTTTCTACTGCTAAATGACATGTGTAAAATTTAGTTTATCCACTTACAAAATGAGCACAAGTTGTTTCTGCTTTCTGACCATTAAGAATAATTTCTCCATGAACATTTGTGTACAAGTATTTGTGAGTATGTTTTTAAAGGAAAACATCTTGAGCATATTCTTTGGTAGAGTCCTGTGTTTACCAATTTTCAGTGGCCAGTGTTTGTGTGCTTACAGTGCTCTAGCCTGGTGTAGTAGCAGTGTTACCTCTTCCTCTCCTGCTACCATTAGGGGTATGCATCACCACACCCTGTTCATTCTGAACTGAGGAGCAAACCTAGGACCCTGTGCATGCCAGGAAGACTTCTGTCAGCTGAGCTTGAAGATGTCCTCAAGCTCCCTTTGTGCAGTGTGGGGCCTTTGTTGTTGTTTATTAAATATTTTATTTTGCGTGTATGGGGGTTTTATGTTCATGTTTGTCTGTATCACTTCTACGCCTATAACCTTGGTGGCCAGAATAATACGTCAGATCTCCTAGGATTGGAGTTACAGACATTTGTTGGCTGTCATTGGGTGCTGGGAATTAAATTCAGGTCCTCTGGAGGAATAGTCAGTGCTCTTAAAAGTACATCCCTTTGTGGGTATTCCCATGAGAAAAATACCCTGTATTTATATTATGCATTTTTACTGCTAGATCATAAAATGTAAAGGTTATAAAATCAGAAGAAATTTTTAGTTGCACGTTGTTGCTTCGTGCTTTTACTCCCAGCACTTGAAAGGCAGATGCAGGCAGGTGTCTGTGAGTTCAAAGTCAGCCAGAGCTACACAGTAAGACCCTGTCCCAAAAAAAGAAAAAAAAAGATTTGTTTTCAGAGATGTGTATATATAATGATTTTATTAACTTTCATTATCAAAACCTGCTGTCAGTGATTAGTAGTTTTAGAAGGATTAATTTATAATCTGATTAAATTTTTCCTTTTTTTCTTTTTTTTCCCCTTCTCTAAGGGGCAGCTTCATGACTTCTGGGTGCCAGATTCATAACAGAAGCTATAGCAGCAAAAATACAAAATGCGAAGGGCCTTTCCAAGAGGACTACTGTGGGATCCAGCAGATGCTGAGGAACACGGCTGTGTGCCACCTGCATGGGTAGTGTGAGGCTGGTGATGAGGGCTTGCCAGTTTCTGAAGCAGATATGAAATGCCATCTGCAGCTGACTGTAGAGGAAAGACCAGGGGTCGAAAAAAGGAGGGGAGGCTAGAAGCAGCTGGTAGCTACAGATCCAGCCTGCCCCTCCTAGCCCCTCTTGATAAGTTTTCAGCAGTTATCTTGTAAGGTGGCTTCATAACGCTTGGATCATCACAGAAAATAAGGAAGAAACGTGTGGACCAGCTTGAGTTGGACATTGAAATGAAGGCCTAAGTCCAGCTGATTTTCATTTCCCTTCTGGTTATTTTAGGGTGCAAAGGGAAAGCTTAGAATAGAGCCCTGTAATTAAAAGTGTTGGTCTCTTCTATAACCCCATAAACCATAAGCAGTTTCAGCTCATATATATCCTTTAGTATTCAAGATTATAAATCTGAGATTTTTAAATATATTTAAAATCAAGGAACAGACATCTGGTATGTTGTCAGACTGCCCTTAGAGGAAGAGATTAAGCTACAAAGTAGTAACTGTTTTTAAAGTGCCAGAACATTCATAGGCAGTTTGTTTAGAGTTTCTTGTAATTCATATATTTTTAAATACTGGTTTAATCATAAAATCTCAGCTAAGCTAGAATTCTGGCCATTGGTAACTATATTACAGAAGTCTCTGTAAAAAAAGGCTTAAAAAAAATCTGGAAATTTCCAAAATCCTTGTTTCCACAAGTATATAATTTAGCAGAGGCCTTGATGGTGTTTATTTTGGAGAGAGAGAGAGAGAGAGAGAGAGAGAGAGAGAGAGAGAGAGAGAGAGAGAGAGAGAGAGAGAGAGAGAGAGAGAGAGAGAGAGTGTGTGTGTGTGTGTGTGTGTGTGTGTGTGTGCTCGCGCGCACATGCACACTGGAGTTTGTATCTTGAAATTGTTGCACTTGAAAACCACAGCTGCTCTAAATTCTTTTAAACACTGGAAAGCCATCCTTTAGTTTAGATGGTAGAGGTTAGCACATGCTAGATTGAGCCTTAGGCCCTTTAAAACTTTGGTAGTGACACTCCTGCTGACCAGTGTCAGTTTGGGGAGGGTTTACTTCCTAAAAAGGATGCCAACTGCTTATTCTTTGACTATTGGCTGGAGCGGCTTGCTCCCTCCTGAGCATGCTAATGTCTGTATGGGCCCAGGTAGGGTGGTGGAAAAGGGAACTGGGTTCAGTGTTGTGGTTTGAGAGGAGAAAATAAGTTCTGAGAGCTAACTTTCTACCTCTAAACTGAGGCTTAGGAATAAAAACCATTTTCTCTTAAATTCATCATTTAAAATAGTATTAGCAACTTTAGAGCTCATGTCAAGCATTGGGCAGTTAGAGATTTTTATAGGGAAGACTACACAAATCACATTTTCATGAATTGAGGCTGATCAAGGCTCCAGGAGTCAGACCAACAAAGGTTTTATTCTGTGTTGAGTTTACTGGTAAGAATATTGTCTTGATGCTACCTCTCAAGGGTATTGTTACAAATGCCACTATGGTTAAAGAGATAGATACGAGTTATATTTGACTGAAGCTTGAAACTCTGGCATCTATCTGCCCAACAGTGGGGCTTTCACTCTGTAATTTAATACCTTGTAGATACATTATTTGTGTGTAATTTTATAAGTGTTCATATTTTTCTCATTTTGCATTGTGTAAAGTGTACAAAATCTCAAAGTATAAAAATCTGCTTATATTGCTTGTAATTACAGTGTGTAAATATTTTCTATTGTGTACATTGACGGGGACAAGTGGGTTATTCAGGTTTTTAAGTGATCCTTTTATATTGCAGTTTCAACCAATAACCACCCATCAAATTTAAAACCACTTTGATACATTCTTATTTAGCAGTTCCAATAAGAATAAAATCTATTTTCAATTGTCTTTCTCCATTAGAGAAAAATACTTTATCTGTCCCTTTAAAATAAATGGCCAGACATCAGTTTAGGCCTCTGTATTTATGACTCTGGTAGCCTCGTCAGCCTCCGGGTCATAGTCCAGTCAGTATTTACATTTGCTTCTTGTGGAAATGTTGTGGTTCTATTTTAGCACAAGTAGCTCATGGTTTTCCTCCCAAATCAAGTATTTTCCATCTCCTTCTGAGTCCCCATGCGTTTTCTCCCTCTGCCTGTTGTTGCCCAGGAAATGGTATGGGAGAGAGGGAGGAAATGCTCATTGCACAGAGACTGTCAGGCCATATTTGGGACTTGGCAAACGGAGCTTGCACTGAGTGGTGGTGTGTTTGGCAATATTACTGTGCCAAAAATAATCCTTGTCTAATTTTCTGGATGTGTATGTCAAACTTTTTACCCTTACTGCAAGCTGAAAATTAAAGTACTTGTGTTTATGCTTTTGTGTGTAACTGTTTGCCTTTTCTGACCTGTTTTTCTTGTTACCTGAAAATACAGTTCTGTGATCCATGTTAAGTGAAGAGGCTTTCCGTGCACAAAATCACCTGTGTAGCACTGAAGTCAGTGGTGTGCATTGTTTTGTCTGTGTCCTGATGGCATCGGTGCCTTTGTCACCTTTCAGAAGGTTGGCTTTTTTTTTTTTAATGCAAGTAGTAGCTTGCTTTTGACTTCACAAAAAATATATATATATATATCTCCCCAGTAATGATAGAAAAGATAGTTACCACCCAGGCTCTGTTGAAGCATTTGGGAATTTTTGTTTGTTTGTTGTTTTGGGTTTTTTTTTTCTTCCCCTGTCCCACCCAATCAAACAGTTGGTGGGGGCAGTAATAATGTGTGGAGTCTAGAAGCCAGGAGTATTTTTAAGTTTAAAAACTGACTCATTGACAAGCAGCTGAGTTGGAGACCTTACTTGGCTTGTCTCTCAGGAGGCAAGGGTCGGGTACAGGTGGTGGCTGTGTGAGTCACTCAGCACAATTTGATCTCGTGGGTATGCCTACTCTATGGTGCAGGCGCACCTCATCTGTGCCTCAGTTTCCCCGGGGCATTCTTGTCAGCCAGTTAATATACTAGCTCTTAGGCAGTAAATGCAATGTGGTTCTTTTTTTCCTTTAAATTTTTATACTGTCTTGTTTAAAGTCTTCTGAATGTATGTGTATGTGTTATTAAAACTTTTTTCTCAGCTTATACGTGTCTGGTAACATTTGATTGAGTAGTAGAGGTAGTTGAGTATCTAAAGTACCCTGTTTTAAACTTGCTTTTAGCTTGATGTCCTTTTTTAATCTGTGGGAAACAAAGCCACAGCTCCACAATTCATGTTTACATAGCCCAATTAATAATTTGCTGTGGACTCTACAGTCAGTTTAATCTCATTCTTACCTCATTCTACACAACCATTTGGCTGCTCTTGCCTACCTACCTGGTAAGGTTTGGTGGTGAACAACACAAAATCATGACTCTTACCTGCTGGTATCCAGGGGAAACAGGAAAGGAAGAACTACCCTTGACCTGGGTGTCTCTAAAATTCTAGAACCCAGAATCAAGAAAAGTGATTCCATACAGTGCAGGAGGGTTCAGAGCCACCTGTGACCTGGCAGGCAGATTTGTGACATGCCATCTGCGGAAAGGCTGACACCTTGTAGGAGAAACACAGGAGCTCACAGCGGGCATAGGCATAGTCGCCAGAGTCATGGTGCTGCAGCTGTTTTTGCCTTTATGGCAGACTAGGTTGGAAAGATGGATGCTGACAGCCCAGGTAGAAGCAAACATGGGCATAAATACTAGGGATAGTCACCGTGTTCAAGGAAAGGACCTAGGCTTGGCCTCAGGTCTCAAGATTCACCACACTGGCCATTTGATGTTTGTTGACATGAGTTTCTATCTGTTGAAAGGAGTATCCCTTATTTCATGTTTTGTGAGGACTCACATACATGGCAGTCACTCAGCACAATGCCTGGCATGCAACATGAACAGAACAAAGGAAGACAAGGTTGAGGCTGGGCATTGTGCATTGTGATCACCTTTATCCCAGCCCTCAGGGAGGCAGAGCAGGCAGAACTCTTGAGTTCAAGAATAGCCTGGTCCACAGAGTGAGTTCCAGGACAGCCAGGGCTACATGGAGAAACCCTGTCTCAAATAGATACTAATGTTTTTAAAAAGACAAATTTAATGGAACTGAAGAAGATAGTTTAACAGTTAATATGGTTGCTCTTCCAGAGGCGCTCTGGGTTCAATTCCCATCCGCCGTGTGATGGCTAACAACTGTAACTAGTTCCAAAGGCTCCCGTGCCCTCTTCTAGCATTTACAGGCAAAAACATCCATGCACATAAAATATTAAGTTAATTTTTAAAAGAAAATTGACCAGTGGATATGCTTACTTCTAAATCAGGCCTCCCAACATCTGTAGCTTTAGAGTACTCTTCCTTCAGACTCTAGGAACTCTGGATGCTTCCCTGTTCCTGCTGCCAAAAATATGTTAAATAAACCAAGCATGCTGACCTAGTGTAATACCTATGATCCCAGCACATGGGAGACAGAGGCAGAAGGATCACAAATTTGAGGCCATGCTGAGCTACAGTGTGAGACATAGTTTTAACCACCAAACATGCTTGATGGTGATGGATGGTTTCCCAGCATCTGCAGACATGTCCTGACATTCCCTTCTAGCTCACCAGGGCTGGAAGCAGGAGAAGGCAAACCAGAAGGTCCAGCTTTGGATTTGACTCCAAGACAAGTGGCTAGGATTCTGGAAAACTTAACAGGCAAAACAGGCTTCTGGGGCACAGTAAGACTACAGCATTGTTGGACAGGTGGCAGTCGCTACTGAGGAAGTACCTTGTGGCCAAAAGATTACATTCTCCCTAAGGATAGTGCTGTACAACCAGAGATGGCAAAGCAGGAGCCAAGGCCACCACGGTGAACAGGAGACAGGACATCTTGGCTAAGCCAGGGTTCTCATGCCTTGAGGACCTCTGAGGTCCTTCCTCTTCCTGGGTCACCAATACAATGTAACTTTTGTAAGCCAACCCTAGAGCCAAACCAGCCCTGAGATGTGTGTCTGGACACCAGTGTCAGACACACTCAGATGCTTTATCTTACAGCAGAACTGGGGAAGATAGGTTAGCAGAAGTGAAGTTTGTGTTCTCCAAAGAATTTTGAATGACATCCTTACACATCTGCCCTGTGAAGCAACTGGCAGTGACTCGGAGGATAGGTAACACCCCACTTAACAAATGATCTGCCTTGTGTCCCAGGGAAGAATGTCACTACTGTATTAAAACTATTTTTTTTTTAATTTTGTTTTGTTTTGTTTTACTTTTAGATAAGCTCTTAAAGCCCAAGCTGGTCTTGAAATTGTTAAATAGCTGAGGATGACCTTGAACTAAGCCTCCTGCCTCCACAGATGAGATCAGGCGTGTCCCACCAAACCTGTTTAAAGTAGTGCTAGCTTATTTGTTTTGGCTTTAAGTCGTATCTCTTTCACAGTAAGGAATTTTCCTTTTATCAACTTGTTGCAGTGATTAAGAGTTGTCTGTCAAGGGAGTTTCCTATAGAAAGGTGGGATGTTGAGATCACGAGGGAAGAGAAAGGAATGGATTGTGTACTGAGTCTGTTTTACCAGCAGTGCTGACATAAACGCCCATGGCAGTTTCACAAGTGCCATCCTAGAACTTAGCTTTGAAATCACACGTTTTACTTATTTTAAAAGAAACCCACCGGGCAGTGGTGGCCCAGGCCTTTAATCCCAGCACTTGGGAGGCAGAGGCAGGCAGGTTTCTGAGTTCAAGGCCAGCCTGGTCTACAGAGTGAGTTCCAGGACAGCCAGGGCTACACAGAGAAACCCTGTTTTGAAAAAGAAAAAAAGAAGAAGAAACCCAGTGCTCTGTTTAGCATGCCTTGGACCTAGAAGAGAAAAAAATGAAGAAAAAATATACATACTGGGATTGGTTGGGCTGTGTTCACTCTGATGGAGCAGCACTCCAGGCACCAATGACTGGATCCTCAGTGGGTGTGCCGTGTACAGCACAGAGGAGAGTAAGCTCATCTTCGTAGGCTCATCTATTGGGGAGCAAACTCACATCATAGTCATGCAGGAGGAGGAAGCTGCAGTTGCTAGATTTTGCACACACTATTGTACTTGCACAAACTCCCAACATCTGCACTGGACCAACTGAAGGCTCAGGCCACACCCAAGGGCATCTGAGGTATTAGGGTCCTCAACACGCCATGCCCCTGTCAGATAATACAAGTTCACTCAGGATTTGGTCTTCACTTTACACATTCACTGAAGGCTTCCTCAGCTCCCTCCAGTTCAGTGAGCGGCAGAACCTGCCACACTGGCCGACTTGTTTCCTCCTGAGGGAAGTGCAGTCAGCACAGCAAGTGCTGACTTAGCAAACCAGCCTTCTTAGTCTAGTGGTCCCTGCAGTTTCTCCACAATGCCAGGTACCAAGACTGGCAGTCTTCTGTCCTCTTCCTTCCAATCCACTTTCTCACGAAGCCTACAGGGGTCCTTTAGCCATGTCTTGATTCAACCTGTATTGAAGCTCTGAGTTTTTCTGAAGTTTTCCCAAGCCATTAGCTAACTTCTCTCCCCCTCTGTCTTCCACTAAGAACACCCCTATCTTGCCAGATCAAACCCACCAACGTTTTGTAGTTTTGTATGCCCCTTGTCTTCTTCCATCAAACAAGCCTGTCTAGTCATCTTTCTCAGGCTTGTCTGGCCCACCCTTCTTAGACTTCTCCAATCCTGTCCTCCATAAACTCAACAGAGTTCAAGGCAAGTTACAATCTGCTTAGAACCTGTTTTCCCAACTAAAAAATGAAACCACCACTTCCTCCGAATGGGATAGGGGCACAGAAAAAGGAGAAGTGAAGCAGAGCACTCTGTAAAGTGTGTGCTTGGCTTCGGCAGGTGAGGTGGGCTGGCAAATGACAGGTGTCTGTCGCCAAGCCTGACAACCTCTGAGTTTGATATCTAGGCCCCACATGATGGAATGAGAACAGACTCGCTGCAGTTTATCCTCCGGGATATTGCACGTGGGTGGTGTCCTACATGCATGTATGCGCTTTCACACAAATTAAATAAAATAAACGTTTAAAGTGTGTGCACTTTTTAATATAAGCATTTCTCCCAGTCTCCCCCACTTCACCACACACTATCCTGCTTGCAGAGTGCCAAGAGACATTCTCACAGGGGGTGGAAGTGTGATCTGGGCCCTTCTGTCTAGCAGTCTGCAGCCACGCACACAGTCCAAACTCTGAGATTGTATGGAATTGAGTGCCAAACTGTATGAGCTTTGGGGAATCCTGGAAGAGGAATGAAGTTTCTTCCCAGGCTCTCATCAGTTTCATACGTCACTAGAAGCCGACTCAAACTCCTAGGCACATGCAGGAGTCTGCTTTTCAGACTCTTATTTTGGTCCCCTTTGCCCATTATATTGTCATGGATTTTTTTTTTTTTTTCAAAGGTGGGGTGCTCATGGCCAGAGATCGTGCTTAAGCTTAACTAGGATTTAAAACTGAGTTCACTGTTGCTTTTGTTTTTTGTTTTTCTGTGGTGCTGGGGATGAAACTAGAGCGTACTACATGCTGGGCAAACAACTGTGCCCTTGAGCCACAACCCCAGCCCTAGATTCGCTCCAATAGCTCTTGGAAAGGAGGAGAGCCCTCAGAGAAGACCATCCTAAAGGAGTTAGGGAAGGAGGCTGAACCTGGCAAGCACAGACTATTTGGCTGCCTGGGAACACTGAAAGTTTGGAGATAAAATGAGGATGGAAAATGAGAAATACAATCCCTGAGGTGAGCCCGGGTTTGGACTAAGATTTGTTGAGCGATCCATGCGTAGCGGCATGGCTTACTTGTGCATAAAGAGCATCCTCCGTGTGCTGGCCCTTCATCCCTCCAGGCCCCCATCTCACCCACTCAGACCTCAAGCTGAACAGCCTGGGGAGAGCGGGGAGCGAGGAATTACACCTTGAACTGGGAACCAGGAGCTACGCAGAAATCTGATACTGTTCGTCCCCTTCAGCACGCCCGCTCCATAGACCAAAGGCAGGAGGGCATGGCAAACATGTTTTGCAAGAAGTGAGGTGCAGGTTAGAGAGCAGAGTACAAGACTCTAGGACCCGAGGTTTACGCGTCCCTGCAGTAGGTAAATGGGAGGGGTCTTAGGACCAGAGCCGACCCGCAGGATCAGCCTGTTTTAGGGCGCACGCTGTGGTGAGCCCCCCCCCCACCAGGGGGCGGGCGATACCCAGACCGACTGAGCCTGGAAGAAAGAGGACTCCAGGAGCCGTGGGCCTCGAGCATCACCCACAAATCGAGTCTATTGTGTGTGGTGGGGGGCGCAAAGGAGGGCGGGCACCCTTCCCCGCCCCCGCCTCCGGCCCGCCTCCGGCCCCCGCCCCACCCCCGGCTCCGCCTCCACCCCGCCTCGCTTCGGCCGCGGCCCCTTCCTCCCGCAGCTGGTGCCGTGGGGCCGCGGAGCCGCACGTCGCTGTCTCTATGGGCCCGGATCCCAGCGCAAAGGTGAGGGAGGCGGGGAGTGCGGGCGGTGGCGGGACCGGGGGCTGTGGCCGGGCAAAGCCTTGTCCATGTCCATTCCACCCTCCAAGCTAGGCCAGGCCTTTTTCACCGCCGAGACCCCCAATCCCGCATAAATGGTTCTAGAGGGGTGCGGGCCAGGCCTCGGGTCGCGCAGAGCGCAGACTGGCCTTCTCGGAGTCGGGGGGCCCTAGCGTGGCAGGGACCCGCATGGAGAGCAGTGTTCCCCTGGATCTGGGTCATGTCTCCTGGCGTCCGGCGGGATCGAAGGAGAGCTTGTCCTCGAGCCGCAGCAGTTGATACTGAGGTTAGATCTGATCAAAGGAGAGATCTGCGGACTGTCCAGGATGGTGGAGGGAGGGGAAGACGAGGGAGAGGCGCCCTCAAACCTGAAGAGACCTCCATCCTACTGGACAGAGGCAAATACCGCTAACCCCAGGCAGATGGACATCAGGGATGAAGGTTGAGATCCTATTGATCCTATTGGGGGTGATCCTCCCCTCCCCAGTTTTCTCCACCCTAGGATCTAACAGAAGATGATCAGAGTTCAGCGGGCAAGCCCTGGGAAGGAACCCAAACTTGGAGTGAAGTGTGGGGTGTGAACTGGAGACCTTGACCCCTCTTAGTACTGCGGGGAGGGGGTGGCATGCTCCACCCCCTGGCCATTAACCCGGCCCTCCCAACAGGTTAAGTGGGGCTGAATGCTTTAGCCCAGTTCTCCAGATCTAGAAATGCAAACTGGGGGAAAAGAAGGCTGCTAAGGTAGCATTTTACCTTCCATTTGCGAGATGAGGATCTCCTCCTCCCTGGGTTAGCCATTTGCCTTTACAGGCACTCACCCCAAGTCAGAAGACACACACAAACACACACACACACACACACACACTCGGCCGAGGCAGGGGACAGAGAGAGAGAGAGAGAGAGAGAGAGAGAGAGAGAGAGAGAGAGAGAGAGAGAGAGAGAGAGAGAGACAGACAGAGAGAGACAGAGAGAGAGACAGAGACAGAGAGACAGAGACAGAGAGAGACAGAGAGACAGAGACAGAGAGAGACAGAGAGAGAGAGAGACACAGAGAGCTGGCCTTATGACCAGGACTTTCAGGAAAAAAGACAACATTCTGCTGTGCATCTCACCCCAGGAGACTCAGAATACATGTGTGCACTATGCCTGCCCACGATCAACAATTTTGTGTGAATGCCCCTATACAAATGTGTGTGAACAAGACCCTCCTGTTGACTAGGACGCCAGCTATCTAGCCCTGCTTGTTCACCTCTGAGGATATATGATCCACTGAGTGGATGACAGGTAAACACAACCTTAGGTGGCCTTGGCCCTTTGTGTGCTCTGTGTGTACGCGTGTGCGGGCGCATGCGTGTGCACATGACTCCTATAAATAAATGCATGTGTTCTCTGCCCTACTTGAACCTGTGTACACACTGTGTGCAAGTGTGTCACAGTCTTTGAGACCCATGTGACTCAAAATAAATGCACCCGCGTTCCATTCACTCCACACTGAGTGTTTCCTCTGACCTAGGATGTGTTCCTCCTGCCTCTCCTGGTCAGACAGACTTCCCTAGCCATAGGACTTCAGTGCTGAGCAAACAGGAGGCCCCAATGTAAGCAGGTGTGCTTTCACAGTGAGGGTGGAGCTTGGGCAGCCTGAAACTTCCTCAAACAAGAACAGATGCCCTTTCTGGGGCGGCTCAGTCTCTCTCTCTCTCTCTCTCTCTCTCTCTCTCTCTCTCTCTCTCTCTCTCTCTCCCTCACCCTCTCCCTCTTTCTCCCTGCCTCCCTCCTTCTCATGACAGGGCTAACCTTTACCTCTTGAACAAACCCTCCAAATTCTTTCTATTCCTCTGACCAGCTCCAGATCACACCCCTCTCTTTACAGCCAGATGGTTAATATTTGACCCAGAAGGAAAAGGAGAGGTCAGAGACACCCTCTGACCCTGCCTATGGCTGTCTGATGACATTGGGTAGATCAGGCATTCTCCACACCTTGCCCAGCCAAGGAAATCTTCGGAAGTTCCCTGGAGATAAGGGGGAGGCCCATCAACTGCCCCCTACCTCAGGCGTGGGACTAGTCTTTAAGATGTGCCACGAAAGGTGGCCGAAAGCTTCAGGATCCCATAGCTCACTGATTCCATATTGCTTAAGTCTTAACTAGTCTTTCACACCGCAGTCTCCTGAGCAGAAATTACACCTGTGCAGCTCAGAAACCCAAATACCTGCACCTCACCCCCAGCCCCTCATGCCTGTGCTTCTTGCCAGTGGGTAGATGCCCAGCCAGAAGGTGCAGTAAGGGCTCGCACAGGCAAGGCAGAGTTGTGTACCCCTTAGAGAAAAAATGCCAGAGAGAAGTGTCTAATTAAAGAGAAATTCCAGAGGGAGCTCTTAGGCCAAGGGAAAGAAAAAACAAAGGGAAAACAGAACAAAATTAACAAAGGCCCATTAACTGACTGCCCAGGCCTTTCAGCAGTAGGCTCCCCCGCAGGCAGCTTTGTTAGAGGATCAGGCCTCTCTACCAAGATGGGCCCAAGCAGTCTGCTGACTGGAAGAGGGTTGTTACCATGGTATAGGTTAAAGCTAGTCTAGAGTCTTGTGAAGACAGTGAGTTTGCCACAGCCTTCTGCTCCAGAGCAGATCTGGGCAGAATGCTGTGAGACTTTCCTGGTGTGGGATGTCCGGCCTCTGACTTTCAGTGCCACCTGAAGTCTGGTAGTCCCTCTTATGCCCACGCACAGATCAAAGGCTTTCCATTTTGGAGGGTTCGTTTTATTTATTGTTTTGGTTTGTTTCTCTCCTCCTTCAGAGAACAGACAGAGAACTGGAACTTGCCCTGAGGTTGGGGGCAAGGTGACCCCTTCAGTACCCTACAACCCTGCTGGCACTCTACAATGCCCACTCTCCATGGAATTTGCATTTGATGCAGAAAGGCACGTGACTCACCCCTCCCTCTGACTGCTTCCCTGTGATTCCATGGCCACACAACCCTGTGGCTCCATGTCCCCTCCATTCCAGGATCCTCCATGGCCCCATGACTACTTGACCCCCATGACCTCATGACCCCTGACCTCCATGTGATCACACCCTGGACTTTGAACCCAGTGACTGCTCTTCCCCTCCCCTCCTGTGACTCTCCTGGGCTGCCCTTGGGGTCTTGTTGGTCTGAACTTCCAAGGAAGATGTGGGGGAGGCTCTGGCCCCTCCTCTTCAGCTTCCTCAGGGTAACAGCAGTGCCTGGACCCTCACTGCGGAGACCATCCCGTGAGCTAGATGCTACCCCACGGATGACCATCTCCTATGAAGGTTAGACCCCCCCTCCAACCTTGAAAGATTATGTCTGCCAGAGCTGGGAACAGGAAGTAGCCCCCAGGTGGCTCACTGCCTCTCTTGTTCTTAGAGCTCTCCTGGATTCGGTACTTCAAGGGCCAAGCCCACAACTACTCAACACTGCTGCTAGAGGAGGCATCTGAGAGGCTGCTGGTGGGGGCTCGAGGCGCCCTGTTCTCTCTCAGTGCCCGTGACATAGGAGATGGGACTCACAAAGAGGTCAGCCCCTGGCACCTGGACCAACCACAGGGTCTCCAGCTTCCTGGTACCTCAATTACCCAAAGACCTGGCCCCCAGCCTTTGACCTCTGGACAGCACTGTCCTCTCCAGCCCAGGGCTTCTTCTGAAATCCACCTCCCTTTAGTGTCTCCTGTACTCTGGAGCACCACTGTCTGATTCTCTGGGTAGTGGATATTGAGGTCAACATAGCAGTCTGTCCCTTTATTCTCACTAGATCCACTGGGAGGCCTCCCCAGAGATGCAAAGCAAGTGTCATCAGAAAGGGAAAAACAACCAGGTATGTGAGCTCCCTGTCCCCAGGTCTCCTTTTTTCCTCCTCAACCAGGGGTGCCAGGATTGGAGGGACACAGATGGAGTAGGACAGATGTGCATCCAAGTGCACAACCGTGATGAGTCGTGTGAGTGCCTGGGCCTCAGGGTAACCCTTTGACCCCAAATATCTGTGGTCTATAGCTTGGTCTGTCACAATAACTTAATCTCTTTCCTGGGGGATCTCAAAGTATAATCATAACAGTAAGTAACTGCTAACAAGTGACAACTAGATCTAGTTCTAAAATAATCCGATGAAACATTGTTATACCCATTTCACAGTTAGGAAGAATGAGACTTTGCTGGACCTCTAGTCTAAGCACCTGGTGTTCATGGAAAGACATTAGTCAAATATTAGTCCTTTCTAGCTAAAAGGCAGAGTGTTTGTGAGGGATCGGGAGATCATGTCTGGCTAGGTAACAACCATTTAGAGAGCTTTCTAGGTTTCTGTATCTACTTATTTATTTTGGAGTTTTTGAGACAGAGCCTTACTATATATCCTTGGATGGCCTGCAACTCACTCTGTAGACCAGGCTGGCCTCCAATTCATAGAGATTTGTCTGCCTGTGCCTCCCAAGTGCTGGGATTAAAGGTGCATAACACCACTGCTGGCTTGCAGAAATTCATAAGAATATACATTCTTGGACCAGCGACATGACTTAGCATAGGCACACATATGAACACACAAAATAAATAGAAAAAATACATATTCTAAGCTAGTTATGGTGGCATATGCCTATAATTTCAGCCCTTGGGATATATATATATATATATATATATATATATATATATATATATATCATATATATGCATGTGTGTGTGTGTGTGTGTGTATGAAACAAAAAGTGCATATTCATACTGGACATGGTGGCATGTGCCTATGATCCCGGCAGTTGGATTAGAAGTTCAAGGAAAGC
This sequence comes from Arvicanthis niloticus, assembly GCF_011762505.2. Classification (NCBI taxonomy): domain Eukaryota; kingdom Metazoa; phylum Chordata; class Mammalia; order Rodentia; family Muridae; genus Arvicanthis; species Arvicanthis niloticus. The sequence goes on from NC_047658.1 coordinate 151,403,020, forward strand.
CTTGGCCCCAAACAAGTTTGAGGCTAGCCTGGACTATATCAGATTTTTGTTTCAAACTAAAAGCAATATATATCCCAAGGGCCACCAATGTAGAGATTCTGACTCAATAAGTCTGTGGTGTATCCCTCTAAATTTTTCTCTGAGAGGCTCCCTCAGTGTACTGTAGGTAATAAACAGAGGTAGTGGGGTAGATGAACCCAGGTCACAAAGTCTCATAAATGCCCAATGGAGGGTTTGGACTTTATTGTGACAATGACACGCATACTGTTTGATGCCTTAGAGGCCCTCATGTGAATCACAGGCTCCGGATCAGTTGGTCTGAAAAGGCCCTAAGACGCTGCTGCTCTAGAAAGCCGACTAAAGCTGTTATCTCTGGTTCCCAGACCACTTTGAGCAGCAAGGTATCAGAGAACATTTCCCAAAGCATTGCCCTGAAGGATACTCGTTTTCAAAAGAGGGACTGAAGTGGTCCAGTGTGTTTGGAAGGGGCGGCATTCCTATCCCACAGTGCACAGTGACATCCTTAAGGCTCTGAGAAGTCACCCAGTAGAGACAGATGTGACTGCTTCCCAGGCTTATTGACTTCAGAATTCTTCCCAAACTGCCTTTTCTCTGTCTTAGGGAACGGCTCTAGGAATGTCTGCCTCACCTCACACACCAGAAGAATTAAAACAGACTGAGTCTAGAGACAGCAAAACAGTGGAAAGTTGGGGGCATCCTAGGGCTGAGGAAAAGGCCTGAGCAGGCCAATACAAGGGACAGGCATAGGTGACAGCGTCTAAGTGGAAATGAGAAGTCTTCCATGGATTTCAGTTCTGGGTAACAGACAGAAGGAGGATCCGAGATTTGGACAGCAGCCTAGGGCACCTGAGGGACAGAGGAAACCAGTGTGGCTGGCGTAGATGGAGCGAGCAGGCAGGGGAAGACCAGGGACATGTGGGCCTGTGTGCTCAGAGCATTGGTGAGCCGCGGCCATGCCTTGGTCTGTTTTACATCTGAGGTGCTTTGGAAAGTAAACTGGATGGGCGCAAGAGGGCACTGACAGATGGTCATCTCTGGGAGCAAACTTTGGACATGGCGTCTACGGTCCCCTCCTCAGGCCACCTGGGAGGCAGGAAGACAGGACAGGCTGTTGACAACAGCTCCCCTTGTCTGTTTGAATTTCACACTCTGAGTGCCTTTCACTCACTGAGTGAGCGGCTGTCATGAAGAGTAGCATCGGTTACGAGGGGCCAGGTGGCTGCCAGACCAAAGGAAGAGGTGCTGGTTGTCTGAACCAGATGAGAATAGTGAAGTGGCCAAGTTCAAGAACCACTTGGCACAGTGGCTCATGGAGCAGGACTGAGTGTAGGGACAAGAGAGTAGGCCACAGCAAAGATGCTTCTGGACCAGAGCTAGGTAGATGGAGGTGGAGGAGGGAAAGACTGGGTAAATGGGTTTAAGAAGGATGCTGTGGGTCAGGGAAAACAGGAGCTTCCTTTAGGACAGTGTGAGATTGGCGTTGCCTGTAAGGTAACAGAAAGAGAGAGAGAGAGTTAGGATTTGTGGGAGCTCCAGGATTAGGGAGGAGCATTGCTCAAAAGTAACTTTCCCCCCTCTGTGCATTAGTGTTTTGCCTACATGTATGTCTGTGTGAGGGTGTCATATCCTGGACTTACAGATGGTCGTGAGACTGGGGATTGAACCTGTGTCCTCTGGAAGAACAGTTAATGTTCGTAACTACTGAACCATCTCTCCAACCCCTTAAAAGTAACTTTTGAGCTCGTGTCAAGCCCCCATTCTCCTGAAATCCTCCTCTGTCTTTGAGCTCTGGTGGAGGGGATTGCAGGAGACAAACACAGGAGATGCTGGAGGAGTGGTATCAGGAAAACGTATCCTGTAGGTGGGGGCAGGAATCTGACTGCGAAGCTAGAGTCATGGAGGTGGCTTGTATCTGGGCAGACGGGTTCCATCACTGCCTCCCTCTGTCTGTAGACGGAGTGTTTCAACCATGTGCGGTTTCTACAGCGGCTCAATGCTTCCCACTTCTATGCATGTGGGACCCACGCCTTCCAGCCCCTCTGTGCAGCCATTGTGAGTAGCCGTGCCCCTAGCCCTGACTCCTAACCCTAGACTGGCCTGACGTTGAGCTGCAACCCTTGCCTGTCCTCAGGACCATTGACCAATTGGGACCTTTATTCTCCAGGATGCTGAGGCCTTCATCTTGCCCACTAGCTTTGAGGAGGGAAAGGAGAAATGTCCTTATGACCCAGCCCGTGGCTTCACAGGCCTTATCATTGGTGAGCAGACACTCCTGCAGCTAGCCCTCAGCCCCAGGATTCTATGATCTGAATGTGGATCCTGTTGCTAGGACTTGCCGTTTGTGCATGCCATGTTCCCTGTTGCACATGACATGTATCTCATGCTTGGATGTCCCTGCCCCAGATGGAGGCCTCTACACAGCCACGCGGTATGAATTCCGGAGCATTCCTGATATCCGCCGGAGCCGCCACCCACACTCTCTGAGAACCGAGGAGGCACCCATGCACTGGCTCAATGGTTAGCAGGATGACGGGGATTGGGGGGAGTCTATTTCTTATTGTTTATTCCTTTGGGCAGCTGACCATCCCATTTTTAAGTCTGCAGGTGAGCCTGTCCATTCCACACCTGTGTATTACGGAAGAAGGCTGTGTGTGTGTGTGTTGCGGGGGAAGGTGGCTATGAGGGGGTGTGGCTTGGGGCGAGGTTGTGGGAGAGAGCTTGACCTGTTTCATAAGCCACTCAAATAAATACTCAACCCACAGATGCTGAGTTTGTGTTTTCTGTGCTGGTGCGGGAGAGCAAGACCAGTGCAGTGGGTGACGATGACAAGATTTACTACTTCTTCATGGAGCGTGAGGAAGGCTCCAGCAGCTTCACTCAGAGTCGCAGCAGCCACCGTGTGGCTAGAGTAGCCCGTGTGTGCAAGGTGCATATGATGCAGTCAGGGTGTGGGAAGAGGCTAGGCCTCTGATCCTGATCCTGTGTCCCTGCCTCCTCAGGGAGATCTGGGAGGGAAGAAGATCCTGCAGAAGAAGTGGACATCCTTCCTGAAGGCTCGTCTCATCTGCCACATCCCACAGTATGAGACACTGCGTGGGGTCTGCAGCCTGGACGCTGATACGTCATCGCACACACACTTCTATGCGGTCTTCACACTGGCCACACAGTGGTAAGCACAGAGGTGGTGGGAAAGGAAAGGAACTGACATCATGGAGGAGCTGGGGAGAGGGAGGGCTGGCTGCAAAATGAGGTCAGGCTTGTCAAGCTATCCCAGGGCCAGAGGGCATTGTGGTCCACTGATGCACAAGATGGGTCCATGGGCCTCCAGTGGAGATGGACCGTGGTGAAGTGGCTCCAGACGGAGCACAGGGCTGGGGCAGGCTCCACTCAGTCCTCCACTATGTCTCATTCCTAGGAAGACGCTGGAGGCTTCGGCCATCTGCCGCTATGACCTGGCTGAGATTCAGGCTGTCTTCACTGGCCCTTTTATGGAGTACCAAGATAGTGCCCGGCGCTGGGGCCGCTATGAGGGTGGGGTGCCTGAACCCCGGCCTGGCTCGGTGAGCACCCAAGCCTGGACACCCTTCATTGAGTAGACAGAGCTGGGGGGGGGGGGTCGGGGGCAGGGCCTCAGCTTTATAAGAGGGAGGCAGGTGGTGAAGTCCCGAGCCTCACCACCCATCCCCCAACCCAGTGCATCACAGATTCATTGCGCAGCCGAGGCTACAACTCATCTCAAGACTTGCCCTCCCTGGTTCTGGACTTTGTGAAGTTGCACCCACTGATGGCTCGGCCTGTGGTGCCCACACGTGGGCGGCCCCTGCTGTTGAAACGCAGTGTACGCTACACACATCTCGCAGGAACACACGTCCACACACCTGCTGGACCCACCTATGACCTGCTCTTTCTGGGCACAGGTGCTTCTGGGGACCCAAATCCCTGATCCCCAATGGCCTTGGTTACTGATATTTCTGAACACAATAGTTCCTGCCACCGTGGCCTGGAGTATCCCAGAGCCTGAGCAACCACTGCTGGTGGCTGACCTCTTGTCTCTAACCTTATGATTCTTGAGCTGTTCCCATTAGGCATCCTGTTGGGTACTGAGAGCATATCACACTGTTGGGTTCTGACTTCTGCCTTTTCTACATCAGCTGATGGCTGGATCCACAAGGCCGTAGTCCTGGGCTCTGGGATGCACATTATCGAAGAGATTCAAGTGTTCAGGGAGCCCCAGTCTGTGGACAATCTAGTTATCTCACCAATGCAGGTAGTTTGGCCTCAATATGCTAACAGAAAAGGGGACTGGGGAGGCTGGGCAGAGACTTGGGTTGCTGATCGACTGTCCTCTCTGGTTCCAGCACAGCCTCTACGTGGGGGCTGCGACTGGAGTCATCCAGTTTCCTCTGTCCAGCTGCTCACGCTACCGTTCCTGCTATGACTGCATCCTGGCACGGGACCCCTATTGTGGCTGGGACTCCAGCACCCATGCCTGCATGGTGGCCACCACCGTAGCCAACAGGTCCCAGGGTAGAGGTTGGGGGTACGGATGGGGTAGATGTGCCTTAAGTGGAGGAAAAAAGTCCACCCGCCTGTAAGGTATTACTGGTAATCTTGATGCCCATTTTTTTGGTGTTCACGAATCTTGATTTTCTGTCTGCAGGACAGCATTGATACAGGACATAGAGAGAGGAAATCGAGGCTGTGAGGGCAGCAGGGGTGCAGGTGAGTGGAACTCATGGACTTATGTGGATGCTTCTGAGTTGCTGTGCTTGGGTGGTTTTGGTGAGGATGACCCAGCACAGAGTGCTGGTTGGATATTTATTTCCCAAGTAAAGTGTAAATAAGGAAATGGACTCAAGACTTGGAGACAGGTGGGGGTGTGGCTAATTGGTAGAGAACTCTCCTTGTCTTATGTGTATAAAGGCCCTGGGTTTGCTCTCTAGCACACACACACACACACACACACAGAGAGAGAGAGAGAGAGAGAGAGAGAGAGAGAGAGAGAGAGAGAGAGAGAGAGGAGAGTGTGTTATGGTTATATGATCGTATATATCTAAAGTATATGCCTAAGTAGGGGGATGTAAGCACAAATAACTGTGATTATTAACAGTTTCAACTACAACAAGATGCAGAAAGTTAATGTGTTTCTCTCCAAACGAAATCATGCAGCAGAGCTGATACCCGAAGGAAGAACAGAAGTCGGCAGTCAGAGCTGGCATGGACTGAGAGCTTAGGTGACAAGCATGGGTGTAAATCCTGCCGTCTGTTTATTTTCACAAACACTCCATGTGAGCGGCACCATTGTCATCCCCATGAGGGACAGCCCCTCTGAGGCACGGGGACTGTGAGGAAACTGTTCATGGTTACTCAGCTACTAAGCGGCAGGTGCAGAAGCAACCTGGCCTGAAGCAGTCAGATCCGAGTTTGTGCTTTTGATCACTAAGCTGTGCTGTGTCCAAGCTCGTCAGGCAGATAGAGGGCATGAGGAGAGCAATGGCACCAGACAGGGGTCAGCAGGGCATCAGAGAGCTCAGGAGGAAGAGGCTGGCGAGTGTTGGTCCTTACAGGAAACCTCGCAAGAGTTTTACACCACCAAGAAGTAGTATGATCATATTCGGGTTGTTTGTTTGTTTGTTTTAAATCTAGACAGGGTTTCTCTGTGTAACCCTGGCTGTCCTGGAACTAACACTGTAGACCAGGCTGGCCTTGAACACAGAGCTCTGTGTGCCTCTGTCTCTCAAGTGGAATTAAAGGCCTCCCCACCCTATATTTTTAAAAAATATTTTATGAGTGCACTTTGCCTACATGTATGTATGTGCACTGTGTGCATGTCTGGTGTCCGTGGCAGTAAGAAGAGCATTGTATTCCCTGGAACTGGAGCTATGGATGCGTGTGAACGACCCCATGGGTGCTGAGAGCCAAACTCAGATCCTCTGTAAGGGCAACAACTGCTCTTACCCACTGAGCCATCTCTCCAGCTCCTGAGTTCAAATTTTTAAAACTATTTATTTTGCTCACAAGCACGTGTGATGTGGATGCACACGTATAAGACACCTTATGGGAGTCCGTCTTCTCCTTCCTACATGTGGATCCCAGGGGTTGAAATCAGTGGACAAGCTTAGCAGCTAGCCCCTACACTCACTGACCTGTCTCCTCAGTCTGGATTTGTGTTTTCAAGGATCACCTGTAGTTGCAAGAAGAGATTAAACGAGGGCCCTAGAGGGCAGACAGCCATGGAAGGAGAGAAAGGAACAGGTCTGAGAGTCTCATGAGGGTAGACATAAAGAGGACAGAGAGAGAGAGGCAAGGGAGCCTCCCAGGTTCCTGATGCAAACTGCTGAGCAGCTAATGGTAGCAGTGCAAAGGACGGACCTGGTGTGGGTGATGGATGAGATGTTAGCCTTATCGAGATGCCCAGAACATGGTAAACAGTCAAGTCTGGTGTTCAGGAAAGGAAGCTGTGCTGACGGTAAGATGTGGTAAACAGTAGGAACTGAACGCAGAGGGCAGAGGGGCTGCTGGAGAAGGAGAAAGGGCCTAAGACACTGCTCACTTCCTACGAAGGGAGGGCCGAGGTGCATCCTGGGAAGCACGATGCACGCACAGGCTTGCTTAGGTGTCACCAGTTCTAGATTGTGTGCCTGTAGACAGCTGTCTACAGTCTATCTTGCCAATTCCAATGCTGTCTGGGACGGGCAGGTATTGATCTTTCCTCCCGTTGCTCCCCAGAACCACCACCGTCACTCAAGACCCGATCTGTGCTCCGGGGTGATGATGTCCTCTTGCCCTGTGACCAGCCATCTAACCTGGCCCGGGCTGTGTGGCTACTCAATGGGAGCAAGAGCTTGAGTGATGGGCAGGATGGCTACCGCGTGGGAGTGGACGGGCTGCTGGTAACAGACACACAACTGGAACACAGTGGCAACTACGGCTGCTATGCCGAGGAGAATGGCCTCCGTATGCTGCTGGCTTCCTACAGCCTCACAGTCCGGCCAGCCACCCCTGCCCCAGCTCCACACGCCCCTGCCACACCTGGGGCACAGCTGGCACAAGACATGAGGTTGTTCTATGTGGTAGCCATTGCGATTCTTGGTGGCCTCTGCCTCATCTTGGCATCTTCCCTCCTCTATGTGGCTTGTCTGAGGGGAGGCAGACGAGGTCGAAGACGAAAATACTCATTGGGTCGGGCTGGCCGGGCAGGGGGCTCGGCTGTGCAGCTGCAGACAGTCTCAGGCCAGTGTCCTGGAGAGGAAGATGACGGTGATGATGGAGATGGAGCTGGAGGTCTGGATAGTGGCTGTCTTCAGATCATCCCTGGGGAAGGAGCGCCAGCCCCACCCCCACCACCCCCACCACCCCCACCGGCTGAGCTGACCAATGGGCTGGTGGCACTGCCCAGCCGGCTGCGAAGGATGAATGGCAACAGTTATGTGCTCCTGCGGCAGAGCAACAATGGAGTGCCAGCAGGACCCTGCTCCTTTGCAGAAGAGCTCAGCCGCATCCTGGAGAAGAGGAAGCACACACAGCTCGTAGAACAGCTAGATGAGAGCTCTGTCTGAGCGCAGCTTCCCAAACAAATGCTCTTCCAAGCCAGCCTGTCTGCCCTAGGCTGAGCCACTGCCTCCCCAAACATGTCCACCCTCCTTCATGCTCCCAACTCCACTTCCTTCCAACTTTTTGATGTCTCTGTAGGTCTAGCCAGAGTCATGGTTAGCCAAAGTCCCCTCCCTCTTCAGTCTCCAAGGCACATGTGAGCAGCCCAGGCCCACCGGTGCTCCTCAAAGGTAGGTGCTCCCCGAGAACCAACTACTCCGCAAACCCAGACCCAGTTTCTATCCCTTGACCTAAAGACTTGGGAGGAGAGAATTGTCTTCTTATCCCATTATCTGCCCAACCTTCCTCTTCTTCTCAGGTAGGGCTCTGCAGGTCCAGATGGCCTCAATGTCACCACCCTCTGCACAGCTGTGTGCTGGGTAGTCCTGAATTCAGACAAGACCTCTCTCTACCAGCCACCTGAGTCCTGCTTCCTTTCACACGGACACATGGATGAATGTGTATCAGCTGGGCTGCAGTGTCCGCTCCTCCAACTGGGGCATCCTTGTCTCACTCATCCTAGATTCAGGGCACCCTCCCAACTGTTACCTTCCGGTCTATCCTCTCTCCAGCCCCAGCCCCGTGTGGTAACCCTTTAGCAGGAGACTGGGAACAGGCCAGCTTGGAGGAGAGAATCATCACTCCCCTCTTTTTTCCTCTGTAGTCCTTGTGAGTCAGCCTCCCTCCTCCTCTCATTCACACGCAAGGCTGCCAGAGCTCCAGGCATGTCCTTTCCCTGAGCCGATGTGGCAACACATCCATATCATGTGCTTACATTTCTGCCCACATGTACATCCTGAACCTCCCCTCGCTGCCTCAGTCAGACCTGTGTCTACTAGGTTTGGTCCATGGATATTTCAAAGGAAGATTTCCCTTCCCATTTAGCTGTCCTCACTGAACTAGGACAAGTGGCCAACACTGCACTCAATGAGCCAGCCTCCCTCTTAGGGACCAAGCAATTGCTTCTCCTAGACCAGAGCAGGAGGAAGTGATTGATATCTCACCTGGCACATGACGCCCATTTCCTGGAACTATGCAAAGGGCAGAGGCTGGGAGTGTGGATGCTTGGCTCCCATTCCTGTCCTACCTCACCAGGGCACCTTCAAGGTCCAAGGGCCTCAGATGTCTCCAGGCCCAGACGGGACAATCAACCCTGACTGAGCTCTCCCATTCCCCTTGGGTGAGGATGACTGTTATTTTTGTAGCTGAGAACGTGGAACCCCACGAGTTTTTACTGCCCTTCACCCATGCCTCTCCCACCTCCACCCCACAATGAATGTATTTATTGTGAGAATGGCTGTACTTCTTCAGGAATGCCCCCACTCATCACCCAGGTGGGTGGGACAGGCATGGGATGGGATAGGGAGCCTGGGCTCTGCTCCTCCTGATGTTGGCTAATAAATGCCCTCTTTCCCCACAGCTTTGAGTGTCTGCTTGGTCTAGACTGGCTTTACCACAGCCACAGCCAGATCTCTGGCTAATGGAGAAGGTGCTCCAGAGATTTCTTCATCAAGGGTTGGCTTTGTTCCCGATAAAAATATTTACATAAGGAATGAGATCCTCCACTTCTGCCTTTGCTGAGCTGGGCAGGCACAAGGGCCATGAGGGTTCACTTTACTCACTGATGATGATGTTAAGGGGGACAAAATCAGAGCAGCTCAAGAAGTCACAAGGCCTCCCAGCATTTGCTCCTGGCCCTTTTCCTTTGGCTGCATCTTTGCAGATAGGGAATCTCACTGTTGCTCAAGCTGATCACTAACTCTTGGGTATGTGCAACTATTTTTTTATTTTTTGGCTTTTTCTGAGACAGGGTTTCTCTAGGTAGCCCTGGCTGTCCTGGAACTCACTCTGTAGACCAGGCTGGCCTCGAACTCAGAAATCCGCCTGCCTCTGCCTCCCAAGTGCTGGGATTAAAGGCGTGTGCAACTATTGATATGCACTAACAGTTCCTGGCTTTTTTTAAAAAAAAAATTGTTGTGTGTGTGCACATATGCTTGAACATGGCAGGGTGCACATGTGGAGGTCAGAGGACAACTTGAGAGAATGTTTGCTTCTTCTTCCACTATGTGAGTCCTGGGGATCAAACTCAAGTTGCCAGGCTTGCCAATGATTGCCTTTATACACTGAGCCATCTAATCAGCTTTGCCTTTTTTTTTTTAAGACCTAGTCTTACTGTGTAGCCTTCACTGGCTTGGAACCCACTTTGTAGACTATGCTGGCCTTGAACTCATCGATCTGGCTGCCTCTGCCTTCTGAGTGCTGGTCATTAAAAGTTGAACCACCACACGAAGGCCTTTCCCTTCCCTCCCCGACACCCTGCTGCCAGATACCCTTAGAGACCAGGTTCCCTGGAACCATGACAGACGGTTGTTGGTTGCTGTGTGATTGCTAATTGAACCTGAGGCCTCTGGAAGAGCAGCAAGTGGTCTTAACCCGAGCCATCTGTGCAGCCCTTGCCTTGATTAAAGTAAGCCTGGAAGATACTCCCTGCCAGCCCCTGTGCTCCCCGCAAGCTTCTCAGCACTTCCCACTCGTGGATCCAGGGACAGACATGGGCTCAGTTCTGTACAAAGAATTTTGGGGTAGGAGTGCAATTAGGACTACATAAAGCTTGTCACCTGGCACCTGCTCTGAGACTCTTGAGTCATATTGCCTTTGACACTAACCATTGAAAGGTTTTACGTCCTGTTTCTGGTTTCAGAGTCAAAAGTATGGCTTATGCTTAAAACATGCGTACATTTTGAGCCAAGCAAGTGGCGCACACCTTTAGTCCCAGCACTTGGGAATCAGAGGCAGGCAGGTTCTGTTAAGTTTGAAGCCAGCCTGTGTCTACATATCAATCCTGGACAGTCCGAGCTACATAGTGAGATCTTACACCTCGAAAAAAGTACACATTTCTGAATTGTGACTTTGAGAGGCTGGAGAGATAGCTCAGGTGGTTAAAAACATTGACTGTTCTTTCAAAAGGCTCGAGTTCAATTCCCAGAACCAACATGGTGGCTCACAACTGCCTGTAACTCCAGTTCCAGGGGACCCTACACTGCCTTCTGGTCTCCGTGGGTACTGCATGTGCACAGTGCACAGAAATATATGCAGGTAAAACACTTATACACATGATAAACATGATAAATAATCTTCAAATACGGCTTTAGTAAGTTTAATAACTTCAGTTTTCTTTCTAGTTTTTCTTTGGAGAGCTGGTTGTCTTGGAACTCATTCTGTAGACCAAGGTGGCCTTAAACTCAGAGATTTACCTGCCTCTGCCAACCAAATGCTGGGATTAAAGGCATGCACCAACACCAGATTCGACTTCGTCTCCTAAACTGCACATAAACAGGGATATAAGATGCCTTGCCCAGTGCCATACCACTGCAAGAACAGGATATCCCGGGTCCTTCAGAAGTCAGCCCTCAGACTCTTTGCTGTGTTTTGAAGTCATTATTATTTACATTTCAGAAAACCAGCTCCTTGTATAACATTTGGAAGTGTTGTACACTTCTCAAATCTCAGTTTACAAGGAGGCCAACTGAATCAGAATTGGGGTATTCACAAGGTAGCAGTCCCTAGCTACAAGTGGGCAATGGAAAAAGCTCTTTATCCGGGGCTATACCCTCGCTGGTAGGCTCCACCTACTTGGCCTGCGTTTGAAATCCGAAAGAGGAACCAATCCTATCACTTTCATTGTCCAAAGCCTGGTTCTCTACTGTGCTTGTATGGAAGCTGGAGCAGAATCCTGGAGTTCTCTGGGTCGCAGCCCGTGGAGGGCAGTCCGTTTGTTGGTGAAGGGGTGCCACTGGCCCTGGATGCTAGGGTTGTCCGTATGGAAGGGCTTTCGGATGCGGATCACATCCAAGCCGGATTGGTCTGCCAGCTTCTGCACCAGCGACGTGATCTCCTCCACCGACTTGCTGTTGACGTTTTCCTCGCGTACAGCCCCGTTAACTGGCAAAGGAAAGTGGGAATGAGTGGAAGCCGCCAGGTCGGAAATCAAACAGGTAGAACCCAGCGGGCAAGCCGGGATCCCGCCCTCACCAACCCTAACTCGGCCCCACTCACGGTATTCGGCTACTATTCGTGGCACGGCGCACGGGCGCGGGTTCACGTATATTACGACTCCTGGGTTCCGTCGGGCGAAGTCGGTCACTTCACGTTCCACGAACTCCCTGCGAGACGCAGCGAAGGTGAGTACGGTGCGCCGAACCCAGTCCCGTCGTTCCCCGCCCCCCTTTCCGGTCCTCCCGCTACCGCGCCCCTCACCTGGCGCCGCGGGACGAGGGCGAATCCCGGCTGAGGCTGAGGCTAAGGCGCTGCAGCTGCTGCACGTAGCGACCTAGCCCATTATGGAGGACGCTGGTCAGAAAGCGGCTCGGAGTCCCGCGCCCGGTCATGGCTACGGTTAGATAACTGGGACACAGAACTGGAGGGCGGGACTAACCATCGACTTCCGGTTCCGGGGACATGGGCACCCAGGAGAGTTTTGCTTCCGGAGTCACAGCGAATGGCGCGTGCGGGCGACCCACGTTTCGGACAGAATACGAGAAAGGAGAGCGGTGACGCGAAGCTGGGGGCGGGAGCGTGGAGCTTCTGAAGTGGAGGGCAGAGCCCGGAGCCAGCGAGGAAGCCGGGCCTGAGCGCGTGACCTCCGGCTCGGTGGAGGGTCCCTGTGAGCGCTAGGAGCTAAGAGCGCCTGGAGTTGGGGTTCAGACAGGATGCAGAAAGCTGTAGAGATGAGGTTGGCGAGGAGAGCCCGTAGAAGGGTAGTAGACGTGAAGAGATGATACAGAGAAGCCGTTTAGATTGAGGGACCGTAGAAGGCCCTAGTAGTATGAGAATCTTCAGAGAGGGGCGTAGACGCGAAAGGGTAGTATAGGTGTGGAGGGATGAAGTAGCAATATACAGGCAACCAAGGTGATTAAAAATCGTGTTCTTAAAGAAGTTTTAGGAGAGATAAAGAGAAAAGCCAGCAATCGTGAGTTCTGTGAGTGCCTTGTGGAAGATCCCTAGTGAGGGCACTAAACCAGACACCAAAAGTTTTTGCAGTAGTTGCATCCGACTCCATTAGAAATGTGGCTTCTTCTCCGACGTGCGTATCCCCTCCGGATCTTGCTGCCACTGCGTGGGGAGTGGGTGGGTAGGAGGGGCCTGCCCCGAAGCTTGGCTCCAGGTCCTCCCCGCAGAAGGTACAGAAAAGAAGCGCTCCCAGCCGTAGAGATACCAGTGTCGCCTGTGACTACAACTGAAATCCGCCAATATTTACGCACACATGGGATCCCTTTCCAGGATGGCCACAGCTGCCTTCGAGCACCAAGTCCCTTTGTGGCGTCCTCAGACATCAAAAATCAGAAAAAGGATGATACCACTTCCTTCTGCCTCTTCATCGACAAGACCACAGGACACTTTCACTGCATGACCAGCCTAGCAGAAGGGAGCTGGGAAGACTTCCAGGCCAGTGTGGAGGGACGAGGGGATGGGGCCAAAGAGGGCGTCCTACTTAGGGAGAGCTCAGAAACTGAGGACAGGGAGGAGGTCTTGAGAATCTGGAACCGAGCCATACCTCTTTGGGAGCTTCCTGACCCTGAGGAAGCCCAGCTAGCTCGGGTGATGTTTGGCCTTACCAAGGTGACAGATGACACACTCAGGAGATTCAGTGTCCGATATCTTCGATCTACTCGAAGTCTGGTCTTCCCATGGTTCACCCCTGGGAACTCAGGATTACGTGGCCTGAAGCTCCTAGGAGCTGAGGGACAGGAAAATGAAGTACAGTACGTAGACACCACCATTCCCCGGCCTGGTGCCTATCACAACCTATTTGGATTACCACTGATCAGCCGTAGAGATGCTGAGGTGGTCCTGACAAGTCGTGAGCTGGACAGCCTGGCCTTGAGCCAGTCCACGGGGCTGCCAACCCTTTCCCTACCCCGAGGAACCGTCTGCTTACCCCCAGCCTTACTCCCTTACCTTGAACAGTTCCGTCGGATTGTGTTCTGGCTAGGAGATGACCTTCGATCCTGGGAAGCTGCCAAACTGTTTGCTCGAAAACTCAACCCCAAGCGATGCTCTTTGGTGAGGCCTGGGAACCAACAACCTCGTCCCCTGGAGGCCTTAAACCAAGGCTTAAGTCTTCCCCGTATTCTTCGTACTGCCCTCCCTGCCTGGCACAAGTCTATCGTGTCTTTTCGCCAGCTCCGAGAAGAGGTGTTAGGAGAACTGTCAAATGTGGAGCAAGTAGCTGGTGTCCGTTGGAACCGCTTCCCAGACCTGAATCGTCTGCTGAAGGGGCATCGGAAGGGCGAGTTGACGGTCTTTACAGGTGACTATAAAATCACTGCTTTGGGGGCTGGAGAGATGGCTCAGTGGTTAAGAACCACTTAACTGGCTGCTTTTGCAGAGGACTCAGTTCAATTCACCCATATAGTGGCTCACAACTGTCTGTAGCTCCAGTTCCAGGGGGATCTGATGACTTTTTCTGGCCTCTAAGGACACCAGGCGTGCATATGTTCCGTAGCCATACATACAGATAGAACACCCATACCCATAAAATAATATAAAAACATCAGTGTTTTAGGTAAAGGATTAGACAATATGGTGACAAAGTTTGACCACTGGCAGTGTCTATTTATTTATTTATTTTAGATTTATTTATTATCATGTTCATGAGTGCTATGTATGTATGTATGTATGTATGTGTACAACATGCATGCCTGATGCCCTCAGAAGCAAGAACTTATTCTATCACCTGGAACTGGACTTGTGAGCCATCATGTGGGTGCCGGGAATCAAATCCAGGTCTTCTGCAAGAGCAACAAGTACTCTTAGTTCCTGCTTCATCTCTCCTCACCCTGCTGGCAGTGTTAAAAGGAGGCTTCCCCTCTCAACTTTGACTGGAATCTTGGTTCAAAGATCAGACTTTTATCTTTTTGTTTTTAAGATTTATTTATTTTATGTATATGAGCACACTGTAACACACCAGAAGAGAGCATCGGATCTCATTACAGATGGTTGTGAGTCACCATGTGGTTGCAGGGAATTGAACTCAGGACCTCTGGAAGAGCAGTCAATACTCTTAGCCACTGAGTCATCTCTGCAGCCCCTCTTTTTTTTTTTGTTTTTGTTTGGTTTAGGTTTTTTGGTTGTTCAAGACAGGGTTTCTCTGTATAGCCCTGGCAGTCCTGGAACTAACTCTATAGACCAGGCTGGACTTGAACTGAGAAACTCTCCCCCTGCTTCTGCCTCTCATGTGGTACTAGACTTTCCTCTTTTGTTTGTTTGTTTGTTTGTTTGTTTGTTTGAGACAGGGTTTCTCTGTGTAGTCCTGGCTGTCCTGGAACTTACTCTGTAGACCAGGTTGGCCTCGAACTCGGAAATTCACCTGCCCCTGCCTGCCAAGTGCTGGGATTAAAGGAGTGCGCCACCACTGCCCCGCTAGACTTTCCTCTTAACTTGGGACTTTGTCCATCCCCCTATAGGGCCAACAGGCAGTGGCAAGACAACATTCATCAGTGAGTATGCCCTGGACTTGTGTACCCAGGGAGTGAACACACTGTGGGGTAGCTTTGAAATCAGCAACGTGAGACTAGCCCGGGTCATGCTGACTCAGTTTGCTGTGACACGGCTGGAAGAGCAACTGGACAAGTACGAAGAGTGGGCAGACCGTTTTGAGGACCTGCCTCTCTACTTCATGACTTTCCATGGACAACAGAGCATCAGGTAACTTCAAAGCCCAGTTACTTTTTAAGGAGATAATTGATTGATTGATTGATTGATTGATTGATTGATTGATTAGAGGCAGGTCTCTCTTGCTAGCTCTGGATCTCATTATGTAGACCAGGCTGCCCTTGAATTCACAGAGATCCACTTGCCTCTGTCTTCAGAGTGCTGGGATTAAAAGGTATGTGTCACCATACCTGGCCCTTCCTTTCATTTTTGAGAGATCACATCATATTTTTGATTCTTTTTCCAGTTCCAGTGAGAGTGCCATCCAGTCTCTTTAAACAGGCTTGAGGTTTTCAGAGAACAGGAAGTAGGAAGAGCAGGCAGGTCTTCACTGGTGTTTTCAGGATGCAAGCTCTTCCCCCTGGTGTGTCCTGAGGCTATTTGTTGACTATTTAAATGTCTGCTTCTCTTTCCCAGGTCTGTCATAGACACAATGCAGCATGCTGTCTACGTCTATGACGTTTGTCATGTAGTCATCGACAACCTGCAGTTTATGATGGGTCACGAGCAGCTGTCTACTGATAGGTGAGCTCTTCCCATCTCACACACACACTTGTCTTCTCTTGAAGCTGTCAGGGACTGGAGGGTGAACCCTTACGTAGAGGGTGTAACAGGACTGGGATAGTTTGTCTGGTGTGACTTGCTCAAGAGTTTGTGTATGTTCCACCCAATAACCTCTTTTATTGCTGAACTTCGTTGCTGCAGGATTGCAGCTCAAGACTACATTGTTGGAGCCTTTCGGAAGTTTGCTACAGACAATAGCTGCCACGTGACTCTTGTTATTCACCCACGGAAAGAAGATGACGACAAGGAACTGCAGACAGCATCCATTTTTGGCTCAGCCAAAGTAAGTTGTCTTTAAGGTACTCAAGCTCTGAGGAGTTAGAGAGGTGTAACTAGAAACAGTCCTCATTCAGCCTTAGAGCCCCGTGACGGTCCTGAACAAAAGAAAGATGTGGGGCTCTGGGGCCATGGCATGAGAGATACCAGGGGTGGTAGCTGGCTCTTTGCAGTCTAGGAACTCAGATCTGCTAGCAGCAGAGAGCGTGAGCTGGTGATATAAGGAGTTGTCTGTGAGTCATCCTGTGACATCTGGGGAGACTTCCCAGCAGACATCCCAACAAAAGTCATACTGAGATTTCTAGATGGTAAGTATCAGGTTATCAAATAAATAGGCAGGCCTTCTGGGCCACAGGACCAGCCCCATCCTGATGTCTCCAGTAGTCTACTGAATTCCTTTTACATGCAAGGCCTCAGCTAAGCAAGGGGGGTTGAGGCTGAGTTACAAAAACTATATCACTTTGAAACAATCATGGAACAAGAATAATGCAGAAGTTTAAAAAATGGTGGTACTGTAGGGGATCAAAGGTGGTCCTAGGGAAGTGACACATGAATGGTGAGAATAAGGTGGGCAGGTGGGAGGGACCACCATGGAGGAGAGGCATGGTAAACAGGGGCAGCAGCACAAAGTCTGAGACAGTGGTGAGTTGGTTAACAGCTGGGAGATGCAGCGGCTCCAGCATCGATTGTGATTAGTTGCTTAAAGAGCTTAGTGATGAGGGGGTGCTTTTTCCATTTTTAAAAATTTAATTTAATGTGTATGGGTGTTTTGCCTGCATGTATGTGTGTGCACCACATGCATACTGGTACCCACAAAGGCTAGAAGAAAGCATTGGATTCCCTGGGACTGGAGTTACAGACATTTGTACAGACTACCCTGGAGGTGCTGGGAATTGAACCTAGGTCTTCTGAAAGAGCCGCCAGTACTCTTAACTGGTGGGCCATCTCTTTAAGCCTCTCCTTTTCCCATTCTTGCCACTCCTCCCTGCACCCTCAACCTTTCACTCATGTCTTTTTTCTCTTGCCCCGTCTCTTTTAGGCAAGCCAAGAAGCAGACAATGTTCTAATCTTGCAGGATAGGAAGCTGGTGACTGGGCCTGGGAAACGGTATCTGCAGGTGTCCAAGAATCGCTTTGATGGAGATGTAGGTGTCTTTCCACTTGAGTTCAACAAGAGTTCCCTTACCTTCTCCATCCCACCCAAGAGCAAAGCCCGACTCAAGAAGGTCAAGGATGACAATGGACTGGTGGCCAAAAAGTCTTCTTCTGGCAAAAAAGGGGCTGTGCATCAGAACTCTGAGACTTGCTTAGGCCAGGACCCCAGCTCCTACCAGCCAGATACTTCCAAGTCCTCAAGGTGAAAGCAGTGCACAGCTGCTTGCTGAAATGAGCCTGGTGGACCAGGCTGACGCACAGGCGCTTGGCCTTCTGCTGGGTCTCTTCTGTATAGTCCTGAGCTATGGAACCTTTCTCAACCCAGGGCTGGCTTCCATGGTGAAAAATTTTAATTCAGCAGCTACTGGGCATCTCCTGTATGCTGGTTTGTTTTTTGTTTTTCCCCATAGATTTTTATGTATGCACTGAAAAGATGAGGTCTGTTTCCAAAAAGCCAGCATTTTGGTGAAAGGAACAAAACAAAGTGGAGCAAAGCTAGTTTTGATTAGTCAGTCTAAAAAGGTGTCTGAGCAGAGTGCATGTGAGAACTAGATGTGGGCCTTGTGAACCTCTAGAGAAAGGGACCTCAGGTGGGAATGAGCAAGTCAGATAAAGAGGGTGGCAGGAGAACCTGCCATGAAACGGGAGGCTTGGTGAAACTCCAGCATGTTGGCATTCAGAGCTGAAGAACGATGCAACGGACACCAAGCCTTTCTGCTCTGCTTTATAGAGTCGGGCAGAAGAATTGATCTGAGGTGCTTCTTATGTACTATCAGGGCCTCAAAGACGGGAGCCGCTTCTCACTGGACCATGGGAAGAAGCTGTAAGCCTGCAGTGCCTGCCCCCTGGGTACCAATTCCACTGTATGCTGCCTCTGACAGCTGGAGCTAGGACTCTGTAGATAGAGCCTTTTCCAGTTTGAATGAAGCATTTCTATTGCCTTTGTTTCTGTGCTTTTTCTTATTTGTCCACCAGGTGTCTCCCCACACTAATTGGATTTCTTCTCTGAATTGGGAGTAAATGGGTCCTTTCCCCATTTCAACCTTTGAACCATAGGCTCCCAAATAGCAGGGAGCAGTACAGGGTCTTCCCATCCCACCCCCTAAATAGACATCTTCCTTGGCCTAGGGGAGTGGTGTTGATAACTTACCTGAGGACTCCAGAAAATTCCTGACAGATGTGGGTCAATGGGCCACATACCCAGGCCTTGCCTGACCAGCTGTCCCTCTTCACCTGTGAGGTGAGCCATTCACATTTCTCAGTGTAGACTCAAGAATCAGTCCTAGCTGGGTGTGGTGGTGCATGCCTCTAACTCCAGCACTTGGGAGGTAGAGGTAGGAAGATCAGAAGTTCACAGTATCCTAAGCTACAGAGTCTGGGCCAGACTGAGCTACTCAAAACCTTGTCTCAAAAATAGCTTATCTTTTTATCTTTACCCTCATCCATTTCCTCTGGAATCCTCCCATTTCTCCTTAACCTGCTAGAACTCCTGGGAATTTGTTAAAAATGCAGAGCTTAGAGCAGTCACTCCCCTCGGCCTTTACAGACTCTGAGTTTGATATGGAGTCTGGATGCCTCAGTTAACAAACACTACAGAAGATTGTAGAAGAAATGACCCACAGGCTGCCAGGCATGTTGCTAAATGACCTTTTAATTTCACTTCCTTTCATACCCTAAAGTACCAATTTCAAGATGCTCAGATTGGGGGTCTTAGAAAGCCTCTGCCTTTTACTCCATAGAGGAAGAGCAACCTTTTCAAATCAACCCAAGGGGAAGGTTTTAGAACGGGATGGAAGAGTCCAGGGTTTCTGAGAACCCTAGCCACAAAGACCTGAAACAATTGCTTGCAAAGCTGTTGGTGGTGGGGAACAACCCAGGGGTGGGGGTAGCTCCTCCGGGGTCTGCCTTCTTGGGGGTCTTTCCCAGACTGGCTGGAGCCAGGCCTCTCTAATCCTGCAGTAATCATTACCAGCAGTTGGCTGCTCTAGGCCTCATTCAGGGTCTGAAATATTTAAGTCAGCCATGCCTTCCAGATGTACAAAGAGAGATCACGTCTACCTGTAAGCGCATGATTTCTGTATTCTCTCCCTAAAATGCCTGGTGTGTTCTCAGAAAATCCTTTAGTTTCTAGTTTGGAGTTTGTGAGGGCTCCGCGATCAGGAGAGAGAAATAGATACACATTTGCCTGTTTGTCTTGCTCCACCCTCCTGGCGCACACCCCCACACAGCACAAACCAGAATGAGGAGGAGGAGGGGAAGATAACACACCCCCTACACAAACACATTCCACTTCATACCTGCCCTAAACTCCCCACAGCAAGATCTAGCACAAAGTGTACTCAGTGGCTATTGGAGCCTAGAAGCCAGGAAAGGTTCTATATGTTTAATATAAAATCCCGAGGAGGCACGGAAATTATGTCCACATACTCAAAGTGCCTTGAAGCAAATCACCTGGGATGAGTCGTGTAACCCTGTGCTCCAATTAATGTGCCAGAGACCTTCTGGAAAGGTCTGGCCTAGCAGGGTCAGATTAGCTGTGCAACCCTGTTTTCAGACTGACATTGTGTCTCACATGGCCGTGAGGGGCAGTGTTAGGTCTTCAACAGCTGTACTGTGTGGGAGAGTCTGAGAAGAGACCAAACTCACCTTGGTCTCTTGCAGGCCAATTACTCAGGCAGTGTGTCTGGCTCAGAGAGCTGTAAACTCAAGCCTTCCCACAATATACACCTGGTAAGCCAGGGAGGAAGGGAGCTTTTGGTACCTCCCTGAAATACAGGCCAACTTCCTGTTTGTTCCTGTGGGTGGGACTTTATGAGTCTGAGGGAAGCCTAGCCATGCCCTATGGGGGCCAAGACTAGCAGCTTTCTCACCTGGGTTGGTTAACTACTCCAGGGAAGGAGGCGGTGCTAGGTCTGCCAGGACAGCCCCAGACAACCCAAGCCCTAATGAATGTGAGTGTGTGTGTGTGTGTGTGATTTAGTTTTATGAAACTCGACACTTCTTTGTCTGCTTCATAGGGATTTTCCCTCTTCTGGTTGTGAGCAGAGTGGACCGGATTGAGCTCTCTACAGAGCAAGAGAGAGTCAAGCTCTATAGCGCCTTAGTTAAGGCTGCCAGGTAGCTTAACCGTCAGTTACATCTCCCCTCCCCTTAGGTCAAAAGCCAGTGTGCTGCTCAGTCAAAAGGCCAGAGAGACAGCCTTAGGCCACCATCAGGCTACTTTTGGACTGGGTACTGGGTCGGACTACTTTTGGGCTGGGTACTAGGTTAAGTATTTGGAGGTGCGGGGCAGACCACTCCCCTCTCTGGGTGGGTGGGGCGCGGCTTCAGCCGCCCCGCCCCACACTTCCAGGGCCGTCCTGGCGGGAGCGGGGAGCCGGGAGCACTAAGCCCGGAGCCCGCTGGAGACCCAGAGTTCTATCGCGGCGGGGAAGTAGGCACGCTGGAGCAGGAGCCAGGCCAAAAAGGGAGCAGCGGGCAGGTGACTCTGGGTGAGTGGTGGGGCGGACTGGGTGCAGGAACTCCGGCCTCCCGCAGGTCCTCACTTTGGAGAGAACTTTTCGCGTTTTAAGAAACCGGATTGGGATGACGAAGGGGTCCGCCCTCTGGAGCGCAGGCGAAACCTGAACAGCAAAAGGGGCAGGGAAACGTACACAGACGCACCGACACACACACACACACACACACACACACACACACACACACCACGCACGCATAGACCCATGTATTCACTTAGGATACGAACACACGTGTGCTCAGGAAAGGACAAGCACAGCGAGGTACCCTAGCTGTCCCAGAAGTAGTGCCACAAGCTCGCATGACCCCCCAGCTCACCCCGCGACTTGGACGTTGAGGTTTTCTGTCGGAGGCTGAGGGAGAGGGGACGCCCTGAGACTGTCGGCGGGGGCGGGCGGGGTTTGTCGCACCAGGCGGTTCCTGCTTCCCTGCCGGCTGCCTGCAGGTGAAGACCAAGACGTAAACAGGCTCTGAGCACGTGATTGCTTCGCAGACGGGTGGGCAGTGCTCCCCAACTCTTGTCTAGGCAGGGACACCCCTCTCATCCACCTCTCCGCCGGTCCTAGCATGTTTGTTTCGCCCTGTACAGGGCTTTATTCCACACTTCACCTGGAATGGTGAGAAATCCTCTCACCATGAATGGGAGCTCAACGCCTCTGATGGCCTGGGTGCCAGGCCGGGAGGCCTGGAGAGGGTTGAGGTTAACCTGGGCTCCTTGCCTTGAAGCTCACTAGCACGTTTTGGGAACCCATATCCTTGAAAGGTATCTGAGAGAGGACCTTGATGGCCTCGGACAGCTGCCCCGGTCTCATACACCCAGCCCCGGGAGCAGCTGTCTGTAGGTCCTCTTCCTACGGCCACCTCCAACCCTTGCAGGACTGGGCACAAATAGCCCACCCATGCAGAACAGTCTCCCCTCACCCCTCCTCACAGGGAAAGCACTAAGAGGAAATACATCCTTAAACCTGAGTTCTGCCTCCTCTAGGTGGAACAAGGACCAGAACCCCCTCTCTCAGAAAATGAAGGGAGGGGGGCTGCAGCCCTAGTCCTCCCTCCCCCTCCGGCCCCCACCCTTCATCCCCCACCCCTCACCCCGCCACACGCTGAGCCCAGCTGCTGCCTGAGCTTCTGGGCAGGAGGCCAGAAAGGGGAGGAGGTTCTCGGTGCCCTAGGAGGCAGGGATCAGGGCAAGGCCAGAGGAGGGGGTTTCTGTTGGGGAGAGGGGTTCAGTCTGTTCTTGTGAAGCTGAGGGGCTGGAGTGTGCCCGAGGGTGGCTAGGCTGTGTTTTCCTTTCCAGGGAAAAAGAAAGAAAAACAACCCTTTCCATGGAGCTAAAAATAGAGCGGAGAGCCGGCCAGGCTGTGGCCTGGAAGGGGGGGGATGCTTCTTCCTGGGGCTGAGCCCAGCTCTGGCAGGCCTTGGCCCTGGCGGGGTGAGGGGAGCATCGAGGAAGAGAGGATGGCCTTGCCAGGAGATGCGAATGTCAGCTGACCTGACCAGGTCACAGAGACCCCTCAGGGAGTGTGGCTAGTTTGTGGCTATGATGTAAGGACTTGCCTGAGTGGCTGAATACGGCTATGGCTGTCATTGCGTGGAAGAGGGTTGGGAGCCTTAAGTGTATTTAAAGAATGTGACTGGATGCGAAGGACTGTTGTGCACTCTCACGTGCACGAAACACCCAAGTCTTCTGTGAGTTGGCCTGAAGGATTCTGGAATGAAGGACTATGGAGCCACGTGATGGATGAGACCGTGATTGTGGCTGCCGGAGACAGAATGTGGGAAAGGTCGTGTGGGTGTTACGACTGTTGTTTTCGAGAGGGTAACAATATTTGTGACCCTGAGAAAGCCTTTGGGATGTCTGCTGCGGAGTTAGTGTAGGTCTGAGCTGTTCGTTTTTGTGATTATTGGGGGCCAGGTACCCCCCTCTTGGAGCAGCGACCTTTCTCATAGCAAATGACCCCCGAGGTTCGGCTGGGGAGCCTGGAGCCATGCCAGGGACAAGCCTAGGCTCGCTGCCCGAGGTGCTGCGCTGGAAAGGGAGTGGGATTTTGGGGGGGACTGGGGGGGGGCTGGTAAGTTGCTGGAAGGGGCCGCCAGGTGGCGCCGCTTCGGAAAATCCAAGTGTGTGACCTCCAGCCTGCTGGGGGTGGGACAGACAGCGACCGAGCCAGTCCCTCAACTTGTGCCCGGGAGCCGGCAACCGGAGAGGGGCGGCTGACCCCCTCGGCCTCCCCTTGGACCGGGAAGCTGGAGACTGAGGAGGGAAGCTTCTTTTAGAGGAGCGGAGGGGGAGGGGCGGGCGCCGCGCCTTGGCTCTTTGTGCTGGAACAATGACCAGCTGCCGCCAGCCCTCGGGCTCCGGCAGGGGTAGCCGATGACCCGCTCTCCCCCGTCTCGAGCCGGACGAGCCTCCTAACACACACGCAGTCGCTAGGCCACTCTGGGAGGAATTCCGAGTGCCACCGTGCAGCCCCCGCGTGCGCCCTGGCGGGCACGCGTGACGTGGGTTGCTTGCGCGTGTCCGCGCCCCGGGGCGGGAACGCCCCTCGGACCCCTCCCCCGTTCAGCGCGCACCGCCCACTCGGGCCGGGCGGGGGCTGGTCAGGGCCGGGGGGCGCCGGCTAGGCGGAGGCGGGGCCGAGCCGGGCAGCTCCGAGTGGCCGCGCGCGGGCTGGAGCGGGCGGCGCGCCTGTGGAGTGCTGGGGCGACCCGGGGCTGAGCATGGAGCGGCGCGGCGGAGGTGAGGGGTCCAGGGCTGAGGGTGCCCCAACTTCAAAGCGATGCGGTCCGGTGGGGAGGTGGCATTTCATAGACGACCCCAATTCATGGAAGGAGCGGACGGTTGTGGGTGGGCCGGGGGACTCTGGGCTTCCAGTCTCGGAATGGAAACTCGTGATCCCACACTGGATCCTGCTTGACTGGTCTCTGGAGTTTGAGTGTGTGTGGTGGGGGACTTTCCCCAACTCTCCGACCCCAGCCCTGAGGTCAGAGAGTTGGGACGTGGCCAGACTCATCCATCTCGGGCCCTGGCGCGGCCCCAGACCCCAGAACCCTCAGCCTGCTTGCTGGGGTCGGGGCACAGGGGTCTGTGTATCATAGTGATAGGTCAGGGAGTGCTGGGGAAAACCAGGGGTTTCTTTTTCCCACAGCTACAAACGCATTTCTCAAAATGGAGCCGCTTGCCCCTCCTTCTCTCTTGGGCCTCAAGAGCGGGAGCCAGGCTGGCTAGGCCTGGCTTTCCAGACGCCTGGCCCTTAGAGCCCAGCTTTACAGTTCCTCTGGCTTTCGGAGTTCTTGCCTGCGTAGCTTCAGCGACCCTAACTCGTGGTTCTGCCTCTGGCTCCTCGTGTCTGAGCCTCTTGGCCTCTTTGTCTTTAATGTCTTCGGTCTCTCTGAGTGTCTGCCCCGGCTCTTGCCCTTCCTTCTGGGTCTCATTTTCTGTGTCTCCTGGAGTAGGGACAGGAGTGCCAGCCCTTTCTGTCTTCTCTCTATACTGTGGAGCATTCTCCATCCCTAGGCTGGACCTTGTGGGGGCGATCTCAGTACTTAGCCCTACAGAGAATTATGTAGTTGCTTCTCGTACCCATTTCACTTCCTACCCTAGATCTCAGCAACTCCTCAAGCTGGACTCCCGGTGATTCTCTGGCCCTAACGCTTAGAGCTTTAATGGAGAACAATATACAAAGATAAGCTGGGGAAAGGGCGTCAGACATTGTGATCTCACCTTGCCTCAAACTCTTAAGTTTAAAGAAAAAAAGTTTTAGGGAGGAGCTCCCATTCACCCGGTGGCCTTGAATGTCACTGAGGTGCCAGCGCACTCCCAGAACTCTCACTCAGATTACTTCAGATGAGCTTGTGTAAAATACATACATAGGAATCCATGTAACTGTCCTGACAGAAATGAACAGGTTCTATAGAGATTCATGTGTCTCTCAATCTATGAGAGGCTGGAATCAATGGACCCCAAAGAAATGAGGATTTCCCTAGGGATTTCATGCTGAGAAAAGAAAATTGCTTATTGAGGATGGCTGACTGAAACTGACTTGGGGCCCAAATTTGGTGGTATTTACACAAAAACTCACAGATATGTAGACACACTGCTATATCTATCCAAACATTTTGTTTGTTTTTTGTTTTTTTTTTGTTTTGTTTTGTTTTTTTATTTTATTTTTTCTCTGTGTGACAGGGTTTCTCTGTGTAGCCCTGGCTGTCCTGGAACTCACTCTGTAGACCAGGCTGGCCTCGAACTCAGAAACTCAGAAACCCGCCTGCCTCTGCCTCCCAAGTGCTGGGATTAAAGGCGTGCACCACCACCGCCCGGCTTATCCAAACATTTCTTATGTCATATAGTGTCAGTCAGAGCCCACAGATTCATTTCTTACATACACATTAATAACGTTTATGTGCTTTCTAAGTTATGAAACTCGTAGCCTTGTAAAACATAAGAATTCACACATATAGCCTGGTGGTGGTAACACATGCACTCAGAAGGTGGATTTCTGAGTTCAAGACCAGCCTGGTCTACAGAGGAAGTTTCAGGGCAGCCAGGAATACACAGAGAAACCCTGTCTTGGAAAACAAAACAAAAAGAATTCACACATACAGCTGTCCATAAGAAGCACAAGGTTAGAATCCCAGCTCTCTGAGGCAGGAGGATCCCTGAGTTTGAGGCCCACCTGTGGTACATAGCACAACCCTGTTTGGTTTTGTGATGTCCCTCTACATCACACACACACACACACGTATGAACGTACTGACATCTGTCTAAACCCACATGGATTCACACTGTATATTTTCATGCACTTCTCACAGATACAGTTCATTTTTATGATCCTGTCTACGTACTCACACCCACAAGTAAATGTGCAGACACACTCTGCTCACGGAATCCTCTGTCCACTCCTTGGCCCCTGCACTACGTGATGACTTCAGCAGATGCCTAAGTCTTGGTCATCAGCAGCCTTGGGACTGGGAGGGAGTTCCGGGTGCAGGCTTGTTGTCCTTTCCGGGAAGGAGCAAGACTAAGGGAGGTGGAGCCATCTTACTTGAGATCCTACCAGAAGTGGTAATGGGCTCCTGCTCAAATTCCATAGGGGTTATTCTGAAGATCAACTGAAGCAGGAAGGTTTATAAAGGTTGGCAGTGGGACAGGGCCTGAGTAGGCTCCCTTAGTCCCGAGTGATGGCAGAAGCTAAGAGTTGACATGGAAACAAGCACAGCGTACATCAACCTCTGGGAGGTAGGAGACCCCCAGAGGGCACCTGTGGGTTCCTAAGACCTTGTAAGGTTTCCTGTTTGGCCAGCTCCACCCTCAATGTCGCCTGAGTGTCTGGGAGAAACTGAGGCCCAGCAGTGGGAGGCCGGACAGTGCCTAGCTTTGACTCTTTGTTCCCTAATTACCATCTGAGTTGCTGATTGCATCCCTGACGTGTCCCTCTGCCCAAACAGCCCAGTAATGAGGCCACCTGTCCCAGGAGAGGAGGGACCTGTACTGGGAGCTAGTAGTTAGGGATCTCGGCCCAATCTGAGTCTTTGGCTATATAGGGGATACAGGTTTGGCCTTAAACTGGGTCTTCTCTGCTAAGGTACCCTGTGTAACCTCTTAGGTGTCTCATTCCTTTGTCTCTGTTTGGTGAAATTATTCCTTAGCATTGTTCCAGACTAGAGTTCAAGACCAGAGGAACTTGAGGGTCATGCCAGTTGTTCGATAGGAAGTCTTTTTACTATGTGGGGAATGTTCTATTAGGAGGGGGTCAGGAGAAGGCCTATAGGGGAGGATCCTCAAGGTGCAGGGACTCTGACACCAATGCCCTGCTCACAGGTTGCCCTGGAGGCCCCTGGCCAGGCCTGAGCCTTTGCCACCATGGCCATTGTGCATACTCTGCCAGTGCCACTGGAGCCCGCACGTGAGACAACCACTGCCCCACAAACTCCAGCAATGGGCAGCGTGAGCAGTCTTATCTCAGGCCGGCCCTGTCCTGGGGGACCTGCTCCTCAACGCCACCATGGTGTTCCTGGGCCCACCTTCTTCCGCCAGCAGGATGGGCTCCTACGGGGCGGCTACGAGGCACAGGAGCCACTCTGCCCAGCTGTGCCACCCAGGAAGGCTGTCCCAGGCAACAGCTTTACCTATGTCAATGAGGACTTCCGGACAGAGTCACCTCCCAGCCCAAGCAGCGACGGTGAAGATCCCCGAGAACATCAAGCCCACAATGCCCACCTCCGTGGGCCCCCACCAAAGCTCATCCCTGTCTCTGGAAAGCTGGAGAAGGTAACGGGCAACCAAGCCTCTTGGGAGGATCTGGGTGGGGTCAGGAGCTCCTGAGGGAAGCTAGAATTTGGGAGCATATGCAGAGCAAAGAGTATGGGTTCTGTCTTATCTCTCCTGGCTCAGGGAAATAGCCTATCAGGGCCCCATTTTCTGTATCTTTACAGTAAAGGTTAGAGGCTAATCTTTGTCGGCTCCTATTAGAATTAATACTTACTATAATACCCAGCACCCTCAAATGAACAATATCATAGTTGTTTCAGTTATTTATTTTATTTTATTTTTTTGTTTTTTTTGAGACATGGTTTCTCTCTGTAGCCTTGGCTGTCCTGGAACTCACTGTATAGACCAGGCTGGCCTTGAATTCACAAAGATCTGCCTGCTTCTGCCTCCCAAGTGCTGGGATTAAAGGTATTTGATACCACCTCCAGCCTAGTTGCTTCAGTTATTACAGTGATATGTGTGTGTCTTTGGGCCTCTACAGCCTTGTTTTTAATATGAGACAAGGATAATGTTTTGCTTGCATGGCTATTACAGTGATTAAAAATGAGCATTTTTGAATTACTTAACATAAGTGGACAATTAGGGGCCTGCTGCCAGTGGGAACAATTGGTTTTAATTTGTAAGGGTTAAGGACCCTGGATGGGAAAGCAAGTAGTATGATGGTTTTAAGGAAGGTTTGGGGCTTGAGGAGATAGCTAAGTGGGTAAGTTGCTTGCTGCGTAAGCACAAGGACCTGAGTTCGGATTGCCAGTACCCATGTAAAAAGCTGGCCATCGTGGCATAGGACTGGAATCTCAGCACTTGTCGGGCAGAGACAGGCAGATCCCTGGGGGTTGCTGGGCAGTCAGACTAGCTGGATTGGTGAACTCCGGGTTCCAGGTTCCATCAGAGACTGTATAAAAAATTAGGTAGAAAGTAACCTAACTTTGACATTTGCTCTTCACACACAGGCACCAGTGTGTGCACCCTCATGCACATACAATACACACATACAACACACACACACAATACACACACACACAGATTAGTGTTTTGAAAGATCAAGCAAGCAAACTGGGCTTGGTATCACACACCCGTAATCTATTTATTTATTTATTTATTTATTTATTTTTGGTTTTTCGAGACAGGGTTTCTCTGTGTAGCCCTGGCTGTCCTGGAACCCACTCTGTAGACCAGGCTGGCCTCGAACTCAGAAATCCACCTGCCTCTGCCTCCCAAGTGCTGGGATTAAAGGTGTGCGCCACCACCACCCGGCTCACACACTTGTAGTCTTAAAGGGCAGAGAAACCTTGCTTGTGTTCAAGGCTAGCTTGAGGATACATAGTGAGTGAGCTTAGGCCAATAGAGTCAAATCCTGTCTCAAAAAATAACAACAAAAAGAAAAAAGTTTTAAAGAAGGAAAGGGATCGGGCAGATGAACCTCACAGCTTCACGTGGTACCTCCTTTCAGAATATGGAGAAGATCCTGATCCGGCCAACAGCCTTCAAGCCTGTGCTACCCAAACCTCGGGGGGCACCAGCCCTACCTGGCTTCCTTGGTCCTCGAGCTGCTGGGCTATCTGGGAGCCAGGGCAGCCTGACACAGCTGTTTGGGGGGCCAGCCTCTTCCTCCTCCTCTTCCTCTTCCTCCTCTGCTGCTGACAAACCCTTGGCACTGAGTGGTTGGGCCAGTGGCTGTCCTTCAGGAACACTGTCAGACTCTGGCCGAAATTCCTTATCCAGCTTGCCCACCTATAGCACTGGAGGTGCCGAGCCAACCACCAACTCCCCAGGTGGGCACCTGCCCTCCCACGGCCCTGGCCGAGGGGCACTTCCTGGTCCAGCCCGAGGGGTCCCTACTGGGCCGTCCCATTCAGACAGTGGCCGGTCCTCTTCCAGCAAAAGCACGGGTTCCTTGGGGGGTCGTGTAGCTGGGGGTCTCTTGGGCAGTGGTGCCCGGGCCTCTCCTGGCAGCAGTTCGGGTGGAGACCGTTCTCCACCCCCTCCACCGCCTCCACCCCCTTCGGATGAGGCCTTGCTACACTGTGTCCTGGAAGGGAAGCTCCGAGACCGAGAGGCAGAGCTGCAACAGCTGCGGGACAGTATGGATGAGAGTGAGGCCACCGTGTGTCAGGTGCGGCCAGTGGCAGTCCTGGGGCAGTGTGGCTGGACACTCAGAGGCCTAGGAACAGTGAATGCGTGGAGCATTTGCCGCTGGGGAGGGAGAGGGTCAAGACTCAAGGTGTGACAGCCCCAAGGTTGTTAGCTTACCCTTCAAAGCAGTGAGGAGACGGGGTATGTGAATTGGATCTAGCACTGGCTTGTAGGGTGTTAGATTTGAGTAAGTTGCTGGACCTCACCCAGCCCCAGTCACCCTGTCTAAATGGGGATAGCTGTGACTCTGTAGGGGTGGGGGTGGGGGGTATGAAGATTAAATAAGACGAAAGGGATGAAGTGCTTAGAATACAGCCTGACACCTAAGAAATGCCATATAAGTGCCTGCTTTTATGGTCGTCATAATTCACTGGATTCGGGCCAAGCAGGAGATGCTAGAGCTCACGACCTGCGGGATCCTGACCGTTTCTAGCCTGCCATCTTTCCCTAGGCATTCGGGGCACGGCAGCGGCGCTGGCCCCGAGAACGCGAGGACTGTGCAGCCCAGGCACAGCAGGCCACGCAGCGTGTCCAGCGGGCCCAACAGCTGCTGCAGCTGCAGGTGTTCCAGCTGCAGCAAGAGAAGCGCCAGTTGCAGGATGACTTTGCCCAGCTGCTGCAGGAGCGAGAGCAGCTGGAGCGCCGCTGTGCTACCTTTGAACGCGAGCAGCGGGAACTCGGGCCGCGGCTGGAGGAGACCAAGTGGGAGGTATGCAAGATGGGCGCCGGGCAGGCTGAAGGGGTCACGCTCTGCCGATGTGGCCCAGGGTAGTTGCTGTAGAGGGTCTGCCCTGCCTCGTCTTTCTGGGTTGAGGGTTTCCTTGTGCCTCTGTTGGATCTCACGGTTGCATTCTAGTGCCCACATAGCTAGTGGCGTTTCCTTCTCTGTTAGATGGGTACTGTTCATACCTCTGCTTCATGAATGAGGAAAACTGAGCTAGAGGCCAGAATTAAACTAGCCCTGGCTGGGCTGAGATACGAACCCTGGCAGTTTGTTTTTGATGCCCTCTCTTACCCAAGACACTTGCCTTTTCACCTGGACCTGTGGGAATTGCCCTGGACTGCCCCACTCCACTCCTGCAGCCCCTGCCACCATCCCCAGGCCTGATACAGCGTCTGGAGTAAGGATCCCGGCATTGAAAAGATCTTGGTCTCTATTCTCCTTTAGCCTCTTACTAGAAGTATAATCATGGGGGCTGGTGAGATGGCTCAGCGGTGACTGCTCTTTTGGAGGTCCTGAGTTCAAATCCCATCAACCACATGGTGGCTCACAACCATCTGTAATGGGATCTGATGCCCTCTTATGGAGTGTCTGAAGACAGCTACAGTGTACTTACATATAATAAACGAAAACCTTTTGGCCAGAGCAAGAGGGAGAAGGGAAGGGGGGTGTAAAAAGTATAATCATGGGCATGTCACTAGGCTTGTCTCCTCCTGTGCTTCTGTGTGTAAACTCATGGGACAGCATCTCCTTGAATGCCCAGCCTGCTGCCCAGTGCCCAGCACCCAGAGGCCTCACCATCTTTCCTCAATACTTTCCACCCACAGGTTTGTCAGAAATCAGGTGAGATCTCCCTACTGAAGCAGCAATTGAAGGAATCTCAGGCAGAGCTGGTTCAGAAAGGCAGTGAGCTGGTGGCGCTGCGGGTGGCCCTCCGAGAGGCCCGGGCTGCCTTGCGGGTCAGTGAGGGCCGTGCCAGGGGCCTGCAGGAGGCAGCCCGAGCACGGGAGCTGGAGCTGGAGGCCTGCTCACAGGAGCTACAGCGGTACCGCCAGGAGGCTGAGCGGCTCCGGGAGAAGGCCAGGCATTTGGATGCTGAAGCATCGGGACTCCGCGAGCCCCCAGGACCCCCTGCCACCACCGACCCGTTCCTCCTGGCAGAGAGTGATGAGGCCAAGGTGCAGCGTGCAGCGGCTGGGGCAGGGGGTAGCCTGCGGGCTCAGGTGGAACGGCTGCGCCAAGAACTGCAGCGGGAGCAGCGGCGAGGAGATGAGCAACGGGACAGCTTTGAGGGGGAGCGGCTGGCCTGGCAGGCAGAGAAGGAACAGGTAATCCGCTATCAGAAGCAGCTGCAGCACAACTATATCCAGATGTACCGGCGTAACCGGCAGCTGGAGCAGGAACTGCAGCAACTGAGCCTGGAGCTGGAGGCCCGGGAGCTTGCTGATTTGGGCCTGGCAGAATCAGCCCCTTGCATCTGTCTGGAGGAGATCACTGCCACTGAAATCTAGGGCTTTGCCAGGGATGCGAGCCACAGGACCATCTGCCCCAGGATCCACCGAGCGCTCCAGGTCTTAGAGCCAAAGGGCCTCTGCCGAGCTTTCGGGTGGCCCTGTAACTTGGAGAAGCAGAATCAACCCTCCGTGTCACCGTCACCCAGAGGCTCCTGCCCACTCTGCCATTTCACTTCCCCACTGTCGCCACTGCCAACCCACTCCAGCTGGGAAAGGAAAGGGGCTCCCCTGTCTCCACATTCTACCTGCCTGAAGCCAGAGAGAGCCAGATGGCACCAGCTGCTCCAGATGTGCCTGCCCTCAACATGCCCATGTGGAGGGGCAGGGCTAGGAATGGGGGCTGATCCCCATGTCCCAGCTCTGCAAGCCTCTTCTGGGCTGAGAGGGCTGAAGTCAGACCAAAGGAAGAACTCAGCAATGTCTTGTTTATTTGTGTTTGTGACCAAGCCGCCCTCCCTAGTTCCAGGGTTACGGCCTCCTTTCCACTTGTATATTTTTCACACTGTAAATTTCTTGTACAAACCCAAAGAAAAAAAATTTAAAAAAAAAGTTTTGTTTAAAAAAAAAAAAAAAAAGAAGTGTGCTGGATAAAGAAACTCCAGGGGAATTTGCTTGACCTCTGTCTTCTCTGCTTGCTGGCTACTCAACCTACCTGTGATGGAGTTCTTAGGACTAATCCAGTAGAATTCCGGGCCCTAGTGCACTACACCATGAGTCTTGAGAACTAGAAAAGCCTTTCATCCTGTCCTTTGCACTGAACCCTGCTTGCACAGTGACCTCCTTGAGGACTCTCAGTTTAAGCTCCTCAAACTCTGGTGAGCCAGGTCCATCATGAAAAACCTCACACCAGTTACGTGCTCCAACTTGAGTCTCTCTGTCTCCTCATTGGGAAGCAGTCCAGGATTAGGGAATCTACATGACACAGGTTGCCCACTTGTGCACCTTGTTCTTGGACACCCAGCTTAGTTTGAAAGGCCAGAGCCACCAGCATGGTGGTGCTTTCAGTAGTCAAATGGATAGGACAGAGGTGCACGAAACCTGGAGGCAGCAAGAGGACTTGAGGTCACTAGGAAGGGTCATGGGGATCCTTAAGGATGGGGGAGAGTTTAGGGGTACTTTGAGGGACCTTTAGGGCTGAGCTGAGAGCCTGCGGTAGTTGCCTGGCCTCAGTGGGAGGTAGCTGGGTGGGAGTCAGAGCATCTTCAGTGGGTCCATGGGCTGAGGAACTGTCAGCAGCAGCAAGGCTCTGGTCCTTAACAGCTCGTAGGTCAGAGGATAGGGCCAGCAGGCCAGGCCCAGGGACCCTGACCACAAGCTCCATAGGTTCCCGTGCCTTGTTCCGATAGGCTCTGCGGATGGTGTCCACAGCTCGCTGGTGGGTTACCTGCTCCAGGCTTTCTCCATCTACTGCCACCAGCTCAAAGCCAGCCTGGCACAGAGGTAGAATATTCAGTTCTGAGTCATTACCACCCACCACCCAACCTGAAGGCCGTGGCCTTTCACCTCCACTAGCTAGGACACTCCTACCCATCTGGGTGCTGGCAATGGACAATAGGACTTTTGTGCCTGGAGTTGGGGGCAGGGTGGGGCATAGACAATAGCCCTTTGTCCCTTGGGACTTGAGGTGGAACAGGATGGGCCATTATCAGGCCAAGACTAGCATGAGGGGACACATTCTTCTCTAGGACTGCCCATCTTATGGGCCTGACCCCCATATCCCCAAGCCACCTCCTATGACCTGTTCTGAACATGCCCAGCCAGAAGTGTGGAACAGTCTTGGACCCTGCTATACTTGCGCCCTGGGCCTAGAGAGGCTTAGCCCTTCACCTACCTGCAGAGCCCCGCAGAGGAAAGCAGCACCTCCGGGAAAAATCTTCTCTATCTTCACCATGGGCTGCACCTTGGACTCAATACCCCCTGAGATGCTGATGCCTGGGAAAGATCCGAAGCAGAATGACAGCCTTACCCCAAACCTTGAGCTCCCGGGAGGAGCCTAAACTCCCCACCCCAAATCCAGCCCTTCCTTCTTCCCACCTCTGACATTTGTCTCAAGTCTCAACCTCCAAACAGATTCTCCAACTATATACTCAGATTCCTTTCCTGGCCCACCAACCTCCCTCAAGCCCAGGAGTCCACCCTGCTTAACCAGTATTCCCAGGACTCACCCAAAGACTGCTTCATCTTGGATAGCGTGACGGTCCTCAGCTCTCCAGTGGAGACATTCCCGGCTGCTTCCAAAGCTTTCCGACCAATCCCATTCTCCAAGGGCCCTTGCCTGGCTCCCACCTTGGCCACCTGCCCATCCAGAGGTCGTGGAAGCAGGGGCCTTGCCTTCCGAGGCCTATGGTAACGCCCGTTGGCTGTGGTGGCATTGGTGATGGGTGCCGGGGAAGGGGAGCGCCTGCGCCCGGGAGACTTGCCTCGACCTCGGCTGCGACTGCGGCTGCGACTGCGGCTGCGGTTGCAGCTTTGGGTTGGGGTCTGGCTCTGGTTCTGCTGAGTGTCCTCTTTGCTTGGGGGTTCTGTCAGTAACCAGTTAGGCCTGGGAGGCCTGGGAGCCACTGGAGGTGGCTGGGGAGGAGGTGCGCATGCGCTTCGGCGAGGAGAAAAGGCATCAACTGGCACGTCTTGTAGAGGGGGAATTCCCTTGTGGTGGTGAGAAGCAGAGGCACCGAGGGAGACCTTAAGGCCCTCAAGCCTCTCCCTTATCTCTCCATCTTCATCCTCTGAGCAGCTGTTCACTGGCAGCAAGTAAAAGCCTCCACGGCTATCTGGGAAACATGGTCAAGGCTAACTGGCTCCTCTTGGCCATCGATTCCAGGACACCTTTCCAGACCCTGCTTCTTACTCTTGCCTGTAGGATGCCCGAGTATGTGCAAACAAGGCCTAGATTTGCTCAGGTCCATTTTAAAGTATCCCATGGTAAAGGGGCACTGGGCCAGTTGGACAAGCATGACCTGCTATTAATAATATTTTATAGTATAATACAGTTCTACTTTGACAGAGCCAAGAGACCAGATTTTAAAACATGTAGTTTTAAACTGTCCTGTACAGGTATGTGTGAATAACAATGGCCTGGAGGACAGTGCTTTCCTTCCTGACTACAGTGACCCTGCTTGGAGGCAAGGATGGGAGGCCTGTTCTTCCTGTTCCAATGTCCCCAGGGTTGTCCCCTTTCCCCAGGTTATAGGACTCTGACTGACCAGGCACAGGGGTGATGAGATGACGCTTGGGTGGCGTGTCTTGCCTGGTAGGTCTCAAAGCAGAAGGCCCCACTGGTTGGAGAAGAGAGCAGGTCAGAGGTCAGACACCCCTGCCAGGCTCCCAGATGGCTCTGCCAGTGAGCTCAACACCCTTCACTCCCACCCCATCCCTGACTGGAGCTCAGGAGCTGGAAGTCCCCCAACCCCACATACACTGCTGACCTGCCCTGCTCTTAAGCGCCTCAAAAGCCTCCAGCTCCACAGGCATTACCATGCTATCGAAACGGCCAAGGTCTGTGGGAGCCACCACGCTCCTGGGGGGAAGACAGGGATGTGGGGTAAGCAGGACTTGGATCTAGGGTGCAGTCATGGAGAAGCTTCAGCCCTTAGGGTCACTGGAGCTTCTTGCCCCTCCCCCTCCCTAGCCTCTCCCAACCTGATGTCTCTCAGCAGCAGCAGCTTCGCCGGCCTGTCCAGGATGGCCAGCAGGGGGCGCACCAGGTCCTCCACACCACCCTCATGGACGTACTGCATTTAGAGACATCACAGGTCAGCCAGCAGCAGCAACTCTAGAGCTGGGTGTGGGGAAACATCAGGGCACACAGGGACCCTGGGGCCCATGCGGCCGTCTTCACTCTAAGATAGGGTCGCCCTATCCAAGGTCCACAAGTTGGTGTATCAATGACCTTGTGGATGCCTGGAATGATCAGCAGATCTGCAACAAGTACCAACATCAATAATGGCATCTGGACAGGCAACTCTAAGCCTTTTACATGCAGTCTCTCACTTAGCAACCACTCTGAGATGATTCCTGCTTTACAGACGAGGAATTCTCAGGAGAAATTGCTCAAAGCCACACAGATAAGGAAATATGAGGAAAAGCAAGGACCCAAGACGTCTACTTCTTCCTTGCTCTGGTTCAGGAAAAAAAATGTTCAGGAGCTGGACTTCCCCACCCCACCCCACAATCCCCCACACCCCACCCCCACGCCTTTGCCCAGGCAGAAGGAAGAAATGTGAGCCCAACACTAGGCTGTGGGCCTGGCTGTCCCCACCCTTTGTTCAGGGCTAGAATGATGACCTTGGCAAACGGATGGCTCTACAGCCTCTCTAGTCAATACCCTTCTGCCTGGTACGGCCTGGATGCCACACCCCATGGATTCTAGAAAACTGAACACTGAGAGCCAAGTTACTCAAGCAGCACACCGCCCCCTAGTGGTGAAAGGAAGGAAGACAACTTTAGAGCGCTCCTCGGATAGTTACCACGTATGGACATATAGACACAGAAACAGCCAGCACTCTGGTCATCAGAATGAATCATCAATAAATATTTAGGAATGAATGAAAAAGTGTGTGTGTGTCCCTAACCTACAAGTATGATTTCAGGGACTCACATCAACAATATGCTGCCATACATGTGAATGTCCCTCAAGTCCACAAACACAAATTCAGCATCTACTGTTGGACCCTGGGTGACAAAAGAGGCACAATAAGACCCTCTCCCAGAGCCTCAGAGACTCTGGTGGGAACAAGGACAGATGAGCCTCATGCCGCAATCAACCGTAAGCGACATTGCGAGTTTCTAAGAAGGGCAAAGGATCATAATGGGTGCCTCGGGAGCAGAGACCACTCCATCAACTCTTCTGGAGTGGATCCAAGGACCAGCCCAGGAGCTGGGGAGGAAAGCGTTCTGAGGGTAGGCAGGATAGTGAGTAAACAAAGGGCCCATGTAGACCCTCCAGTAGGACTGCACAGGTTGAGAACACGTGACTAGCACCCCAAAAGATAGGTGACTCATAATTTACATCAGCTATGTGGTAGTCCTGGAAGATCCCAGAAAACCTGGGGATGGCAGATTGGGGTGTCACACCAGGGACGGCTTAGAAGGTGGGAGAAAGCAACTTGTACTCTGTTCTGCCTCATAAGGGAAGTGCAAATCAGTATGAGAGGTATTTAAATTCCTGGCCTGAGGGATGTGGAGGGG
Source organism: Arvicanthis niloticus (assembly GCF_011762505.2). Lineage (NCBI taxonomy): Eukaryota > Metazoa > Chordata > Mammalia > Rodentia > Muridae > Arvicanthis > Arvicanthis niloticus. The sequence goes on from NC_047658.1 coordinate 151,439,683, forward strand.
TGGCTCATGGGAGAGAGGAGAGAACAGGGCATCATAATGACTAGGGAACTTGGCCTCTCTCTCAGGCCCGGGCTCTGTTTCAGAGGGTGTGGGGTGGGGCACTGGGTTGATTGTGGACAGTAGGTTCAACCTACAGGGTAAATAGAACCACGGTGAAATTAAGTCCTGTTTTTGAAGAAGGCTGGGGAAAGGAGGGGTGTGAGAAAGGGGCTGGTCAAAGATACAGGTGAAGAGCCCCTCCTAGTGGCCATATCCTGGAGTTGCAGTCTCACCAGAGCTGGACTGCTTAAAGTTCAGAACGGAGAATGACAGAATTTAACCCAGAGCCCTTGGCAGGACCCTCCATCTACATTTCTGTTGTAAACCAGACCTTGGAAAAAAGAATGTGTGAATGACCTCATCTTAGCCTTTGAGTGATACTACATCGTATATGGGCGCATATGTGCGTGCTAGGCACGGATAAACCCATGTGGACGTGTCAACACAACACCTCACAGACATGACAGTGTACACATCACGACAATACACACACAGCCCCATCACCAGGTATAACCAGGTATAATTAGGAAGAAGTGGCTTTCTGAAACTGCCCAGCTTGCCCACAGTGTTCATGTTCCCTCCAGGGAACCAACCACAGGATCCTTGGGGTCCCAGAGACAAAATCATAGTAAAGAACTTTACAGTTCTTCTGGAGGGGTGAGCAGTGCCCCGCAGCCTCCCCAACACTTAGGCTCCAGGAAGTCCTCCAAAACTGACTCCCTCTGGTACTGGTCAAAGAGAATAGCGTGGGTATTGGGGACAGTTGAGATGAGAGCAAAGGCTAACCAACTTGGGAAACAGGAACACGCCCTTGGCATGAAGCCACGCCTGCTGGCTGTTCCAGGCACAGAGGGGAGATGGGAGACAAGACTGGGGGCCGGAGAGAGCACCGTCAAATGCCTGCAAGGACTTCGCTTCCCGTTTATCATCTGTTTCCCTCTTTTCCTCAACTTAAGTGTCACCTCCTCTGAGATGCCTTCCCAGATTTCCTGGGTTACCCACCTCTATCTTTCACCCAGCTCTGTATAACTGGTCACTAAGAGGGACTTAGATTCTAGGTGTTGTCTTCCTCTTCTTCCTGCCTGGGAGTTTACTGACCATTGTCCCCGCCCTCCCCCCCAACAAGCCCAGGTACTGGTCAATGAACAGTAGCCTAAAATGAGGGACCTTAGGCGGAGACTTACCCGGGAGCAGTGGCGAGTGACTGCTAGTACCTCATCGTCTGTCAGCAGCCTCCGGGCCAGGTCCTGAATGAGGGGTCGTCGACTTTCCCAGGCCTGCACCTGCTCATCCCCATTGGGCGCCTGGCCAGAGGGGCTTCCAGACCCGGTGGAGAGCAGAGCCCGGCCCCTCTCCCGGTCTGTAGAGCAGGGGTGAGAGGATGTGATAAAGGTGACAAGAACTAGGAGAGCAAGGTAGAGTTTCTCTTGGGGGGGGGGGGGTGAGGCTCCAAAGAAGCCAGCCAGAGACTGAACATGCTGGGTAAAATCCTGCTGGGCCCCTGTTCCCAAACACGGTCTTCCCTAACAAACTGCCATCAAGGGAGAGTCAACTCCAGCCTCCCTCACTCTCATAGTAATCCCCCCCCCCATTGGAGTACAGACAAGCTCCGTCACCCCCCAAACCCTTTGGAGATCCTAACACAAGCCTCATTCTCTGTCCTCCTTATACTTTCTAGTAAGTTAGGCAAGTTCTGGCTGATTCCTCAGGCTCAGCTCTAAGTGAGTTTTGTTCAAAGTCGCTAAGCTGGTCACAGGCTGTGATCTGCTGCTTTACCATGGGGCCCTTGGGATCCTGGATTTACCTCGTCTTAATCTCCAGGTGACAAACTTTTGTACAGGTCCCACACTCCCTGCTGTAAAGAAGAAATAGGTTCAGTTCAGCAGGACTCAAAGGCCTGGTCATACTCAGCTAGGGACTGCCCTCACAGGCAACGGGGAAGTCAGCAGAGGATGTGGAAGAGGAGGCAGTGTGAGTGGTTGTGGAGTTTATTTGGAAACGAATGAGATGAAGAACCCCCGAGGACAGCTTAGCAGTACCTACCTTCAAGAAACAGAGAAGGAAAGAGGAGCCTTGGAAGGAGAAGGGACTGGCCAGAGAAGTAGGCTGGGAACCATGAGAAACCAGCATCCTGAGAACTGAGAAATGAGAAAGCAGCTAAGGAAAGGGGTACCCCTGACTGGAGAACCGTCTCTCCCACTAGCCTGTCCCCCAAGGCCTCCAGACACTCAGTTCTAAGGTGGAGCAACCTCGGGTCTCTCATCCTTCGCTTGCTTCCACCTACCCAATGTTCGCTCGCTCCCACTTTCGGAAGCAGCACCCTGCTTGAATCCTGGGTGACCACCTCCATTCTTAGCTCATGTGTTCCAACTGGGCTCATGGCCCAGGGTGAGCTCCGAAATCACCTGTCTATCACGTCCGGCTCCTGCCTTGCCTTTCTCTTATGTCACAGTGGTTTGCTCAGCAGGATAGATAAACCCAAGAGGGTCCCGAATGACCCCTTCAGCTGGAACTGTTGAAAAATATTCCTTTAGGCTGGGTGCGGTAGCCTGTGCCTTTAATCCCAGTACTCGGGAGACAGTCAGAGACACATCTGAGAGTTTGAGGCCAGCCTCAAACAAAATGTCTCAAAAACAAAAACGAAATAAAACAAACAAAAAGCCCCAAACAACAACAAAACCTCTCTGCTAAGGGATAGTGGTCATCTCATCTCCAAGTTGGCAAAGCCTTCTAAGGCAAAGGCACAGGCTTGAGGAGATATGCCCACTGGTGTTCCTGCCTTCAGACAGGCTAAAGTCAGTTGTGCCTAGAGACACACTTTAAAGCTAGCTGGACTTGAGTTTCTGTCCTATGCGTCCATGTTGGCTCTGGTCTCTAAGCCGCAACAGGGTTGACAGGCTTCCTGTGAAGATCCTTAGGAAACTTATACCTGGGGCTGGGTCTAGAATCCAGTGTTAGAGGGCTTTTCTAGTATGCTTGAGGTCCTCAGATTCAATTACCATAGTGTGTGTGTGTGGTGTGTGTATGTGGTGTGCAGTGTGTGATGTATGTGTGGTGTGTGATATATGTGTGGTGTGTGTGTGGTATGCAGTATGCGATATGTGTGGTGTGTGATATATGTGTGGTGTGCAGTGTGTGATGTATGTGTGGTGTGTGATATATGTGTGGTGTGTGTGTGGTGTGCAGTGTGTGATGTATGTGTGGTATGTGATATATGTGTGGTGTGTGTGTGGTGTGCAGTGTATGATGTATGTGTGGTGTGGGGGGGTGTTTGTGTGGTGTGTGTGGCATGTGTATAAGTGTGTGTATGTGAGAGTGTGAGTGTGTATATATGTGGTGTGTGTGCGTGTGCATGTGTGCACACATGTCTCCATGGGGCCTGTGGAGCTCTGGATGGAGGACGTGAAACCAGGGTCCCTACCAAAGGCACCTTCCACTGCCACCACTGCCATCACTGCCACCACTGCCATCACTGCCACCACTGCCACCACTGCCATCACTGCCATCACTGCCACCACTGCCATCACTGCCACCACTGCCATCACTGCCACCACTGCCAAGAGCACATAACTCCAAGCTGATCTCAATCATTTCTTGCCATGCCTTGAGCCTGTCACTTTGCCTTTCTGAGACGTAAGATGACAGTGTGACTGCGGCCACCCCATTTTCAGAGCACCATCTAGGAGTTAGACAAAGTGTGACTTAACACTCCCATTTCACTTGGTCTCCATATACCTAACAAAGTGCCTTTTACTCCTTTGGGGGAAGGGCAGGGTGGGATTTCAACCTGGAACTACCAGATGGATCCCAGCACCTACCTTTCTCCAGGTCCAGGCGAGGGCGGACTTTGGTGGGGCTTCTGCTGTCCAGTGTCCAGGCCTCTTTATGCCCGTCCCCTGCTGGCCGCCCCTGCCGCCCTCCCTTGAAGAAGAGGTTCATCAGAGTCTTGGAGCGCTGCAAGGCCCCCTTCTCCCCAGAGGATCCTGACTTCTCCTTCTTCCTCTGTTTCTTCTCCTCTGTAGATATGAGGGAGCCCCCGGGAGGGCTGGAGGGTGGGCAGAAGAGGGGGCGGGGCATAGGAAAGGGCAGAGAGAAGGAAGGGGGGCAGGAGGGATCTTCGGCTATTCCAGAGTGGGAGCAGGCGGGGTGGGGTCTTCTTCATGCCTTTCACCTCTCCCTACCACACACCTCCAGGGATGTTGGGAGTCTTGAGTATATCTGTAACTATACAGGCCTGGGCATCCCAAGCTGGAGAAATTGGAGTTACGGCTGATTTGGGGCCCATGCTTCAGTTTGGGTCCTGGGACTGAGGTGGGTTTGGAGTCCAGGCCTGTTTAGTGAAGTGAAGCCTAGAACAGGCTCCAGGGATGTTCTGGGACTGGACCTGGGACCTGGCCTAGACCCTGGGACAAAAGCAGATTTGGGATTGCTCTTTGGAGTGTGAGACAGGTTTGTTTGGACTAGAACCTGTGGAAAAAGTGGCACCCCTCCCCCCAACATACCCCACAGTGTCAGGTGGCTCTGGGATCTTGTGATGGGAGGCCTGGGTCGGCTGAGGGCCAGAAGCAGAGCTGTCTTGGGGGACTCTGAAAGTGCAGAATCAAGGTGTCGGGTAGAAGATGGACCATCAGAGCGGATGGCTGTGTCCCTGAGGATGACAGTTGGCCTTACGCTGCACCAAGTTTCCACACGGCTGCCCATATCAGGCTCAGTCTGCATGGCTGTGTCTGCCCGCCCCCAGCCTGAGCCATGGCCAGTGGGCTCCTCTGGCCCCAGGCAGACATCCATGCGGTCAGAGGGTAGTGAACCCGAGCTGCAGGGGGCGCTGGAGGCATAGGAGGAGACGCTGGAGCTGCTCTCAGAGGCTGGTGACAGCTGCTGCAGTACCCCATTGCTCACTGCAAGGGAGAGGAGGCAGGGTAGCTCATGGGTCTGCTTCCTTCCCTTGGGGCCCTGCCATGCTCACAGACTACCCTTGGGCTTCGGGGTAGAGGAAGGAACCAGAGATCAGAGCTGCCAGCTGCGGGCTTGCCACCTCCCTCAGGGAGGCCTTGGGAAGTCACTTCTCTCCTCACCCACTGGGGCTTGAGGCCCACAAGACCCTGACATTGAATCTGGAAATCCTCAGGGGAGGTTATAAGCATCTCTGACTGTGAGAAGGTTCTGAGGGCATCCTGATACTCCCCCGCCCTGCCCGAGAGCCCAGTCCCACCCATGGGCCTTAGCTCTTTGCTTCCATCTCTCCAGACTCACATCTATCCAGCCAGCAGTACTCAGAAACCATCTCTTTGTAGGCAGGGTATCGACCGGTCTCCTGAAGAAGACATGGTGGGCATGGGAGGAGCAGGTGAGGAGTAGGGTGGGGTGGGGTGGGGTGGGGTGGGGCAGGGGACAGGAATAGTTTGCAACTCCATTTCTCTCCACTGGGTCCAGCAGGCTTACTTCCTAAACATGCTAATTTCCTTTGTAGTTTAGGCCTTTGCTCTAAAGCTTGTCACATGGCTAGCTTGGTCCGTCTTTGACTGTCACTGTCCTCTTGTCTTGCTTACAAGGCCCTGCCTCAGTTCCCCCTCACATGCCAATTTCATGGTAGCATTTATCAAAATCTGATGATTGCTGTCCTCGCAGGAGCTGAGAGGCCTGGTTGGTTTGTCCTAATCTTGGTGTATCCCAGCACCTGGCCTCAAAGACACTGTTGAGCCAGGCAGGGTAGCTCGTGCCTAGAATTCTAGTGTTTGGTACTTGAGGCAGGAGGATCTAGTGTTTGAGGCCAGCCATGGCTACATAGGAAAACCTAGCCTGAACTACACAGGGAAAATCTATAAAAACAAGAATAACACATGCATGCGCGTGCGCACATGTGCACACACACACACACACACACACACACACACACACACACACTTGACAGAGGACAGAGTTAACAAATGAATTGGGGCAGAGCTGGAGTTGAGAATGTTCAAGACAATTAGGTGCTGGGCGGTGGTGGCGCACGCCTTTAATCCCAGCACTTGGGAGGCAGAGGCAGGCAGATTTCTGAGTTCGAGGCCAGCCTGGTCTACAGAGTGAGTTCCAGGACAGCCAGGACTAAACAGAGAAACCCTGTCTCAAAAAAAACAGAACAAAACAAAAAAACAAAAAACAAAAACAAAAACAAAAAAGACAATTAGAAAAGGGATGACGGATGTGAGAGAGATGGCAAAATGGAGGCTCAAGTGAAGTAGGGAGGGGCCACTGAAGTGCTGAATGAAGCTGGGTGACAAGCCAGAGAGGGAGCCAGAGAGGGAGCCTGGTAGACCCTAAGAGAGAGTCACTTCTCTGCACACAAAGACCTGATCCTTAAAGTAGACATGACTGCCATGCCACCTGAATAATGAAACCAACCATTCCCCAGGCAACCCAACCTCAGCTGTAGCCCAGTCTCTTTTGGCCTGTGCCCCAGAGATCCCCACAACCCAGGTCTTACCCACTGTAGCTCCCACCCCTGTACAGTAGTCCTTGAGGCCTTCCCCCATGCTGAAGAAGAGTGACTAAGCTAGAAATAAGGGAAGCCAGACCAGAGCCAGGCCAGGCTGCTGACCAGCTGAGCCACTGACTGGGGCCTCTTTGAGCCTCAGGTCCCTCTTTTGCCAAATGGGCAGGAAAAGGGTTCCTGCTGTCTCTTCAGGTGGCCGTGGGATTGGTGGCAGTGGCAGAACAAGGAGCCTAATTAAGAACTTGGTGTTCTGAGAAGTTCCTCCCCTAGTCAGGCCTCTCCCTGCTGCCATGTAGTCTGGCGCACCTTGATGGTCAACATGATGTGTGTTTGGCCCTTCAGCACCTCCACGGCCTGGCTGTGGCTGATGTCATCAAACCTGACACCGTTGGCCGCCAGGACTTGGTCCCCCACTTTGATGCCATTCTCTTCAGCCAGCCCCCCATGGTCCACTCTGGGAAAAGATGGGTGTTGGTTGATAAGACCCCGACGTGCCTCCCTCCCCGTCATCCAGACCCCTTCCCTTGCCTTTGGCAGTGCCCACCTGCGTTTCTTGGCCCTCTTCTGTTGACAACACCCTCTGCCCAGGCCCTGTCCTGAAGGGGCCCTCACGTCAACATTAGTTGGCCAAACCTCATGTGTTGACCCATGCCCGGACTCCACTCTCAGCCCTGCCCCCGGCCTAGGTTTTCCCTTTTACCCCAGCACTCACTTGGACACATAGATGCCCAGGCCAAACTCCTTGCCCCCCCGGATGTTGAAGCCTAGGCAGAAGTCATCGGAGGTTGTATAGAGATGGACAATGCGGCGCACACCGTCTTCGGAGCTGCTGTCCGACGGCGTTGAACCGCACTTCTCCACCACCAGCCGCCGGTTCACTACATCCACCCTGCCACAGCACAAGACACCCTGATCCCAGCTCCTCCAGGAACACCCAGTCTAAAAACCCTGGCAGCTAATTGGGGAAAGGAAGGTTCCTTTGTGAGGGGGTGGGGATGGGGGAGGAGCCTTCTCTTGGCGCAGGATCAGCGGAATGTAGGTTCCATCAAACGTATGAAAGGATCCGAACCACCCCATCATCTGTTTCTACTAAGCAGCCGCAGCATGCTGGGGACCAGGTTCCTTTTCTGTTTTGTTTTAGATGCTGTGGATGAAACCCAAGGCTTCCCTGGATGACGATAAGCACCAACTCTACTCCGATCTCTGTGCCTGCGTCCCAGATCCTCAGTTCTGCTCTTTACAAAGCACCGTGGGAGGATAGGTGCCCAGAGGGGTAGGTGGCTCAGTACTCAGAAAGCAGTGCAACAGGAAGACATTGGGCATGGGCAGGGAAGTCACTGAGCAGGGAGTCTGGGTAAGGCCAGGTCTACTCACCACGTGGTCTTCTCCTTGGAGAACTTGATGCCGGGCACACGGCCCATGCGCCGCACCATCATGTGAAGGCAGCTGCTACTGGTCAGCAGCCGCACAGCGCTACCCATTGTGGTGCTCTCTAGACTCAGCCCGTTCACCTCCGTGATCTTGTCTCCCACACACAGGCCAGCCCGCTCTGCGCAGGAGCAGGGAAGGGCGAATCCTCAAAGTGGGATCCACATGTCGTTGCACTAGGCTCTGTCCCCGAATCCACTCAGCAAGAGTGGGATCTAGCTCCCATCAGTCCCCGCCCTCCTGAGCTGAGCTGATTCCTATCCTTGGACACCTAGCTTCTGCTCCTCACTAAAGAGGGAGGCACATCCCAAGCCACGCTCACCTTAAGGGGGTCCCTGCTCACCTGCGCTACTCCCTTCCTCCACCTTGCTGACGAAGATGCCCAAGCCATGCTCAGAGCCACCTCTCACGCTGAAACCCAGCCTTCCTGAGGGGCTCTTCTCCACACGAACTGCGTGGATGATGTCACTTTCATCACTGTTGGCTGTGAGGATAACCACACAGGAATGAACTCCATGTTAGTTTTGGCCACTAAGCATCTGGGGTCCCCAGCTTGGTGTCTGAAAAGGCTAGGTTTCTGTGCAGAGCAGCCCAGATGATACTCAGGGCTCTCAGTGGAGATGGTATACAAGTTCCCTCTGGGTAAATCTGAAACCACAGGCGGACAGCATGGGAACAGCTGAGAATGGCCAGTTCTCTCTCTCCCTACCTTTCCCTCCCTTCCTCCCCTACTGTGTGTGTATCTGATGTTTTCTGAATTCTTATGTGCAATCTCTGAAAATCTGCCCTTCTGAGTGACAGATGGCGAAAAGGAAGGTTCAGGACTCAGTTGTGAGGAGTCTGGGCTCTCTGCTTGCAACAGAATGAGGCCTGCATTAGATGCCCAGTGTGTGACTTAAGGGCAGAACCAAACTAGCACAGGGGAGATGCCAGGGCAAGCTGGCCCCACATAAGAGGGGGAAATTTATTTTAAACAAGGTTTACTCCAGAGGTTTTGAAAGGGAGAAAACACACACACACACACACACACACACACACACTTCAATTTAGTCTATCGGGTTACAATGTGTGGCCAGGACAGATGGGGCTGAAATCCCCAAGGACAGCCTGGACAGGGGTGGTACAGGACAGAGACAGGGACCCTGGGGCTTCCTAACCAGTTGTCACCACACAGTTCTCAGATCCCATCACGTCTTAGCTAAAAAACCTTTAGCTTTCTGCCCTCAGCCCACTTCCTTCTCAGTTCCTCCTTGGGGACGTATGCTCTGGGCTGTTGGGATGTCACATCTGAGCTTTTGTTTGTTTTAGGTGTGTGTGTGTGTGTGTGAGAGAGAGAGAGAGAGAGAGAGAGAGAGAGAGAGAGAGAACATCTCAGTATGTATCTCTGGCTGTCCCAGAACTCAATATGTAGAGCAGGCTGGCCTCAAACTGAGTCTGTCTTCCAGGCGCTGGGACTAAAGGTGTGGGCTACCATGCCCTGCCACATCTGAGCTTTGAGACCAGGGATGTAGATTCTTCTCTCCCTCATCTGACCTGAGTAGGCCACTGGCCCTCTCTGCAACACATCCTCTGCCACCTCTGGAGGCTTTCTCTGTCAGTCACCTTCAGACATCCTCACTTTTTTATTTTGGTGGCTCACATGAGCTAGAAATTGTCCCCTCCTGTAATATTCTCACTTTGGCTTTAGTTTTGGGGAGTGGGGAGGGCTGGCTCCTTTGCTCATCCCCTCTCATCTTAGACATCACTTTCTCAGAGAAGCTTGGCCCAGGGCATGGTACCAATAGTAAACACAACTGGAAATCTTGTTAAAATGGGAATCCTGAGGGTGAGGAACCTGGGGCCTTGTGTGTTAGGCGAGCACTCTGCTGTATTGAGCAGAGTTATTATTATGAGTTTTATTGTGCAGGCCACGTTGACCTTGAAGAGACCTTTGCAAGTGCTAGGACTGGGAGTTGTCTGGCTATAATGTTTGATTGTTTTTGGTTTGTGTTTTAAATGTTAAGAGCTAGGGTACAGTAGCCCAGACATAAAATCTTATCACCTAGATGCCTGAAGCCTGTGGGTGGAGAATTCAAGGTCAGCTGTAGTGAAACTTTGTTTCAAAGCAAACAAGTCAGGTGCAGTGCCTGAGCTAGTAATCTCAACACCCTGGAGCTGAGGCAGGGTTGCCACAGGCTTGAGGCTGGCTTGGCCTACATAGCAAGTTCTAGACCAGCCAATACTCTCTCTATATTGAGAGTTTATCTTTAAAAGAAACAACAACAATCCCAGCACTTGGGAGGCCAGCCTGGTCTACAGAGTGAGTTCCAGGACAGCCAGGGCTATACAGAGAAACCCTGTCTCAAAAAACAAAACAAAACAAAAACAAAAAAAAGAAACAATAACAAAACCAATAGAAGTTTAAAAAAAAAAAAAAAGCAAGCTAAGATAGGCAAGCAACTCAGAACACGGCTTAAATCCTGGATGCCGATAAAATAAAAAGTAAGAAAATCCAGACATGATGGCAAACATCTTTAACCCCAACACTCTGGAGGCAGAGGCAGGTGGCTAGCTCTGAGCTCAGCGTCAGCCTGGTCTATACTGTGAGTTCCAGGACACCCAGGAACAGAGAAATGTTGTCTCAAAAAAAAAAAAAAAAAAGTACGTCTTTCATGTATACGAATGCTCTGTCTGTCTGCATGTATACCGAGAGGGGAGCTGATAGCTGATTCTCTGTGGATGTTTAGAAGCCACCATGTGGATGCTGGGAATTGAACTCAGGACCTCTGCAAGAGCAGTCAGTACTTTTTAACTGCTGAGCCAACTCTCCAGCTCCCTCCTGATCAGTCTTCTAAAAAATTACATGTGTTTACTTATCTATTTAGCGTGTGTATGTCAGGGACATGTATGGGGGTCAGAGGACAACTTTCAAGAGTCAGTTCTTTCCTTTTTGGGGTCTCAGGTCATCAGGTTTGGCAGCAGATGCCATTCCACACTGACCTGTCTCGTAAGCCCCCCAGTCTGCCTGTTAGTTGCCTTCTAGGGCAACTTTGGCCTGAGTCTGGCTTGAAAGGCTTAGGAACACTCTCCAGTCTACTAGTCACATGACTTTTCCTTCAGAATTGTTCTATCTTGTGTCTTATTGTTTATCTGTGCATTGTTTACTGTTGTTCCGGAAGTCTGCAGGCTTCATCCCGGGACTTTGCAGTTCTTTCCCACCTATACATCCCTAGTTCTTGCACAGTGCATAGTATCTGACAGGTAGTTTTGGATAAATGAACAGAGGAGTGAATGAATGAAAAAACATTAATGAACAAACTAGGAGAGGAGAAAGGGTCATGCCAGCCGGGGTGGTGGTGGCACACGCCCTTAATCCCAGCACTCAAAGCAGAGGCAGGAGAACCTCTGAGCTCAAAGCCAGCCTGGTCTACAGATCAAGTTCCAGGACAGCCTACACAGACAAACCCTGTCTTGAAAAAAACCAAAACCAAACAAAAAAAGAAGAAAGGAAGGAAAGAAGGAAGGAAGGAAGGAAGAAAAGGTCATCTTTCCTGCTTTCTAGCTCCTCTGGGGGTTTCTGCTTCTTGGTCAGAATGGCATTGGTGACCTCAACCGTGCGGGGCCAATAGTGGTCACTGACAGTGATGGAAATGAGCATGCCAACCATATCCTGGGCAGCTTCCTTTGAATGAGAACAGAGACTTGCAGTTGCATTGGAAGAAACACCAGACCTGAAAAGTCCAGTCTGAGATCCAGCCAGGAGAACCGTGCTGGCTCAGAAAGAGGAGAGGGGTTGGAGATATTGATCAGGTTCTATCCACAGAGAGCCAGTCAGTCCCACAGGGCCTCACTCCCCTCCTGGCATTCAAGGCTCTGCCTTGCTCACAGGCTCTTTGTCATCTCACGTCTGTCACCATAATCTAAGCTGCCTCATTGTTCTTCCCACTGTTCACTTCTGACTTTTGTGGGGCGGTAGCTGCAACCCCCCTACCAGCTGTTTTAGTTTTTTGAAGTTTGACTATGCTTCATATTCCTATAAGGGGAAAACTGGGCTTCATCTCTCCAGGTCCCTTGCAAGACCTAACCAGGGTAGATACAGATTTGGTTGCCATGATATAGTACCAGGTAACCATACAGTCATTCTCTCCTAAGGTCCCAGCTCTGGGGCTCTCACTCCCTGCCCCTGCCTCTCATTCCTCCTATCCCCACCCCACCCCCACCCTGCCTTTTCATGGACATTTGCTGCTGTGTTTTGGCCCATGCCCCACACTCTGAAGCCTGGGCACTGACTCTCTACAGTTCCCCACAGTACTGGTCACACAGCTGATTGTCTGGTGGAAGATCTCCTTCATCCTGCTCCACTCCCTAAGATACATACAAATGAGTTGGGAGAAAGAGTTTAAGGGATGGAGGGGCAGATTCAGCAGGGGCTCACGTATGCCTTTTCCTCAGACTGTGGTTCCCTCTCCCACCTCTGATCCTTCTACAGCCCTGACGCCCTAAAATAGTGGCTGCAGGATATGCAAGGGTAGATGAAAGATGATCCTGTTCCCTGAGACTCTCGGCTCTTGAACTCCCTTGAGCCTACTGGCTCTGCTTCACACCCCAGTTGGTTCCTGTTGTCCTCAATACTCCCATCCAGGCGGCTCCTGGGCCCCACACCCACCTTCGATGGGGGAGTTGATGAGGATGACACGGCCCATGGGTGAGGAGGCTCGAATTCCTCGGGAGGGCCCATTCAGCAGGTATCGTGTTGCGGTGGCGCCTGAGTCGCTGCCCAGGTGGCCTCGGGAGGAGAGGGAGCTTAGGGAGCCAGAGCTGAGCTCTCCTAGACCCAGCGGGTCAAAGCCTACTGTGAAACCACGTGCCATACTGAGGCTAGGCAGTGGCCTACAGATCCAGATCCAGACGGAGTCTGCCTGTCCTCCAAAGGCTGGCTCTTGGTGTTCCAGACTCCATGAGCTTTCTCTGTAGGGTTGGAGTCTTGATAAGGCAGATCTCACTGAGTCATAAAAACTTTCTCTGGCCACCCTGTCCTAGAAAGTCTGCAAGACAGAGCAGCTGATCCCAGGACACTTGGAGAAAAGGGATCTCTCTGATATAATCTCAGTCTGAATGCTTCTTTGGAATATGGGTTCCACATCTGTGTAGGAAGAACAGGGTTTGGGGGAGAGGGATGAGTGACCCATTGACCCAGCTTCCACACTTCCCCCTGCCTTGAGCCATCCTGTCCTCTTATATTTTGGGCCCCTCGCCTCTCCTACCCTGAGGCCAAGGAGATCCGTCCTGTTCTGCACCGTCTTGGATTTAGGGAGCTGTTTCTACAAGGCTACTGGGGAGCTTCCCTTCATTCCTACATCCCTCCATTGCTGCTCTCAACTGAGTCATCTCCCCAGTTTCCAGTCCTCATCTGACGCTCAGAGAGTAGAGATGGGGTTACAGCAGGCTCTTAAATTTTAGACACACAGAGAAAAATGGGTGTCACGGCAGTATATTGCAGCATCTTTCCTGTGTGTATGTATATGGTTAGGGGCTAGCCTCCCGAGCTGGACTTCAGGACCTGGGACAGCTGCAGTTGAGCTTGCCCCCCATCGCCACCCCCAGGTGATTGTCAGGCTCCAAGCTGCAGCTGTGAATCTAAAGTCGCTGCAAGCCCCTATCCCAGGACTGGGTGATCTTCTAGAGAGAGCCCCATAAATCGCTAGTGCAAAACCAGGGGTCATGCCCCCCAGAGCATTTCTGTGAACCAAAAAGCAGACTCCCCCATGTAGGACCTCCTGCCCCGCTACTTCTAGGACTTGGCCCCCTCACCTGGTTGCGTGTGCCGCTGCCCTTGTCGCCCGCCGGCGGGCTCGAGACAGTGAACTAAGGACCCCGCCCACGCTCGGTGAGGCTGCTGGAACAGGGCTGCCCTGCGCGGTCCTGGGATCCCATTGGCTGCTAAGACCGCCAGTCATTCTCTTCTGACACCTTTGGTAGCCTGTCCGGATTGTAGCTCCTCACCTGCCTGATATCTCTGGGCTCTGACCGCCCCCACTGGTCGTTGGAACCTAGGAGTTGGCTCTGGAGCCCCGCACTGGCTACTAGAATCACGTCTTCTCCGGGTCACGCTAGCTTCCCGGGCTCCTAAAATTGCCATCCCTTCCGTAGTCACTCCTGAGGTCTCTGTGGGAGAATGTCACAAACGAAAGAGCTGAACGTGAGCCTGAGATGAGCAGGAACGAAAGCTGGAACCTGGCTATGTCGCGTGTCGCGGCCGTGCTCTAGGTGCTAATGGATAAGGAGTGTGTGTGTAACCCCTTCTTCACCTTCTGAGTCGAAAAAAAATGTTTCTCTGAACACCCTGTTCTGGAAAGGCCGCATGACAGAGCCGCTGATCCCAGAACACGAGGAGAAGAATCTTTCTGATGCGCCTGCTTGGATGCAGGCAGAGATCCCAGGAAACTCTGGCCGTGCACATTCCAGGGACTGAGGCGTCAGTCTGTGTACGGATAAGTGTTGGGGGTACAAAGAAACTGCTGGCACAGTGGAGCTGGGGATTAGGTGGCAAAGGGGACTGGGAACACAAAAGGGGCCCAGACACCACCACAATGTGGCTGGGAAGGGATGCGAATGATGGGTGTCTGCAAGAGGAGCCTCTAGGACCTGGAGTAGCAGACCAGGGTGCAAGCAAGGAGAGCCCATTGCCAAGGCAGCCATCAAGTAAACAAGCAGTAATCCGAATCCCTCCGGGCGGCGCACCACCAGAGGCCCGCCCTCCCCGCCGCTCACCCGCACCCAGTGCACCTAGACTGGGTGCTGCCGGGTTGGGTGCCTCCAGAGGCGAGCTAAGGGACTGCAAGCGAAGGAGGCAAGTGGGGCGGCTCCTCCCCTTTTCTCCCTGGTTGGGAAGGCGGCCAAAATTGCTTCCCACGACTGGGTAGGGTCTGGTCTCAGCAGCCTGGTCTGGGGGAGTCACTCCATATGACATCCACTGCCTCAGAACTCTGCCAAGAGGGGGGTGGGTCAGGCGAACGAGCTTAGGGAGCCCCCGCCCTTCTCTGCTGCTCAGCGTCACGCGTGACGTCTCGGTGATGGCTGGGAGGAAAGCGCAGAGCGGTGAAGGAGGGCGGGTCTGAGAGCTGCTAAAAGCTGAAAACCCCGGAAAGCGTGAGTGCGGGCTGCCTTGGGAATCAGCAAAGTGTAGGGGTGAGGGATTGGGGTCAGAAGAGGAGGCTTGCTTTGAAAGGCGCTCTCTCTCTTGTGGGAATTCCATATTGCGTGGTCTGTTAGGATCTGTAGGGCACAAGGAGGGGTTGGTTGGGTGAGGCTGTGTGCTAGGCATGCTTTCAAATGTCTGCAACTGATAGATATGGCTGAGCCTGTGCGTGTGTGTAACGGTATTCTGGCTGGTTGGCTAGTGTATACAGTGTGGGTCTAACCTGTTTGTGTGGCGGGGAGGGCGTGCCTGTCTTTGTGTATAAGTATGTGAGAGTCGGGTGGGGACAGTGTCTACTGTGAAGGAGGATGTGGGGTTGGAAGGGATTAGTCATTCTGCAGGATTTCTGCCTAACACAGCCAGATGGCTGTTCTTGACATTCCTTTTTGTGCTGGGTGGAGGGACGTCCATTGAATCTTGCCCTTTCCTGAGGTTTTTCTAAGGCCCAGAGAGAGTTGGGTAGGTGTCTGCGTCACTCTATTCAACCCAGGACCAGGGAGAGCCCCGGGTTGTTGTGCAGGAGTCGAAGCAAATGGGTTTGAAGGGGGTATGTGCATGCTCTCATGCTCACAAATGGCTGCCACTCCAGTGCTGTTTGAAATCTGGTGCCGGTCAGCCCGCAGGTGCCTTATGACCCTTGTTCTCCTCCAATCAGGGGCTTGCTTGAGTGTGGGATGACTTTTGTCATTTTTCCAAACAGCCTTGGAGGTTTTTATCTAAATCTTAGAGCAACTGGGGCCTGAAGCTTAAATGAGCTTTGGTGTGTATAAGTTATCCATGTTCTATGCTCCTCCAGTGGGAACCCAAGATAGCTGCCCCGATGAGGGCTGGTGACTCAACCACACACATGTAACTCCTGCATCAGGCCACAGTGTGAGGAAAGCTATATTCTTGGTTCTGGTCTTCTACTCTTCAGTGGCTGTAAGTCCCTGGCTAAAACACTACCTAGGGAACACCCTCCCCCACCCTTGTTTATGGAACTGGAGTCACCTTGAGCATCTGCAAGCCCTGGTCAGTTTCTGGGACCAAGGCAGAGCCACCAAAGTTTCTGTCAAGTGAGTGAAGTCCTTGGACCTGATGCTTATTCTTGCTGCCTTGCAGAAGATGGGTGATTTGCCCTTAGATATCAACATCCAGGAACCTCGATGGGACCAGAGCACATTCCTAGGCAGAGCCCGGCACTTCTTCACAGTCACCGATCCCCGAAATCTGCTGCTGTCCCGGGATCAGCTGGAAGCTTCCCGGAACATCGTTCAGAATTACAGGTGAACCTGCCTCAAATCCTGCCACTGTGACACAGCATTTTTGCTCAGCGGATTTGAGGACATTTGGGCTGAGGAGACAGCACCAGTGTTGTGGGTAGGCGGCAGCTCTGCAGTTCACAGATCCTCAGAAATGACATTCCTCAGTGCTGTCCACTTTGCTAGGACAAAGAGAGTCCCGTGCAGACAGAAAAGCAATCCTTTTCCGGAGGTTTAACTCTTGGAATGTCCCCCAGCCATCCCAAACCCACTCAAAACCACCATCACTGTGCCCCTGGAGAAAATGTGGGACCACCAAGGATGTAGAAATAGGAAAGCACATTTAGGAGAAGCTTTGACCTCCTCCAAGGGACAGGGAGGTTCTTTACTCTGAGGTTGGGTGCCAAACTTCCTGATCCTTTGCCCAGAGTTCCCTGAGGCGAGCAGCAAAGACAAGAAAGGCAGGTCTGACCCCTGCAATAGCCTGCTGGTTTCTTGCCAATTTCTACAGGGCTGGTGTGGTAACCCCAGGGCTCACTGAGGACCAGCTATGGAGAGCCAAATACGTGTATGACTCAGCATTCCATCCGGACACGGGGGAGAAGGTGGTCTTGATTGGCCGCATGTCAGCCCAGGTGCCCATGAACATGACCATTACTGGCTGCATGCTTACCTTCTACAGGTAAATCTTATCCCATGTCCCCTTCCTGCATGTTGTGTACCAGAGCATGGCTGGGTGACTAGAAGTCTCCTTTCTGCACCCTTTTCAGTAAAGGACAGTGGGTGGGAGAATACGTTAGGATCCTTTCCAGTTCTCAGAACCCAGCCTCCATTTGTGTAGGTGAGCCTGCAAGGTGGATGAGGGCAAGCTTGGGGACCATCAGCTAAGTCCCACTTGCAGAGTTAAGGGACCTTAAGGGTTTTAATATTGGGGGGCTATTGTGGAGGGACAGATATAAGTAGTCTGTCTTTGTCCCCTCAGGAAGACTCCAACTGTGGTGTTCTGGCAGTGGGTGAATCAGTCCTTCAATGCTATTGTGAATTACTCTAATCGCAGTGGGGACGCTGCCATCACTGTGCGGTGAGTGCCCCACATCCCCAGCCACTCCTAGTCCTTGTGGGCCCCTGTGCTAGCAGCTCGGCTCTCCTTTCAGTGTGTTCTGTTCACCTCCACTTAAGGGCACTCAGTCCTTTTGTAGCTGTTTTGGGGATCCACTCCCCTTTTAAAGAAGAAGGAAGACTTTCATAGAAGTTTCCTGGAGTAGGGGAGGGCTTTTGCCCTCTGACACCTCTTGCACCAGAAACACAAATGTCCCTAAAGGAAACGCAGGCTGGACTCTCCATCTCTCCCTGTTACCTAGCCTTCTCCCCCACAGGCAGTTGGGAACAGCCTATGTGAGTGCCACCACTGGGGCTGTGGCTACTGCTTTGGGACTCAAGTCTCTCACCAAGGTAAAGTTTCCCTACCACTACTGGCTTCTCACGAATCCTTTACCTATTTTTCTCTTCCCTGATACCCTCTCAAAAGGCTTCCCATATCTATCCTGAATTCCTCCCTACCCATGATCCTCCAGAGCCACTGAACACCCCCTTTCCTCCCCCAGCACCTACCCCCACTAGTCGGTCGATTCGTGCCCTTTGCAGCTGTGGCCGCTGCCAACTGCATCAACATCCCCCTGATGAGGCAGAGGTGAGTGGTCCTGGCTCCTGGCACAGGCATGTCCAGGGCATACATGATAGACCCTCCACTCCTGCAGACCAGACAGACCAGGGTCAGTCTTCTCCATCACTGGATGTGAGCAGCTGGGCCCTGGCTTAGACTGACCCCGTGTTTGAGAACAAGCAGTTCCCACTCTGTGAGAACTTGCCCTGAGGTGAGGTGAGATGGTAGGGTGCAGGGTTTTAGAAAGGGCACTTCACTGGGAACTTGCTGATAGGGCCGAGGTGTTGGGTGGCAGCAGCAAAACCAGCTCCCCATGACTTGAATGAGAAGGAACACTGTATTTGATAGTCAGGTTGAAGGTGACTTTCAATAATCAAAAATGTACCCTGAAGTATCTCATGCCACTATCAAGGAAATCACATTTCTGGCAGTAGTGACATCAGTGTGTTGGTTATAAAACTCTATGTGCCTTTTGGTTTTTTTTTTTTTTTTTTTTTTTTTTTTTTTTTTTGGTTTGGTTTGTTTTGAGACAGGGTTTCTCTGTGTAGGCTTGGAACTCACTATGTAGATCAGGCTGGCCTTGAATTCAGAGCTCATGCCTGCCTTTGCCTTCTGTGTGCTGGTATTAAATATTTGGCTCACACAGCATTATTAATAGCTTTGTTTGTTTGTTATTTTATGTGAGCACACTGTTGCTGTCTTGAGACACACCAGAAGAGGGCATCGGATCCCATTACAGATGGTTGTGAGCCACCATGTGGTTGCTGGGAATTGAACTCAGGACCTCTGGAAGAGCAGTCAGTGCTCTTAACCACTGAGCCATCTCTCCAGTCCCAGTTTTGTTTGTTTATCTGGGATGCCTTGTGGAGAGGCCCCACCTGAGCTACTCAGGGGCATTCTTGGTAGTTAGAACTCAAGATACTTGTTCCTGTCATGCTTGATCCCAGTACCTTGGGAATTATCCTACACCCTGGCTCCTCTCCAAACCCATCTTCTTCAACCAACTGAATGACCCAAAACTTACCCACATTCCCTGGTTGGCCAGGCATCTATCTATCTACTCTCTCTGGGATCTATCATACACCCTGGGAGCCGTTCAGAACCAGCCTTTGAGTGGGGAAGGTAAAGGGTCCCTATTGATCAGCTGCCTATAATCTGACCCAGCCTCTTTCTCTCCTTAGGGAGCTGCAGGTGGGCATTCCAGTGACTGATGAGGCTGGTCAGAGGCTTGGCCACTCGGTGACTGCTGCCAAACAGGGAATCTTCCAGGTGGTGATATCGAGAATCGGCATGGCGATTCCTGCCATGGGTGAGGCTGGGATGGCTGGGTGGAGCTCAGGAGGAGAAAAGAGGGCTTGGGGGGGGGGTCTCAGGGTTTTCTGATAATTCAGTCAGCAAGTCTGGGAAGAATGGGAGGAGCTGGGAGGGAAGCCTTCCCTCAGGCTCCTGGAGCTTGCTCCATGATCTCTCCCACTGCCCTGTTCTCCCCTCAGCCATTCCCCCGGTGATCATGAACACTCTGGAGAAGAAAGATTTTCTGAAGGTAAATAACTCACATTTTACCTATTCTGTCCCAGAAGGGTTGGTGTCAAAGAGAAATGACCTGTCCCCAGTCCTCTATCCAGCCTGGCCTAAGTCTAAGACTTGTGGTCCTTCCCTGCCTCTGTACCTTCATTCATTTATGAAGAAAGACTGGGCTGAAGGGAAGGAACAGGAAGGGGAGACAGAAGGAAGGAAATGGAGTCCATCCTGAAGAAACTACATTAACTCCAGAGGTCTCTGACATACACAAGATGACTCTCACCCACAGGCTTGATGCCATACTCGTGATGTCACGCACTGTGTCCCCACTAACAGGCACACATAATACTCATGAATGCACAAACAAGATAGGGAAGCTCAGGAATACAGTCTCCAGCTCATTCATCAAATCATTTATTCACCAGTCAGTATTAAGCGCCGACTGTGCACCACACATGCTAAACAGAACGAACATGGCTGTGGACCCTGTCCTCATGAGGCTTACAGTCAAGTACAGAAGCCAATAAAGGAACAAACAATAGGGCTGGATGTGGTGGCTCACATCTTCAATCCCGGCTGAGGGGAGAACAGGGCAGTGGGAGAGATCATGGAGCAAGCTCCAGGAGCCTGAGGGAAGGCTTCCCTCCCAGCTCCTCCCATTCTTCCCAGACTTGCTGACTGAATTATCAATCTCTGGAAGCAGAAGCAAGTGGATCTCTGTGAATTTGAGGCCACCCTGGTCTACATAGCAAATTCCAGGTCAGCCAGAGCTACACAATGAGACCTTTTCTCAAAACAAACAAACAAAAAAACAAACAAAAAAACCCACCCAAAACAAAACAAAATCAACAATACCCTCTCAAAACAAAACAAACAAAAAACAAAACAAACAAAACCCAAACATATCATTGTAAGTTATGAAATGTCCTTTGTAGGAATCCAGTGGGGCGGTGTAATTGAGACTATCTGGGGAACATTTTAGGCAAGCACAGGCCTCGGGAGATCCAAGGAGTGAGGCGAAGAGTGTTTCGGATAGAGAGAACAGCTAGTGCAAAGGCCCAGAGGCAGGATAGCCTGATACATTTGAAGGACAGAACAATGGCTGAAGAGGATGTAGGAGGGTGTGGAGAGGGACATTTTTATGCCCTGGGATGACAGGAAGTAAGTGGAGGCCCAAGGGAGGCTCCATGAAGAAAGTAGCTGCTGGAGAAAGTTGAGTAAGAGAAAGATGGTCAGAGTACAATGGGGACCGATTCTAAGAGGCAAGAAATGTACAGCGGGCTAGGCAGCAGGTCTGGTTGGGGTGGGAGGTTGCCCTGTGCCGGTCCCAGCCCCTCATTGACTGGGAAGAAACAAGGGCTGCAGACCTTGGTGCAGAACGGTAGGTGGAGTTAATGGTTTAACAGGACTTAAGCCATTCTGTTGTCTCTGTTTCCCCACAGCGCCGCCCCTGGCTGGGGGCGCCCCTGCAGGTGGGACTGGTAGGCTTCTGGTAAGTGTGCAAAGGGGTCAATGGGGGTACATGGGGGAGCCTTTATCATTTTGGGTGTGGGTGGGCACACACTATCTTTGAGATGCTTACATACATTGGTTAATCATACATCCAATTCCAACGGATACCCATAGTGCCAAATGGCACTATGCAGGCGCAGACATGTGTGCATGTGTGTTGGGGGGCTCTAGGGGCTCTAGGGGTTCTTGCCTTTGAAAGTTGAGGGGTTCAGTCTTCACTCACCAGAGGAAACCATACGAATAAACTCTTTGGTATGATCCAGGAGTTGCATCCCATTTTGTCTCTGGTCCTGTTGCTCTCTGACCATGGGGCTTTGGATGGCTTCGTGGGAAGCTCAGGCAGAATCTAACATCAGGACTGAGTTTAACATCCCCGAATGTCCTTCGACTCCATTTTCCAACCTTTATGGCTGGAATAGAGCTCAAAAAAAGGCCTTCGCTCCTGGGGCTATTTCTGTGAGGTGGGGTACAAGGAGGGTACACTCAAGCCAGCATCACAGACATTTCCTGTGCTTTGCTTCTCCAGCTTGGTATTTGCCACACCCCTGTGCTGCGCTCTGTTCCCTCAGAGAAGGTAAGTGACGGCCGCAGGTGGACCTGACCAGAGTCTCAGCATGGGACTCCCCATCTCAGGCCCTTAGTGTGTTGTTCTAGGGAGGCCTGCTAAGAGCATCTGGGAGCTGGGGGAATGACAGTGAGCCAGCCCTTCTGAAAGCAGGGAGGATTCTTCACCTGGGAGCGAAGGGAAGCCAGATCCTGGGTCTGAGACGCTGAGCCCGGAGCATATCCATCTATCGTGTGCTCTTTGTTCTATTGCAGCTCCATACAAGTGAACAGGCTGGAGCCGGAGCTGAGAGCTCAGATCCAAGCACAAAACCCCAGCATCGATGTGGTTTACTACAACAAGGGGCTCTGAGAGGAGTCGGCCTCTGTCCCTGTCCTTACCTCCTTAGGCTGCTTCTCTGGTGCTACCTTGTAACGCTACCACCTGATATTCTTCCGGGTACTGGGCAAGGGGCTTGATGTAGGGAGCAGCCACTGAGACCAGCAAACTTAGCCTGGGGGAGGCACCCCTATAAGCCTCTTCTCACCTCTCTGGTTTCAAAGAGCAAGTCACAAAACCCATCCCTCCTGCGTTTGTGTGTGTGCAGCTACACATGCAGTACACATAAGTGTTTATAAATTTGGTCCTGGAAGCTAAGATCAGAAATGCTGTTCTAGGATGTCCTGATACCTGTCTTCTCTCCTCAGTCTCCTGCCCACCTCACGGTAAGCCCGATGATAGGTAACACTTTCTTCCCTAAATTGTTCCTCTGGCCAAGTCATTTCTGACAACATCTTAGCGTTCTGCACCCAAAATCAGCCCCAGGATCCCAGAACACCAACTGAAGGACATCAGCAGGCCATACAGCTTAACCCATCAGCTCTAAAAGCTGGTTCAAGACCTGGGCTGGCAGAGGAAGCAGTGCGGGATCAGGGAGGCAGGGGGCTCATGCTTGCTGGCCCCCACACCCTAGAATGGCTCCACTCTTCTCTTCTCATGGAACATGGGGATGTCAGCAGCCTGCACTGCTCTCCACGCTGCAATGTGGGTGCCTTTAGAGACAGTCTTGGACATTCTTGGTCTGTTCTGATGACTCAGACAGAAACCCCACACTTTCAGTTCCCTCCCCAGTCAGAAAGCCACACAGGAAGAGCAAGCATTCCCTTCAGGAGCTGCCACCACCCCGTACCCACTTATAGGGGGACCGGAGTGGGAATGGTGCTTAAACACAGGGCTCAGGTGTACAATATCAAGACAGGTAATTTTGTGTTTCATTGACTCTTCTTAGACACACCCCCACCTCAGTTCCTTCCTTTCCATTTACTGCATCTCCAGGAGAACCCAGAGCTTCATATATGCTAGGCAAGTGCTCTACCACTGAGCTACATCCCCAGTGCCTGCCCTCCCCCCTCTTCCTTCCTTCCTCCCTCCCTCCCTCCCTCCCTCCCTTTCTTTCCATCTCTCTTTCTTTTTTTTGTTTTTCAAATATGGTTTCTCTGTGTGGCCCTGACTGTCCTGGAACTCAGAGATCTGACTGCCTCCTCCAGTGAGTGCTAGGATTAAAGGCATGTGCCATCATTGCCAGCAGCCCTTCTCTTTCTTAAGACATGGCCCTGTGCTCCCTCTGCCCTTAATTTCAAAAAGAAGAGGGATCCAGGCGTTAATAGCTGGACCAAATGGAAGATGGGCTTAGGAATGGCGTGAATAGTGGTGACTCCAGGGCGTAGAATTATATCTCCACTCTAAATCCATGACCTCCAGCTAAAAGGTGATTGGGGTCCCATCCCCAGTGTCATCCATGGAGACCACTTTCACTAACCCCCTCCTCCAGTGACAACAGCTGTCATGTCATAGTGTCAATAAACTGCAATCCTGTCTAGTTCTTGATCTTGGGTTATTCCATGTTCCACTTGTCTAAGTGTCCAGGAGATTTTTCTGCCTTTCAGCTTCTCCCCAAACCCTTTGTACTGTGTCTGTAGGGAGTCTCATCTCCCAGCAGAGGGCTCTCTGAGCTTACAAAATGGGTCCTCTGCCTAGCACCTATTCCCTTGGAAGCTGGAGCCTTGGCTTCATTTCTTTCTTCACTAAGAGAGGACTGCTCACATATATATTGATGGAGGCTCTTGCCTTTTGGTTTCTTTGAAGAATCTAGCATAGGGTGGTGACTTCAGTCTCTAGAAAACCGTTAGAGAGGGGAGAGGAGGCCAGCAAGTGGCTGCTCCACCAGAGAGAAGCTGGTAGGGGAAAGGAAACCCACACCTCCTCTGTCTTTACCAGGTCACTATGGAAACTGGCCTGGCCAGATCCCTTCCAATCACCCAGGACTCTTTATTCCCCCCCCCCCCCACACACACACAGAGAGAGAGACAGACAGACAGACAGACAGACAGAGAGGAGAAGAAGAAGAAGACGACGACGACACTGACACTATTTTCAGAAATCAATGTTTTCTTTCTACTGTTGGGTCCTAGGAATCAAACTCAGGTTGTCAGTCGTGGTAGGAAGAGCCTTTACCCACTGAGCCATCTCACCGGCCTCTTTCCTTTTATACTACTTTCCTGCCCTGGAGAAGCTGAAGTAGGAAATGCGTGCTTATATACAGGTGATTAAGAGCTATGAAAGGTCACCCTCAACTGCACAACACCCTTGAGGCCATCCTGGGTTACATGAGACCCTGTGTCAAATAACGAGCAAAAAATAGCAACAAGATGCTGGGTCTAGCAGCGCACACCTTTAAGCCCAGCATGTGGAAAGCATAGCAGGCAAATCTCTGCGTTCAAGGCCATCCTGGCCTGCACAGTGAGTTGTAGTACATTCGGGGCTACAGAAACTCTGTCTCAAAAACCCCCAAAAGAAAAAGCAACAAGAAAAACAAGACAGGATGGCAGAAATGGAGCCTGATTCCAGCTGAGCAGTGACTCCCTAACACGGTGTGTCCTTTCATTTGCCAGCTGCCAGCTAAACTCAGCCCCTCTGACATTCAAGAACCCCTTCTCCCAGACCCAGTGTGTTTACAGACCAGCACACCTGACAGGTCCACAACTATACACAAGCCTTTTCCTAAAGCCACTAAGAAAGCTAGACCAGGAGCCCAGCTGTTCATGTGGCCGGGAGAGCCTTGGTCACAAGCAAGCCCATGGTCAGTCTGGGCAAGTCCATGAGACATTGTCTTGAAGTAAACGGTAAAAAGAGGGATATAGCTCAGTGGTGGAGTGCTTGCTTAATATCAGCAAAACCTTAGGTTCAGTCTCCAATACCCTATCAAAAATAAAACAAAAAGCCTCAGCCATGACTGGGTTTCCAAATTTGAGTTTTATAGCTTGCACACATAAGCAAATAACTTCATTCTTGATTAAATATGGGACACTTAGGTGACCAGTTTCAATTTCATTCCACCCTGCCAATCACACCAAGGCCTCCTTCCAAGCCTCAGAGCCCTGGGCCAATTCTAGCTTCTTTTAGCAGTTAAGCTTTGACCTTTAGGCACTGCCTTGAAAAGAAATCTCGAACTTTTACTGGTGAATCCATGAAAGATAAACTCGTTTGTGGAGGAGAGAAGCAATCTGTGCATGACAAAATTAGTAAGAATGTTTTACAACAATTATCTGTGCTCTGCAGACAACACTTGGCCTCCTCAAAGACTGGTAGGTCATCTGAGGATGGCTCGCTTTCCTGTCTTTCCCTTCTGATTTCACACCAGTTTCTCAAACACTGTTGGAGAGTTAGCAATAAGGCATATCACAGGTTCTCTCAGGACAAATCCTAGCTAGCTAGGTACACTCTCTAAACTGTCTCCACAAGATGGCAATTTTTCTGAGAAATGAGCAGTCAGTGGGGAGTTGGGGAAGAACTGGGGGGCAGCACTCTAGTTCCACCAGGACCCATAAGGGCCAGAGCAAAACCCCTTTGTTTCCTAGGTAAGCCTATCAGCTTCTTGCTCCGCCCTTAAGACCTATCAATCAAAGGGAAGCCACGCCTCACCTACGTAGCCTGTCCAGAAATACTACCGCCCCTAGTGTCGCTCTTGTCTCTCAAAAGTTAAGCTCGACTCCACCCACTTCCGTTTTCCCTGGCAACGGCTGGCTTTAGCACTCCAGGCCCCTTTCCGGCCAGAACCCTGAGCCTGCTTCCTCCCTCGCTCTTGATCCTGGAACGCTCAAATCCGCCAAATCTCCTTCCTCTCCAGTTTCTAAACCCTAGAGCCACAGTGAGCCCGCCCCCTGACTTCCTGCCCGGAAATCCCGAGGTTTTCGAGGAATCACGCGACGTCTCTTATCTTCCGCTGCCCGGGATGCTGCAGGCTCTTGATCTCTGCCCTCCCCCCCCCCCCGCCCCCCAAACCGACTGTACCCGGACTGTTTCCTGATCCTCACATCCTCACGGCTCTGTGCCCCACGAGAACTAGGAAGTGATCTCACAGAGAACTGAATAGCTGCCTTCCCACCTACAAAGATAGTCCCCGTAACAGATAGGGAACCAGGCACCTTGCTGCATCTCCTCTTTGTTAATCTTGTAACAACATGTAGCGACCTTCAGGCCCAGGGTTCCGCGTGGAAGCCGAGAAAACTCGTTCTAGAGACAGAAGCTTCAAAAACAAAAGCTTAAATAAAAAACAAACAAAAAAGCTTTATTTTCTGAGCGCTCAGGGAGGCGGCCAGTTCTGAACCTGTAAGAATAAATTGTAAAAATGAAATTTTAGGTCTCAACGTGAGAGTTTCTTAGGTTCAGAGTTTCAATTTACACTCAAGTGTTAGCTGCCCCTGGGGTGCATTCCAAGGGCTTGAATAAACATTTCAAAAGCACAAAAGACCCAAGATAGAGGCAATAAAACCCCTGGGTAAACGGAAGTCACTTCAAAGGAATTCTCCCAGGAACAAGATACATATGTAAAATAGGATAGCCTGGTTGTAAATTGAGGGCTAGATAGAAACCAGGTTTGGGAACGGATGTTTGAAATCTCTTTTATTGTCTAAGAAGCAATTTACTGTCTTTGTGAACTTTGTATATATACCATCCTTTTTGGTCACTCGGGGTTCCTCTTTCTCGATTGAGGGTGAGGGACCCCGGTGCACCGGCTACTGTTATTCCAACTATTCATCAAATAAATCTCATGCGATTGCAGCGACTCCCTTCCGTGAGTATTTCTGAAAGAGCGCTTCCCGTGGGTTTGGGTTTGGATTCTTAGAGTCCAACATTTCTTGGAGGTTCCACCGAGATCCGCTCTCTCAGACCCCACGGGGTACAGGGGTCGGAGGTTTATTTCGCTCGAGCGTTTGTGTGTGATCTTTGTCTAAGTCTCTGTGTACTGTGTCTGTGTGCCCTGGCAAGGGCGGTCTGTGTAGCTTGGTTTTTTTTTTTATGCTTGTGGCAGGAGCAGGAACTGAGTTAGCCACGGAGAGCAGGACCCTGGGAGAGGGTCCGGACCCTGAGAGAGGGTCAGGTTGTGGAAGCAGTACGATAGACGTATCAGCATACTGCAAGCCACAGTTCCCTGGGGACGCCCAGGGTTCGATTGTGTGAGAGATAGGGTCTAGGAAGACCCTTCTCTGTGTGAAGGTGGTTTTTTTTTACCACAGCCGCCTGGGGCGGTGTCAGTTGTGCTCTCGTGGCAGTATATCCGTGTCTAATTCTGTCTGTGTTGTTTGTGATATTTGTTGGACTGACGAACCATTATGGGACAGACACTAGCTACCCCACTATCTTTGACGCTTGACCACTGGTCAGAAGTTAAGGCTAGAGCTTATAGTCTGTCAGTAAGAGTAAAGAAGCAGAAATGGCAAACCTTGTGTACATCAGAATGGCCATCTTTCCAAACCGGGTGGCCACCAGAAGGATCCTTCTTCTTAGAAAAGGTCAGACGGGTAAAAGAAAGAGTCTACCAGAGGGGTCCCAGTGGACATCCTGATCAGATCCCCTACATAACTGTCTGGGAAAACTTGATTCTCTCTCCCCCTTTGTGGGTCCGCCCATTTGTTTCACTTTCAGGCCCATTGAAGACCGAGGTACTCGCTCTAAAAGACGGAAACGAGGAGATGAAGGCCTCACATCCCGTGAGAGAAAAAAAGATTTTAACCACAGACGCTGACCACCTCTTGTTAGATCCTCCTCCCCCTTATCCACCAGTACCCCAAGCAGCTGCGGGACAAGGAGGCTCTGCCTCAGCAGGGGAACCGGGAGTTGTAACAGCAGCTGCCGGACAAGGAGGCTCTGCCTCAGCAGGGGAACTGGGAGGTGTGACAACAGGTACAGGACAGGGAAACTCCGAGAAGCAAGGGAGTACAACCTGGGTGGAACCCTCGGCCCCCTTACTTCACCTGGAGGAGGGAAGCCTAGAGGGTCCGGCAGCTGGGACTCGGAGTAAGAAGGTAGTGTCTCCTGACTCTACTGTCTTGCCTCTGCGGGCGTATGGACCCCCTGATGATCAAGGGAACCAGCTTTTCCAGTATTGGCCTTTCTCATCAGCAGATCTTTATAATTGGAGAACTCACAATCCTCCTTTTTCTGAGGACCCCCAGGCCTTGATAGGCCTAATTGATTCCCTTCTTTTCTCTCATTGGCCCACCTGGGATGATTGTCAACAGCTCTTGCAGGTACTCTTTACAACCGAGGAGAGACAGCGTATCCTCTTAGAAGCCAGAAAGAATGTTCCAGGGACGGATGGCAGGCCCACCTCCTTGCAAAATGAAATAGACGCAGCCTTCCCGCTGACCAGACCAGATTGGGATTTCAATACAGCAAATGATAGGGAGCACCTCAAAATCTACCGTCAGACTCTAATGGCGGGGCTCAGGGGAGCCCACAAATTTGGCCAAGGTAAGGGAGACAATCCAGGGTCCTGCTGAATCCCCCTCAGCCTTCTTAGAACGGCTGATGGAGGCTTTTCGGCAATTTACACCCTATGATCCAATGTCTGATGAACATAAAACTACGGTGACAATAGCTTTCATTGACCAATCAGCCAGTGATATTAAGAGAAAGTTACAGAAGTTAGATGGATTACAAGACAAATCTTTGAGGGATTTAGTACAGGTGGCGATTGGCCGGGAAACTCGAGACCACCCTAGACACACGACGACCCCTTGGAGGTAGGTCTGTGTGAGTGGTGTGTGTGAGAGTGCGGCGCCGCTGTCCTTGTCTCTTTGTTTTGGTTTCTTCTGCTGTCTTTGTTTCTGTGTTTTGATATCGGTTTCTTTGGTGAGGGGAATCTTCCCCATCTGAGACTGAGTGCAGCTGTCATTGTGGACCGTGAGGGCCCAATGACTGTGGATGGACAGACGTGTTGAAACCCACAGGCTGCAGCCCGGGAAGGACGCTTCACGGGTGGTTAGGGAGTCAGAGTGGTCTGGCTGCCCTTGGGGAAAGGCGGTATCCTTCCCCATCTGGGTTAGGGAGTCAGGGAGGTCTGACTGCCCTGTTTTGGAACAGGAGATGAGTGCTCCTGCTAGGGGGAAGATGTGGAATCCTTCCCGTCAGAGGTCGTGTTTGGCTGGTTCTATGAGACCAAACTCGGGCAAGTGTGTCTGACTGTGTTAGTTCTGTGTGTTTATATTTTGTGTACAGTCTTTCTGGAACCCCTCCCTGCCGCTACTGTGTGGCAGAGTACCTGAGCCAGGCTCCACAACCACTGGCTGCCCTGGCCCCCTCGGTGGTCCCCTCTTCGCCAGCGCTCGAGCCGCCCTGGTACTGGAAGCCAGAGTACATGCAGGTCTCCCACCCACCGCAGTTTAAAAGGCGGGAGATGAGTTCCCAGCCTCCCGCCCGTGATGAATTAAGTACGAGCGGGAGGCGAGAGGCGGGTGGCGAACACATGCAGGCAGGCGCCTAGCAAGAGATAAGGGCTTTAGTGAGTGCGCTCGACATCCTGAGAACTACGTTTCCCAACAGGCTTTGCAGCTTTGACAATTATATCCAAGATGGCAGCCGGCCTGAGAACTACGTTTCCCAACAGGCCATGCGGTTTCCAGACACTGCTGCGATTGTTGACAATTCTGTGCCACTGATATAGTGATGGGGCAGTCTATCGTGTTGTCTTTCCTTGTCTTTTCTTGATAAACTTCGTTCTGTGTTATTTGTTTCACATGTTCTTGGACTCTGACTGACAATTGACGTTCCTTTTCTTTTTTCTGGACTGATACTGTGTTAACATCCTGAGTTTTAAAAGCAGAAGCAATGAGACAGGCTGGTCCTGTTCCACAGCTTGTGGCCAAGAGAAAGCTCTGTTCCTCTGGAGGAAGAGACAGAGTGTGTCAGGTGCCTGATTTGGTGTGATGAACTACTAAAACTGCTTACTTAATTTAGTTTAAAACTTACTTGTGAGACAGTCTTAATTTACACAAGAAAAACATAATTCGCCCTGCTCTGTGGCCAGGAGAAGGACACCAACAGAAAGAACCTTGAAGAGAACAGACTGTTTTCAAAAGCGGCTCTTAGAAGGGGGCCAGCAGTTTTTTTTTGGCTTCTATGATAAGAGAGTTGATAGTGGGTTTTCCTAGTTTAATAAATAAAAGAGCACTTTTTTTTCCTTTAGTTACAGCTAAAAAGTTACAGGCTGTCCTGAGTCAGAATATATATATATATATAAGCTTCTATTTTGATAGACTTTCTAGCCATTGCTGTCTGAGATAATTTCATTATGTATATGAGACTTTCATCAAGATTTGGTTCAAAGGTGAGAGTTTAGACAAGAAGAAGTGGTGAGGACTTGTGCTCTTATGTTAGATATAAAATGTTTACTTTCCTGTTCTTGTTGTGTATCACTTCTAAAACAATATTCTAATTAGAAATAACTCTTTAAAAGATTTTTATAGAACTATGACTAAAGTTTCTATTTTGTCAAAAGTTAAATTTAAATAAGTATCAAATCATTAATACTATGTGAGCCTTCAACATCTTAATAGTCTTTACTGTGAAATGCTGTAGATAAAGTTATTCATTCTGATTTGGTTTCTTAGAGCTTCAGAGGTGAGCTCACATTACACCTGTAGACAAGGTACTGTTTACAGACTGAACTAGGTTGTGGTCTCTAGTGTGAGGGGAACAACAGTCATGCAGCCTCACAAATACATCAGTCTACACAGAGTTCTAAAAGACTACTGCTTTTACAGGTGATCAAAGCAATAAATAAGATAAGAGCCTTTCTTCCACAAGACCCTTGTAGGTTCTGGTCTTCAGGAGTGAAGAACAAGAGAAGACACTGGAAAAAGAATGCTCCTTCAGGATGGGGACCCCATCAATTGATCAGGCTGTGGTCAACAGCGGGTTACAGAAGGTAAGGGACACCCAAAGGCCCACGCCAGATTCCATTGACAGATCTTGAGAGAGATACATGAGATCCCACTAATTTTAATCAAGACACATGAGGTTAAGCAAGGGTCAGATAAGTTACCCACAGCCTTTCTAGACTAGCTCATAGAGACATTCTGTCAGTGTAGACAAGGCTTCAGAGGCTAGAGAGACTACAAGATAAGTCATTGAAAGATTTAAGAAGTATCAGGGAGAAAGGAAAAGAAAGATAAGATAGATGAGATCATAGACAGGATTAAAATTATTGATGATAATAGCAACTGTGAGAAAATTTAGTCTAAAAGAAAGGAGTAGAGAAGGTTTAGTGTAAGTCTAGAAGAAAAGAGTAGAGAAGAAGAATAGAGATAAGTTGCTGTGAAAGTCTAGAGAAAAAGAATGGAGAAGATAGAAAGTCTAGAGAGAGGTGAAGAAAAACAAAGGTGACAGAGAAAGAATTTACAGAAAGCAGAAAAGAGGGACTTCAATCAAAGAGAGATAAGAAACTCCTTGAAAAAAGACCAGTGTGCACATTACAAGTAAAGGAGCCAGCTTCGGTATCCAAGAGGGCCCTAACAAATAGAAGCCAGGGCCAAGAAATCCCAGGCCTTGAAAAACACCCCAAATGTCGAAGATATTAACTCTGTGTAAAGACAGAGATTAAGATAGACAGGGTCCTCCTCCAGGCCAATGGGCCAAAATATATTTATGGACTACCCGAAAAATGATGGACTGAGAGATGGGCTGGGTATCCCATTCATTTATGGTCATCCTAGACTGTTCCTACCTTCTGTCGGGTTGAGACTTACTCCCCAAGATGGTGGCCTAGACGGGCTACAACTAACTGACAAGAACTCACGGGTAGAAGAAAGGTTTCTCCTACTGACTCCAGCCAGGAGCCGAGGTAACCTGCTTTACAGACGGGAGCAGTTTTCTCCATGCTGGTCAGAGACAAGACAACTTACTGTCTTACTGTGGTAGACAAATGTCATCTGGGCTGACTCCCCACCCCTGGCCTCGTCGGTGCAGAGAACAACCTTGGAACTTGTGGGGCTGACGAGAAAACCAACATCTACATGGACAACAGGTATGCTTTTGCCACAGCCCATGTCCGCAGGGCTATATATCAAGAGAAGGAACCCTGATGAAGCCAGCAACTGTGAGTACTCGTTGCCCAGGACACCAAAAGGGAAGAGACTCAGTGGCCTGAGACAATAACCGGACAGATCAAGTGGCTTGATACGGGAGCCTGTTCCGGTTGTGGGCCTAAGAGATGGCCTCACTTAAAACACAGAGTAAGAGAAAGAAAAAAAAAAAAAAAAAAAAAACTCAGATTGCTAGCCATCCTGCCAGATACTATCTAGTAGGAAAAAGACAATGGTGCACACAAGAAGGGAGAACTATACTCCCCAGAAAACAGAAGATTTACCAGGTTAAATACACAGATGGACTCTTAAGATAAGAGTGCAACCAAGCAGCCAAGAGATTTAAAAACATATAATAGACCTCAGGTTTTGGGCCAGAGAAATAATAAGACAGTGTAGGATATGCCAACAAGTAAAGGCTTATGAGACTTAGAGTAAATAAGAAAAAAAGCTAGAAGGGAACAGCCTAGAATAGAAGTTGTCCCAAGGTTTTCAAGCATCTGAGATAATTAGATCAGATAATAGCCTTGCCTTTGTCTGTAAGATAAGTCAGAAATTGTCAGAAATATTAGAGACTAATTAAAAGCTCCACTGTTTATACTGTCTCCAGAGCTTAGGACAGGTAGAGAGAATAAACAGAACCCTAAAAAACTAAATTACCCCTGAGAACTGGCGCTGGCTAGAGTGTCCCTTTCCTTGTCCCTATTCTAAACCCAGAATGTCCATCTTGTGTGAGAGATGATTTTTCAGGCTACTAAGAAACTATTCCTGATGCTGTTGAACATAACTTGGGCTGACACCTGCGTCTGATGCCAACTGGAGAGAACAGCTGGACACCTGAACAACCTCCTCAGGCTCAAGATCACCTGCCATTCTACAAGGCCAAGGACCAGCAGGCCTTGACTCCTGAGATATGCCCATCCTGGAGACACAGGGATAGAGATTGCCCAATTGTCAGAGATAAGAGACATTTGAATCTAAACTGTGTCCCAGACACAGCCTTAAAGAGTGGGACTTAAGCTACATATGTACATCCCCGAGATGAAAAAAAAAAGCCAACAGGCCCATTAGTGTGTGTGTATATGTATATGTATATGTATATGTATATGTATATGTATATGTATATGTATATGTATATGTATAGAGAGAGAGAGAGAGACAGCTACTTTACCTAAGTACATACTAGAGACCATCCAGGGGGTGAGAAAAAGATAGTTAAAGATTCAATGACAAAGATATAATTAGACAACAATATCACTCTTTACACCCAGATGATGATTCATAATTCCAAGATTGGAATTTGACCATGAGAGAAAAGGAGGAAATGTAAGAATAAATTGTAAAAATGAAATTTTAGGTCTCAACGTGAGAGTTTCTTAGGTTCAGAGTTTCAATTTACACTCAAGTGTTAGCTGCCCCTGGGGTGCATTCCAAGGGCTTGAATAAACATTTCAAAAGCACAAAAGACCCAAGATAGAGGCAATAAAACCCCTGGGTAAACGGAAGTCACTTCAAAGGAATTCTCCCAGGAACAAGATACATATGTAAAATAGGATAGCCTGGTTGTAAATTGAGGGCTAGATAGAAACCAGGTTTGGGAACGGATGTTTGAAATCTCTTTTATTGTCTAAGAAGCAATTTACTGTCTTTGTGAACTTTGTATATATACCATCCTTTTTGGTCACTCGGGGTTCCTCTTTCTCGATTGAGGGTGAGGGACCCCGGTGCACCGGCTACTGTTATTCCAACTATTCATCAAATAAATCTCATGCGATTGCAGCGACTCCCTTCCGTGAGTATTTCTGAAAGAGCGCTTCCCGTGGGTTTGGGTTTGGATTCTTAGAGTCCAACAAACCTCCTCCAGAGAGGAGGCTGTTTGCTTTTTTTTTTTTTTTTTTTTTTTTTGGTTTTTCGAGACAGGGTTTCTCTGTGTAGCCTTGGCTGTCCTGGAACTCACTCTGTAGACCAGGCTGGCCTCGAACTCAGAAATCCACCTGCCTCTGCCTCCCAAGTGCTGGGATTAAAGGCGTGTGGCACCACTGCCCAGCTGTATTGCATTTTTAAGGGCAGAAACTGGGTTATCTAATAACATTTTGACTTTATGGGGTAAGCAAGGGAGTACACGTTAGAGACTGGGCCTTTTCCAGGGCTCCTGGCTTCAAGGTCATTCTCCTAGACTTTAGTTCTGGAGCTCAGAGTGACATGGAGACAAAAGAGGTGGTCAGGTGCATGCAGTTAATTAGGGCACAACAGGCAATTGGATATATATATATATATATATATATATATTTACAACTTATGCACCTTGGTTTAGATAACAGCAATTTCTATATTCTCTGCTGGTTAACAGACAGTTAAAACATTTGGAAAAGTAGGATGGGAGTTTGTTTCTAGGCCCGAGAACATGAATTTGTTTAACCCTGCTAGGAAGATGGAGAGTTGTCCCTGAGGTGTCTGGACTCAAGACAACTGCTTACAGTAGAAGCTGTTCAGCTATTGGGAAGTCCCCAGCTCTCCTAAGGTCTGGGACCTTGAATTTAGTTTCTCCCTATGATTAGAAGGTGCCAAGGACCAGCCTCTGCATAGAGAGGGGTTCCTGAGAGAAGGACTGTTTGGGAGCCAGGCAAAACAAACGACTGAAAGTCAAATCGTGGCTCCATGACAGCCTGTGTTTTGCTTGAGACTGCTTCTCAGATTGCTCTGGTGTGTGTGTGTGTGCACACGTGTGTGTGCACGAGTGTGTGTGTGCAGTCTCTCTGTCCCAGGCTGACCTTGATCTCAGGATCTGCCTGCCTTTATAAGCATAAACAAGAAACTTAGCTGGGTGAGATCTGACCCTGTGATCCTCACTCCCCCAATCTCTCTATCTCCTTCCTAATATCTTTCTGACAAACTGGCTCACAGTGCAGCTGCCTCTGTTCTTTAGATCTGTGAAGCTCCTTACACAGTTCGATGTAGGCCACCAACCTTATGCGGCTGAATAAAACGGCACCGCAGAGTTGACACGGCTGACTAAAACAATGCTGCTCCGCTTCAACTCTGCGGGCCAAGGGCACACATTTGCGGGTGCCAGCCGCTCTGAGGCAGCAATCCAAGATGGCGCCTGCCTAGGCTCTGGTAGGAACTACCAGAGGCCTGCGCATGCGCAGTTCAATTTGGCTCCAGCCCCTCCCGAACGGGGCATGCAAATGAGGTACCACTAGGGTACCACGAACCTGACCAATCACCCCCTCCCGGGCGGGGTATGCTAATGAATATGCTAATGAGCCATTGCAAATTGATCAATCGGACACCTCCATGCGCTTTGCCACGCCCAGGGCTGGGGGTATATAAGCAGCCTGTTCTGGGCATTCGAGGCAGTCTCTCCCAAGAAATCTAAAAGAGTGCTTCCACAATAAAGGCTGTTGAGAAGGATTCGGTTTGTCGCGTCTTCCTTGCTGGACAAGCGGGGCGCGACAGTTCATATTGCTTCCTTACATTTTGCAGCATTGAGAAATTATATATTTTTGAACTCATGCGTTCAGCATTTCCCCCCACAACCTTAAGGGCTGTTCTGAAGGTCACAGTGTTCTACCATTTTGCTGGGACATTAGCCATACCCTTGCCTCCTGGACTTGTGCTATCTCTGATTATCATGGAATCATTAACCTTGGCAGAAAGGAACAAACTTGAAGGAAGAACACAAAGTAAAAAATATATATATATATTTTTTATATACTACGGGCTCTGTGCTAGGGGTGGGAGCCATGTCATGCTGTCCCTGCCATGGCCAAGAAGGAATTGGCCAAAAGGAATCTGAACACAAAATGGCAGTAATTAGATAGTTTCTTTTGCTTGTTCCCAACAAAATATGTAGCTAAGGATGACTTTGAATTCCTGATCTTCCTGCCTCTCCCTCCCAAATGCTGGGACTATAGGCATGAGCCACCATGAAAGCAAAATCCCATGCTCTTTAGGGATAGGTGAATGTGGAATCCCAGAGTGCTCTCAAACCTTACCTACATGTTCACTCTAGGTGTGGTTGTGAATGCTGTGTTCTCAGTCTAGTTCACATCTTGGCAAACCTAAAAGATTGATACATTCACAAGAGACAACATGGTTCACAGCCCTGGTGTTTTTAGGATGGAACAGTGTCTCCCTTCGGCAAGCTTGTCAGAATCTCAGAGGACAGTGTTATTTGAAAAGTCCCCTGGACGACATGAATCTCATACCTAGATGAGACAGGCAGCAAAAAGATGAATGTAGCTGTCTTCATAGGTATCTAGAATTGAGCGCAGGCTGAGGTGCAGTGGATGTCATATATAGAATACCGATGAGTGTTTTGTTTGACTTCTCCCCTTCAGACCTCCATACCTATCTCTTTGGCCGTTCCCAGGGGCTCACCACTCTCTATCCCTGCATTTCCCTGGGTTAGGTCCCAAGTCGAGTGCTTTTATTTACAGCAGGCTTGCAAGGAGACACTTCACATCAGTGTCCATGCCTACAGAGTGGCCCCAACGGAGGGTTAGTTGGCCTTACTGTGATAAAGACTTGTTGTCATGGCTTTCTCTCCAGTGCACCAAGGTTCACTGAAACAAAAATGTGGTGTTACGCAATTGTGGTATTATAAGAGAAATCCAATCCAGTACTCCTGGAAACACTGCTTTCTGAATTATTCAGATCTGCTGATCTGTCCTGCCAGGCAGGCACCTCACTGCTACTGCTTTCCTCTGTGGGTCTTTCACCCCTTTTCATAAGCTTGCTTTTCTTAAAAATGAGTTATATGGGTTTTTTTGTTTGTTTGTTTTTTTAAAAAAAGACTTATTTATTTTATGTATGTGAGTACACTGTCATTGTCCTCAGACACACCAGAAGAGGGCATCGGATCCCATTACAGATGGTTGCGAGCCACCATGTGGTTGCTGGGAACTGAACTCAGGACCTCTGGAAGAGCAGCCAGTGCTCTTAACAGCTGAGTCATCTCTCCAGCCCGTGGTGTATTTTTATTAGTTGAGGATTTCATACCATGTGTTTTCCTTATCACACCCACCCCTCCCCTTCCTACCAGAACCACCCTCTTCCCTACACACCCAACTTTACGTCCTTCCCTCCGCCTCCATCCATCACGTCCAGTTC
Source organism: Arvicanthis niloticus (assembly GCF_011762505.2). NCBI lineage: Eukaryota > Metazoa > Chordata > Mammalia > Rodentia > Muridae > Arvicanthis > Arvicanthis niloticus. The sequence continues at coordinate 151,476,822 of NC_047658.1, forward strand.
GTGCTACTAATATGTTCTTGGCTATGTGGCCTTCTGCTGGAGCATGTTTGACTTACTGAAGTTAAAACCATTGACTATCACCCAGTGGCTACCAGTTGCCAATAGCTTCTTGGCCAGCAACAGGACTTTTTACCCACCTCCCTCCCTGCTGGGATTCAGCATTGTTTGAACTTTCCACAGAACTTGCTGTCATGGTTGTTGTGGATTTGGGGTCTTTTGGGGTGTTGTTGTTGTCGTTTGAGACAGGGTTTCTTTGTGTAGCCTTGGCTGTCCTGGAACTCACTCTGTAGACCAGGCTGGCCTCGAACTCAGAAATCCTCCTGCCTCTGCCTCCCAAGTGCTGGGATTAAAGACATGCACCAGTACTGCCTTGTAAGCAGCTGACCTGACGCAGACCTGACGACTGGAAGGCACAGCAGGTCTGTCAGCTTGAAGAGCAGCGCCGCCGACTCAAAGCGGCTGCCCGTTTTTTCTCACGGCACCGCTGACTAAAAGCGGCTGCCTCCTTTGAAAAGCGGCTGCCAGCTGAAAGAAGCAGCGCCCCAGCCTCAAAGCGGCTGACAGCACTGACATTCGCGCGTCAGCCGCTCTGAGGCACAATCCAAGATGGCGGCTACTTAGGCTTAGGTAGAACTATCAGTGCACTTAGGAATTTGACTCCAGCCCCTCCCAAACGGGACATGAAAATGAGGTACCACTAGGGTACCGCAAACCTGACCAATCATCCCCTCCCGGGCAGGGTATGCTAATGAATATGCTAATGAGCCATTGCAAATTGACCAATCGGACACCTCCATGCGCTTTGCCACGCCCAGGGCTGGGGGTATATAAGCAGCCTGTTCTGGACATTCGAGTCAGTCTCTCCCAAGAAATCCAAAAGAACTGCTGTTGAGAAAGATCCGGTTTGTCGCGTCTTCCTTACTGGACAAGTGGGGCGCAACACTGCCTGGCTTGCCATGTGTCTTAAACGTCTATTTCTGTGTATAAGTAAGCCCTTTGCTGGAATGTACATATCTGTATCACGTGCATGTCTAGTGCCCGAGGAGGCCAGAAGAATGCCTCTGACCCCCTGAAACTGGAGTAACAAAAGGTTGTGAGGCATCATGTGGGTGCTGGGAGCTGAATCCACATCCTCTGTAAGAACAGCAAATACTGTTAAAACTGAGCCATCTCTCTGTCTTTCTTACATTTTTTTTTATTTAAAAAATGTTAAAGATGTATTTAACAACTTTATGTTATGTGTGTATTTATGTTATGTATGTATTTATGTGTGTCTGTGTGTATATATGCAAGTATATAAACCTGTGTGTGCGCCCAGAGGACAGAAGAAGGTGTGGGGTATCCCCAGAGGACAGAGGAAGGTGTGGGGTGTCCTACTTTCTTACTCTCCACCCATTCCTTTGAGACAAGGTCTCTCCTTGAGCCTAGGCTCATGCCTTCTTGGCTAGGCTGGGGTTACAGGCATTTTGGGGGATGCTCAGCTTGTTATGTGGGTTCTGAGATCTAAACTTCTGTCCTTATGATCACAAAGCAATCATTTATAACCATGCAGCTGCCTACCTAGCCTCTTGTTTGTTTTCTAGATTAGCACACAAAGTAACATTTCATTATGGCATTTTCATACTTAACCTTTGACAGCTCTCCCCTCTGCTCTGATCTGTCACACCTTGCTCTGACTTGGACCCTTGCTCTGCCTCACACCCTCCACTTCCCTGTCCATTAGCCCTTTCCTTCCTCTTCCTTAAGACCTCTTTTTCCCTTCTCATGATTTCTGTTTTTGTTTCATGACCTGTCATACACTTCCCACACATAGACACATAGATAAAAATGAAAGTCCCAGTATCTGATGATGAGAGACAGTATATGGTCTTTGTCTTTCTGAGTCTGGGTTACTTTACCTAATATAGTAATTTTCAGATCCATCCACTTGGCTGCAAATTTCATGATTTAATTTTTCTTTATGGCTGAATAAAATCCCATTGTGTATATGTACCATATTTTCTTCATTCATTCATGTACTGATGGGTATTTAGGCTGGTTCTATCTTTTTGACATTGTGATTAGTGACCATGTATGTGCAAATATATGTGTGGTAGGACTTAAGAGTTTTTGAGTATATACTAGCAGTGTATACCTTGGCTCTATGGTTGCTATATTTTCAGGGTTTTTGTTTTGGAATTTCCTAAAACTAATTTTCATAGTAGCTGTACCAGCTTAAACCCCACCTGCAGTAAATAATGGTTTCTTTTTCAACAGATTAGCATTTGTTGTCATTTTAAAAAAAGATTTATTTACTTTATGTATATGAGTACACTGTAGCTGTCTTCAGACACACCAGAAGAGGGCATCAGATCCCATTACAGATGGTTGTGAACTACCATGTGGTTGCTGGAAATTGAACTCAGGACTCCAACCTTGTTATTTGTTTTTTAAAAATATTTTAGTGGGATAGAGAGATAGCTCAGTGGTTAAGAGCACTGACTGCTCTTCCAAAGGTCCTGAGTTCAATTCCCAGCAACCATATGGTGGCTCACAACCATCTGTAATGGGATCTGATGCCCACTTCTGGTGTGTTTGAAGAAAGCTACAGTGTATTCATATAGATAAAATAAATACAAATCTTAAAAAAAAAAATAAAGAGCTAAACAAAGGTCACCAAACAGGAAATAAAGGTGGTAATACTAAAAGTTAGTGTACAGGTTCTGAAGTTGAGTAGAACTCAGTAAGTGCACACATCCCATTAGTAAGTCAAGTAGGGTTCCTTTGTGACAAAAACATTTCTTGGGGGAAATGCAACACACACTGTTATAGGTCCGGGGTTGTTCAGAGATTCACCAGTCTGACCATTAATACATATCAACAAAGAAGAGGTTTTTATTCATATACTGGCACCAGGTCTCCACCCAGGACTCAGGATCCCTCAGGATGACAGTCACATCAGTCAGGGACTTTTAAAGACAAAGAACACAAAGTTACTTTGTCTACCTGCAAGCAAAAGGTCATCTTGTGCAAAGGAAACTTACAGAAGCAGAAACAGCAGTTTTGCTAAAGTGGGACAAGACCAGGAGTTTGCAAAAATTAACCCTTAGCAGCCCTGGATATTTGAAAGTCCAATTTTGCTTTCTAGTTCTTGTAAGCACAGAAAAAGTGCCATCATCATCACAACAATAGGCATCACCTTAAATCTATTCACCCCAGATAGAGCCCACACCCAACCAAGCAGACGAAAGTATACACAACACCTTGTTGAACCCACCTTGGTGAACCGTGAGTTTTATTGAGGCTACTTACAGGAATATGAATGAGGGGTTATTTATTGAGAGTGGAAATGATTCAGAGACCGTTACATTGTCAAAGCCCACCCCAGCATGGGTGACAGCTTGCAAAGCTGGGACTCTAAAGCTCACTGCACAGCCTGTAATCAGCTCAACAGGTTGGAGAACGTCCTAGAAACCTCTTTTTAAGCAGTTCTGCTGGTTTCTGCTTTTTTCAGGCAGCTGTTCTGGTTTTAGAATCTTTGTAATTTTTTTCCTGTGAGGCAGAACCTTAGCTTTTATTGCTTACTCTGGCAGGAAAGGGCCTAGTGAATTTGGTAAATTTCAGGGACTTCCTGAAGCTATTTTGAGTTGCTTATCTTCCTGTTCAAAGAGCTTCCTGCAGGGTAGAACATTTTAACTTTCTGAGGAAACTGTTACACAAGGGGACAAAGGTTAAGAATGTGTAGGTTTGTATTTTTTTTTAAACTTACTTTAATAAGGGTTCTTAAACCCTTCAACCTCCCTTCTAGCCCCCTGACCAAAGGTAGGGGAGGAAGATGGTTAATAAGACAAGGGGGACGTGGACAGTTTGGAAGTAGTTCTTTGGGGACGATTTCAATCTTCAATATCAGCAGTTCAGTCCACTAGCAAAACACGAAACACAAATCAGCAGCAAGGACTAGATCCAGAAGAAACTTTGGGACTGCGGATCAGCTCCAGTCTGCTGAAGCGAAAAGAAGCAGACACACCACCGCCAGAAGTTCTTGGTGCATTTCTCTCTACAAAGTCGTAACAAGCGGAGATCAGCGAAGAAGCAAGGTGAACCAGTCCAAGAGCATTGTCCACTGCCTGTTGAGTTTTATGTGCCCTCTCAAGTCAGCTCTGGCAAAACATCACATGTCCTTTCACCAGGCAGCCTCCAGAAAAACACCACCTGTCTGTTCTCAGCAAAACATCCTCTTAAGTTTCTGCTCCAGCAAAACATCCTCTCATAAGACAGTTTCCAGAAAAACATCACATGACACAACTGAGTCTCCAAGGAAACCAGAATATTTCTTTCCTCCTCCTCCTCCTCTCCCTCCTCCTCCTCTCCCTCCTCCTTCTCTTCCTCCTCCTCCTCCTTCTTTTTCTAAGAGTTGTTCTATGTAGCACTGGCTGCAGTGAAACTTACTTTGTAGACCAGGCTGGCTTCAAACTCAGGGATCCTCCTGCCTCTGCCTGAGTACTGGGATTCAAGGCATGTGCCACCATACCCTGCAAGAATGAATTTTTATATACTCATTTGGGAGGCTCAGGAATGACTTAGTTGTGCTCAACTCTGATTCCCATGTGAAACTGCCAGGTGCCTGCAAATTCAGGACTACAGAGGAATAAACAAGGGTATGCCTGGTGCCCACTGCTCAACTAGCCTAATTTAACTGATGATTTTGGACCAACAAGAGCCACTGTCTCAAAGAAGGTGAACGGTGTTTCTGACGTTGACACTGGAGGTTGTCCTCAGGCCCCCATGCACACATGTATGAACATGTATACATGGGATTAAACATGTACACAGGCATGGACATGTACATATGGGGATTTTAAAAAATCCATGTTTCGCCGGGCGGTGGTGGTGCATGCCTTTAATCCCAGCACTTGGGAGGCAGAGGCAGGCAGATTTCTGAGTTCGAGGCCAGCCTGGTCTACAGAGTGAGTTCCAGGACAGCCAAGGCTATACAGAGAAACCCTGTCTCGAAAAAAAAAAAAAAAAAAAAAAAAAAAAAAAAATCCATGTTTAAAATCCCCAATCTATTTACTTTAGTTTTTCAAACAGCTATAGTTATTTATGTATAAGAATTTAGGGTTTTTTTGGCCCTTAAATAAGGGCCAAATTTTTTAATATTTAATATTTAAGGGAACTTTTAGGCATTTGGGGACCTTTCCTAAATAAATGTAGGAAGGAACATCACTGCAATGGTTTTCCAGTTTCAGATCTATGAAATCATCCAATGTTGTCTTTGTACAAAACGCTCCCTTACTGGATTCCTTCTGCCTTCGTGTGTTGCTAGCAAGGGTCTTGCTGCACGCTTGGCAAGGACTGTCCATTGGGCTGCACACCCCAGCCAGTTCATTGGATTCTTACCTCCATCTGGGACATCAAGAACCCTTGTTTCGTTGGTCCACATTGTGATCTAACGGCATGGGGGTAGGAGGAGAGGCTCTCTAAGCACTGGTTGTGGACAGTGATGGAAATTGGAAGTCAGAGTTTCACTGTCCAGGGCACCTCTGGCCACCAGGATCAGAACAGAAAAGAGATCAAGGACAGAGGGGTCCGTCTCAGCAAGGCTCTGGCTCTGCATCTCCTTCCTAGCTACACTTAGGTACTGGTATCCTTGGCAATCTGCTTTACAGTGCGCCCCCTGGAGGCTTCAACCAGGCTGATGGACTGGACAGATTGGCAGTCTTTCAATCACTGGCATCTGAGAGGAAGGGAGATGGTGGGCGCCTCTGGGCCTCACTAGATCCACGGTCCTCCCTCCCTCCACAACCAGCATCCTCAGGTGGCTAGCAGGCGCCGTTAGGGCGCGAACACTGCAGGACCCGCGGGTCCCTAGCTCCCTGCCTCATACATTAAAGATGCGGAGGCGCCAAGGCTGCAGTGCCACAAACATGAAGACAAATTTTTAATCCCGAGCAAGAAGATGCCTGGAGATTGGGGGCGCAGGAGAAAAATGAATTACGTTTTTATTATGTGTTTTATTATGCTGCAATTGAACAGGATTAGGTGAGAATACAATATATTTCTGATGCGGCAGGAGACAGCGGGAGAGAGGCTGACAGCAGGCCTGAGAAGGTGAAACTCTCGGAGGAGGAGTTGGGGTTCCTGGATGCAGCAGTCCCGAGGGAGGGCCAAGAAGAGGCATAAATGGCTGGGCGGGCTATTTCTCGTGTCCCTAGGACAGTTTGACTCTGGATGGGGGGTGGAGGGGTTGTGGTACTCCTTTGAGAAGATGGCATTACAGCTTGCTAAAGGAAGAATAGGCTTTGAAGGTGTGTGTGTGTGTGTGTCTCAAAGGTGCTTCCGAAGGGAAAGTGAATGGGGTTGTGGGCCAGCTAATGAAGACTGGACCCTCTGGGACACTGGGGTCCGAAGGCCAGAAATTTACACTGGCTCTTTTGAGACTCAGTCTCTAGACTCGGGGGCTGTGAGTCATTTCTCTTCTATGCCCCTGTCTCCTTTTTTTTTTTTTTTTTTTTTTTTTTTTTTTGCTCACGCTTAAATTTTTAGCTTCCTGTTTGTCATGGCACAGTCCTGGCGCCTTTGTATCTTTATGAGCCAGGGAACAAGGGATCTGCAGGTTATATTGACTTTGGGAGTGCCCACTGTGTGCTGAGTCTTTGCTTATTGCAAGGCTACCTTGCTCTAGGGTCCTTCCCCCCCAAATCCCACCCAAGGGCTATCACCATCCCTTCCCTCTCACCCCTGCACAACGCTCCAAGAAGACCTCTTGGGATGAAAGGCTCCCAGCTAAACTCCTGAACTGGGCTGTCAGCTGTGGGTGGAGTACCCCCTTCTCAGCTGGAACCGTCCCCTCCCCTGGATCTTCCCTCTGAGCACCCCAGCCTAGGCAGCCTCATTAAAGGGCCGTGGGCCCCGCTCACCTGCTGCAGCGCCCTCGCGCTCCGCCAGGGACCCGTTCCTGGCGGTGATGAAGAGGCCCATTAGCCGCTTCTACCTTTAGGGCGGACTGAGCCTCTCCTTCCACCTCCCAATTAGGACGTGAGAAACCGTCAACCAAGATTAATAGTTGCCCGGCCCCGGGGCAGGGAGAAGAGCCCAGAATCTGAGCCTCCGCTGCTCGCTCTGTTGGGGGGGGGGGGGGGGGGTGGCAAGCCAGCGCGGGCTGGGCACATCATCTGGCCGCACTCCCCTTCTCCCCAGCCCTTGGCGCAGCTTAGACTCAGGTGAGTCCAAAAACAGGGCGACCATGTTCCGAGCATGGGAGAGAAAAGTGGCTCTCTCCAGAGGGACTCCTCAGTTCTTCTAGACATTCAAATCTTAAATCATGAACTGACCACAGGATTTCTAACTATCACTGGCAGTTTTTCATTATATATTTATAGAGAGTATTATAGCGTTCGTGCCATTAGAGCGTCGGTGTCTGTCTCCTCAACTTGGGGTTTGGGTGGAGGGGAAAGTGGTTTTGCATATCATGTGCCATCAGAAACTGGGTGTTGAATGGGCAACAGGCTTGCTTGCTTGTGTTTATCAGGACATCTGCTTCCAGTACACACCCACCCACAGTCTCAGCACCTGCAATCTTGTGATTCATATTGTCATGACAATTCAGTATTTCTTTTTTTAAAGTCACCTTTGTTTAAAATATTTACCCACCATCCACTCCCCAGGGTTTCTCTGTGTAGTCCTGGCTGTCCTGGAACTTGCTCTGTAGACCAGGCTGGCCTAGAACTCAATAGAGATCTGCTTGCCTCTGCCTCCCCAGTGCTGGGATTAAAGGCATGTGCCACCATCACCTGACCAAAAGATACACTTTTTAATTTATGTATATGGATGTCTCCCTGTGTAGGGATATTCACAGAGGCCAGAAGGTGGAGTGAAACCCCCTGGAACTGGAGTTACAAGTGGTCGGGAGGTACCCCATGTGGGTGTTGAGAACTGAACTTGGGTCCCTTGGGAGAGCAAGGAGTACTCTTAACCACTGAGCCATCTTTCCAGCCCCTTATTATTTCTGTAATAATCAGTTCTGTTTCTTCTCTCCTGCAAGGCCAGAAGCTCTTGAAAGCACAATGCTGCGTCCCTCAGTGCCAGCAAGCGGGAGCCCTAGGCATTCTGACAGACGACTATATAGTGTCCAAGGCCCAAGAGCCTTGGGACTCTTCCAGCCCCAACACGTAAGTCACCCGAACTTGCCTAAGGCTTAAAAATAACGTTATCTCCAACACTTATTTTTCTTTGTGATTTTGGAACGCCTTGGGGAGTTTGCAGGCAGTTCCCAGGTATCCTTTGGCTATGACTGTCATCAAGAACTAAGCCCTCCCCCCTCCCAGATTAGGAGCTGGAGTCCAGAAGTGCCTTGTACTTTGTACTGAGAGAAAATTCCACTAAGTCTCAGGTTCTGGTGGCCAGTGCCTACATTACTAGATGAGGCAGGAGGGTGGCTTAAAGCAAGAAGTTGGAGGTTAGTCGGGGAAACAAAGGAAGATCTAGTCAATAAATAAATAAAAAATAAATAAAGTCAGCCAGCCTCAACTCTGGTTTCTCTCCTTTGGATGTAAAACCTAGGGCATCTGTCTGGAAGTATGTGAACTGTCCCTTCCCAGACCCACAGAGGTATCAAGGAGAAACTGAGAAGGGAACTAAAGAGACCCTGCTAAGCAGTGTATGGGTGTGTGTGTGTGTGTCCAGTGTTCCTCTCTATGTCATCTGGTGTCATCTCTCTAGAACCTACTTATTCTATAAAAGAGGGTCAGGAACGGATTGGGGCAAGATCGATACTTCTCTGGACGTTGATGACCGCAGGCTTTCACCTTGCAGATAATGGGGTGAGCGGTGGTAAATTCACTCCGACAGAGCGGGCTCCCCCGGCCTTAATGAGATAATCAATACTTGTTCTCGGCTTAATTTCCATCTAATTGCTCTTTAACGACGCCGGATAATGGGCCGCCTCCTGTGAGGTGGGAGCTGGCTGGGAATCCGACCCGACTTGGACTCCCTCCTTTTCACCCCCCGGGTGGGGTGCCCTAAACGCAGGTGGAAAGGGGGCGCACCGCCTGGCTGCAACTAGAGCTCCAGTGCAGGCTTCCCCACCCGCCCCATGCTGCCAACTCTGAGCACGCCAGGCCTTTGACGCAGGATGTCAGAAAAGTATCGGTTTGGGCCCAGGAGCCACCCACCTGCTGGGCAGCCTCTGGCCTTGCCAGGGTGCCTCTAGAAAAGTTCTCTTCCTTCTGTTTCCCACCCTAAGGAAATTATTGACCTCCCCCGGTCTTAGGTGCTGTTGTTGTCCTGAGGGAAGACTCGAGTCATCTATTTTTTTTCCTGTGAGAATGTTGATCCCACCTGCAAAAGAAACCAGCCAAATTAGAGGCCTGTATCACCAGGCCCGGCTAGAGAGAATACTGTTTTGCCTACCTACATTTTTTTTTTTTTTTTTTTTTTTAAATTTTGTAGTTCTGAGGATCAAAATCCAAGGCCTTGAGGCAAGTGTTCCACTGAGCCACACGCTGACCTGACAGCTCTTGGTTCTGGTCCTGAAGCGCATTAGCGTCCATGCTGAGAGACTGTGATCTACAAAGTTCCTTATCACCTCCCTTCCTCTTGGTCTTCTATCTTCTGGGCCAGCGGTTCTCCACCGTCATTATGCTGGGACCCTTTAATACAGTTCCTCATGTGGTGATGGCCCCCAGCCATAACGTTATTGCGTTCCTACTTCAGAACTGTAATTTTGCTACTTTTATGAATCATGATATAATGTCTGTGTTTTCAGATGGTCTTTGGCAACCCCTGTGAAATGGTTGTTCGATCCCCAAAGGGTTGAGGATGGCTCATCTGAGTTCATGCATCCCTGAATCTCCACAGCAGGGCAGTTCGGAGTCTTTATAAACTTCTACTCTGGGTTGCAGAGATGGCTCAGAGGTTAAGAGTATTGCCGTTCTTCCGGAGGACTGGTCCCAGCCCTTACATCCTCAGGCCTACAACTGTCTCTAACCCCAGCTCCAAGGGATCCAACATCTCTGGCCTCTGTGGGTAGCTGCATGCTCATACCCACACACAGATACACACTACAGATAATAAATACTTATTTAAAATGTACTGCAGTGTAATCCAGAGTAGTGGTCCATGCCTTGAGTCCCAATACTTTGAAGGCAGAGGCAGACAGAGGTTTTAGTCTGAGGCTATCCTGGTCTACAGAGTGATCCCAGGACAGCTAGGACAACAAAGACAGCAATAACAAACTAAAATAAACTTTAAAAATGCACTGCAGTTTGGATTCCAACTACAGGTTGACAAGTAATATCAGGATAGTGAGGTGGTGAGAGTCACGTCTTAGACCCGGCAGCTCCAAGGTCAAGTCTTAGCTCGGTTGGTCTCTGGCCAGTGTTGACATTGGGCAAACTTATCCAGGGATCTGGACCTCAATTTGCATCTAAGAAGTAAAGCTAATAATCTTACCTTGCAGGTTTTTTACACGTCTGAGACAAGCTAACATATGTAATTTGTTAACCACTGTGCTTGGTCCCTGGAACTATTTGCTAAATGATAGCTATTATTACCATTGTAGCGTTATAGCAGAGGGAACCTTCTAACTCAAGGAACACAGTAGCAAGGCTACAGGGGCAGGTAGGAACCTTAAATGAGGGAAGCAGGTCAGGAAGAGGCCACTGCAGGCTAGAGAAGACCAGCTTTGTCCAAAAGAGCATGCAGTATTCACGTGGACTTGTAGGTTAGGAAGTACACATGTGGATCAGACGTCAGTGTTAGGTATTATTTCTCAAGAGCTATCCTTTTCTCTCCTCTTGTCTGTCTGTCTGCCCACCCCGCCATAGATAGAATCTCTCCATGATACCTGGTGCTTGCCAATTAGGCTGAGCTGGATAGCCAGAGAGCCCCAGGAGATCCATCATGCCTGACCTTGTTCTTGAGTGTTGGGGATTTAATTCAGATCGTCTCATTTTTGCAAAAAGCAATTTACCAACAGAGCTATCTTCCTATACCCCCAGGACTCGCTTTTGGCATTGCTGAATGGGATCAATTTTCCATTTTTGTTTGTTGTTTATCTTTAAAACAATCAGGCAGCATCAGTGACTTAGCCGACAGCTCTAGTTTTTCTTTCTCCCTAGCTCCATAATAGCTGGAAATTCACTTCAAGAGATTTCCAGGGGCTGGAGAGATGGCTCAACGGTTAAGAGGCTGCTCTTCCAGAGGTCCCTAGTTCAATTTCCAGCAACCACATAATGGCTCACAGCTATCTGTATTAGGATCCAATGCCCTTTTCTGGTGTGTCTGAAGACAGTGACAGTGTACATACATTAAATAAATACATAAATAAATAAATCTTTAAAAGAGAGAGAGGGAGAGATCTCTAAACATCTTAACCAGACAATTTGGACCCCAAATTCTGGGTTTTATATACATTTTTCTATGTTTAAATATTAGTAGTTAAGGAAAAACTTTACAGACATAGTACCAGGGGCTGAAGAGATGGCTCTGCAGTTATAAGCACTAGCTGTTCTTCCAGAAGACTTGGGTTCTATTCCCAACACAAACATGATGGTTCACAACTGTCTGTAATCCCAACTTCAGGGGGTCCAATACCCTCATACACACATACACTCAGGCAAAACACCAATGCAAATGAAATAAAAGTGAATAAGTCATAAAAAGACATATTTTAAGAAAACGCTGTGACCAATTAAGTGTCCGAAGGCTGAATTCACCGAAAGTTTTTTTTTCAAAGAAACAGTCTAGATAAGTGACAGTTACTAGCAAAGCTGATTCCGGTAGTCTAGATCTTGTTTTCTACAGACTTATTTTTAATTATATTTATGCACATGTGTCTGAATGCAGTTGTCCATGGAGGCCAGAAGAGGGCATTCAATTCCCCCAGGGTGGAGTCACAGGTCCTAGTGAGTAGCCTGATAGGAGGACTGGGAACCAACTCTGGTCCTCTGAGAGGGCCCCAAGTGTGGAACCACTGAGGAACCTCTGTAGCCCCAAGGAAGCTCACATTCTAAGTCACAATAACCTCTCCCAGGAGGCCTTCCTTGACTTTGGCTCCACCCACCACAGAGAGATGCTAAATATCTCGACCTGACCCCAGGTTCGGACCCCAAGTTCTGGGGTGTGTGTGTGTGTGTGTGTTTTCTCTATGTTTAAATATTAGTAAAGGAAAAAAACCTTTAAAGACATAGTGCCAGGGGCTGAAGAGATGGCTCAGTAGTTAAGAGCACTGGCTGTTCTTCCAGAGGACCCGGGTTCAGTTCCCAGCACAAACATGATGGTTCACAATTGTCTGTAACTCCAGCTTCAGGGGATCCAACAGCCCCATACACACATACACTCAGACAAAGCACCAATGCAAATGTCTGGTGGCTAGGCTTGCAGAAGCTTAGCTCCCTAAGCCTTAGATCTGGGTCCCAGCAGCCTTGTCTCTTCTCTTGTCTGTCCACCTAGCCTTTAAAGTCTGTAGAGAGAAGTGAGACTGCAGATCAAGCCCCAGGTCCCAGGAGGCTTCAGTCCCCTTTTCAAAGCCCCATAGTTCTGCACTCTTTGTGAGCAGGACATTGATGTGAGGTTACATGTTACTCACGTGGAGGGTAATGATCAGGGGACGAGGCAAGCGGTTCTGATGAGCATTGTTCAGATTGCCGCCTTCTGTTACCTCTCTTTCTATGTCTTGCCTTTGGGAAAAGAGACAGAAAAGGTACAGAGTAACACTGGGTTTTGTGAGGCCGAGAGCAATCCTAAGGTTTACAAACTTCTGAAAGTGCTTGGTGGTGTAACAGTTACAGTAAAGTGCTCTGTGGGGATCAGGATTCTCCATGGGTTTGGCTGCCTACAATCCATAGAAGACATGATCCGTTCTCCTGTTTGCAGTTCTGAGTACAGTTTGCAGGTGCATTTTTTTGTTTCAGCAAGCAGGGCAGTGCCGGGGAAGCTTGCATGCTAACTTATACCCCAATTCTCCTCAGAAATCAACATTAGTCATTCTCATATATATATGTGTGTGTATATTCATATATACATATAAATGTATATATGAATATATATGGTTTTTGAATGAGGGTATTATGGACCCAGCATTCTTTATGCTTCTTGTTGGCAACTGTCATCTGTCTTTTGTGAGTCTGTCACCCTATCATGGTCCTTTCCCACCATTTTCAGCCCCTCCAGGGCTTGGAGGACCTATGGTCCAGTCTTAGAGCCTCTGCTGAGATGGCCTGGCCTGACAGCATTTCTCTGTATCCCCCACAGATCCTGGTCATAACCAATCCTTTGTGGTTCTCTCCATGTCCAGATGCCACGCTGTAAAAGCAGCACGTGTAGAACCTGTGTCATCATAGGGAACAAGCTCTTTTTGTTTGGCCAGCATGACAGTATCCACCCATTTGGGAACTTTTTGGCTTCTGGGACTCTTTGAGGAAGGCTACCTGATGGTTTATGGTCTTTTATCCTAACTCCAGGGTCGAGCAGCCTGTGTGTTGACAGCCAGGTGAAAGGGGCCAGACTTCATTACATAAGAGAAAAGGATAGAGGTAGGATCTGAACCTGGAGATTGTTACAAATAGATGTTACCAACATTTGCAGAGAATAAGATTTCTTACTGGCCTGTGTGGTCTTGGTAGGGCTTTTAGGAAGACGGCCCCCTCCCCTTCAGGGACTCAGAGAATCTAATTTTCAGTGCTTGGGATAAAGGGCACATTAAGGAATGAGTTGTCGTTGTCTGTGAGGTTGAGGCAAGCCTGTTCTGTGTGTCATGTTCTGGGTCATCCAGAACTACATAGTGAGGTCTTGTCTAAAGAGAACAAAGGAGCTAGAACAACAGGTGTGGGAGAGCGGGCTGGTGAGACGGTCCAGCGGGTAAAGCACTTGCTGGACAAGGCAGATATGCTGAGTTCAATCCCCACATCTGATGGTAGGAGAGGGGAACCCAACTCCCCCGAGTTGTTCTTTGGCTTTCACTGCTCAACTAGCATGTGTGCATCTGTACATGCATACAGACACCACTTACACATAATTATAACTTTAAGGAAACATAGACTACTTTAAATACCCCTTCTAACTTTATTCTTACGATTGGTCATCAGGTGGTCAAAAGCAGAAGTGATATCAAAGGTCGGGTGTGGGCGACAGAAAGAAACTGCCCTGAGAAGGAGGAAGAAGGATAAAAAAAAAACTATTGGCCTGGTGTCTGTCCAAGATGCCTTAAAATCCATTCAGCTTGCTGGAGTGCCTCGGTATTCCAGAAGCAAGTTCCTGGCTAGTATAAATTCATTTTGTAATGTTACTTGTAGATAAATTACAATATTTATCTTCCTATCTGGCTGACCCCTTTCTATATTCAACATTCTAATTTACCTGAAAAAAATAGTCTGTATTCATTTTTTGGTCTGCATGGGAGATTGGCCTCTCTCTTTCATTATGAAAATAATTTTACAAAGTAAAAGATAGCATTCCACTCAGCCTCATCCCAAATTCTCTCAGTGTTTACTGATATTTATGATACATCTTTATACAGTTGTGGTATCTATATACGTATCTTAATCTTATTTTTTACCTTAATGAGAACATCGATTTGTCATAGTAGGCCGATATAAAGCATTCTATCTTAATTATCGATCTTGAGCCTTTCTGACTTAATTGATTCTAATAGTCATAGGAAGCAGAGTTCATCTGTATCCATTCTGTCTCTGTGGACCATGTGCCTCATTTCCTCCTCAAATAACACTCCACTGTTCCCAATAACTGTGCCAAACACAGCGGCTATAAAGTGAGTCCTCCCAAGTCATCCCAAGGGCTTTTCCTGTTCTTTGAATTTTGGAGACAGGGTATTGTGTAACCCTGCTGGCCTTAAACTAGGTAGCCAAAGATGAGCTTGAACTTCTGATTCTCCTGCTTACACCTCCTGAGTTCTGGGATTACAGGCACGTGTCACCATTCCCAGCCTCCACCAAATTTAATTAAAAGGGGGTGGGGGTGGGGCACTGGAGAGATGGCTCAGTAGTTTAAGAGCACCAGTTGCTCTTCCAGAGGACCTAGGTTCAATTCCCAGCACCCACATGGCAGCTCACAACTATCGGTGACTCCATTTCCAGAGGATCTGACGTGCTCACACAGGCACACTAAACACAAATGCACATTAAAAAAAGAAAAAAAGATTTGGGGGCTTGGAGAGATGGCTGGAAGGCAGGACACTTGCACCAAGCACGATGATGGCCTGATTCAATTCCTAGAGTTCATGGGGTAGAACAGACCCCCACAGGTTGCTCTCTGAGCTCCATTCATGTGCACATAGTGTGTACAACGCACCCACACCTGCACCAACACAAACAAATAATGTAGAAAAAAATATTCGGGAGCAGCAAGATGGTTCAGCAGGTAAGGGTGTTTGCTCTGCAAGACTGATGATGACTTCAAGATGGAAGTGGAGTCCCTGAAAATCGCCCCGAGCTCCAAACAGGAATGTGCCTGCACGCGCACGCACAAACACACACGCACCATATACACAACACAGGAATAAATATTTTAGGAAAAAAATGAACTATCAGGAGTTCATCTGGATCTCACCTCACGCATTGATAGGCAAAGGACGCTGCCTGGTAGTGACCTCATCATCTGGACTAGAACTAATTTCCTCTGGCTCCACAATAGGAAGTTCGTCAAACCAAGGTTTTAAAGTGTAAGTAACGCAAGCTCTTTTTCTGTTTCTGATACACGCGGTTGTTGCTTAACGTGTCTTAGCGCTTCAATAGATGAAGTACCAGATGAGGAGCATATGGAAACACGAATAGCTAGCTAGGCTTTCAAATTGTCTTATGCGAACAAACTCCCTTCTAAAACATTACTATACGGCTGGAGATACGGCTCGGTGACACAGTTCTGGCTTAACTATAAAAGTTCCGGGTTTAATCACCAGCAACGCAAAATTACTGTTTGAAAGGACTTTTTCAAAGTTACAGTGGGTCCCTAGTATAGACAGTCTCAGCTGCTGCAAACCCACCAGAGGGCGCTCGTTCTCCGTCGATTTAATCCCTAGCCCCTCATTAGTGACAGAAAATTCAAGTGAAAGTCCTCTTTCAGAGTGAGGGAGTCTTTCACTTTTAATGCACAAACGCTTCCCAAGAACTTACTTAGCAGCCAGTCGTGGGGGTACAGAGACATAAAATACTGTACTGAATTAGTCGTGATTCCTATTAGGCGCGAAGTATAGGGAAGACTAAAAGTAAACACCGGCGGCGACTAGAATGTCTAGGACGCTGACGCTGGGGATTTTGATAGTGGCTTCTAGGGCTGGAAGCTCACAGTTTCTCATTTGGACCTGGAGAGCTCCCACTCTGTCTCGGGTGACGATCCCCGTCCCCAGGGGCGCCGTCAGTCACAGCTAGGGATCTCCCCTGGAGTGGCTCCATTCTTCCAATAGGCAAGCCTTCATCACGCCTTTTCCAGAACATTCTGAAATCCTCGGTTCACTTCCGCTCTCAGACCAAACTTAATTTGTCCTTCAACCAAGGGATTGCCTAGTACCACCATCAGTATCTGCCTGCCCTCGTTCTTTCCTGGATCAAAAGCCGCGGGCTTTTCCTTTCGAACATCTAGCTCGTCGTTCTGTTTCTCGCGAGTCCCGAAACCTCGCGTGAAATTCGCTTCCTGTCTCCTCGGAGTTTGGGATTGTCTTGTGTGCAGCTCTCGTCCACCTCGTCAGAACCCCGATGGCCAAGAGCAGCGTCTCTGCTGACTGAACTCCCCTTTAAGGATGACTCGGCCAAAGTCAGAACCGCGTGCAGACTTCAGTGCTTCTCCTCGCAGTGGAGCACGAAGCCGCCGCGGGCCGCAGGCGCACGCGCAGTCAGGGCCTATGACACCTTCTGGGCGGGGCCTATATAAGCCCCTCCCTTCCCTTGCCTGAAGGCCGTGTTTCTTCCTGCTCCTCCTCCTCTTCCTAGGATCTTGGATTGCGGTTTCTGGAAGCTGTTTGGGGCTGGCAGGGGCGGGGCCTTCAGGGATGCTTTGCTTCCTGCCCCTGGCCCAAGTGCCACCGTGGCGTTGGTGGAGGTCTGCAGACTGAACACTTTTGGCCCCGACCTGCTCGAATTTGCAACCTGTAATCCGGATGCCAGAGACGCCCTACGGGGAGTCACCCGCCGGCCTCGCTTCGGCCGATAGGCAGTTCCGACCTCTAATCACCAGGCTCTTCCGCGGGTTCAAGCACCTGCCCTATAGTGGGAGGGAGATAGCCAGATGTGAATGGCAGCTGGAAACGCTTATAGTCTAGTCTGCGCCCCGGTGGAGAGACTGGGTGAGCACAGCTGCAAACCGTGCCCAGGGGAAGCTGGCCCCGAGCCTGCCCCTCCAGAAACGCCCATACCGTTGAAGTAAATTTTACACTGAGTAAAATTTCTTAGCACCAGAACCCCTTCCTTCTGTATTGCAGCTGTTTGCCGCTCTCCGGAGCTAAATCAGATGAGACAGGACCTGGGGTTCAGCCAACAGTTTGAGCTCCTCGGCCATTCCCACCCCTACTCTCTTCTCACATCCTTGCTTTCCCAGCTGCGGCGTCTGGTTACGGCTGCTCTGTACACTCATTGTGACTTTGGGCTAGGGTTGAAGTGAAAGGCCCAGGAGGGTCCTTGTGAGACTGGATAAAAGTATCGGCCTCAGGGCCTGGGAAGAAGGCGGGTATTCTACATCTAGGGGCGGGGAGAAGGGGCGGAGGAGTTTCTCTTTGAATCTTAAGTCTGTGGGCTGGCAGCGATCCCCCGACAGAAGCAGAGGTGGCCTGCGGGTCTAGCTGCCCGTGCATGCGACTCTTTCGTTCCCCTACCGGTTCTTTAGGATTGGAAATCACAGCTGTTAAGGGCCCAGTCCAAGGCACTAGGTGAGTCGCTGGGATGCCCCCAGCACCATCACTCCAACCTGAAGTTTTCAGGTGTAGTTTTATCCATCTCTGGGGCAAAGGTGAATCAAAGTTGGGTGGCTTCTGGAGGTGGTGCTGGTGTGTGCGCGGGCGAGCATGTGCACGTGTTTATACGCGTATGTGTGTGGGGTGTGTGTGCATGTATATGTGTATGGATGTTACTGATCATACCCCGAGACACTGTCTCTTTACTACCAAGTCCCCAAGACCAGCTTAATCAATTACCAACTGGCATAAACCCCAGGGAGTCACCAGGCCTCTTTATTGGGGCTTCTCGTTGGCTCCAGGGTAGCAGAGGAAAGGTCAGTGCCAGAATCAAGCTTTTATACAGGGAGCAGTGAGGTTGGTCTTTCAGCATTGACTTTATCTCTGACCCCCAGACCTGGCTTCCCTCTCCTGGCAGGGTGCCACCTACGCGCTGATGCCCCGAGTGTTCACAGGGCTTCCAGCTAACCATGCTGCACCTACCTTGGCGCTGCCCTTCCTACTACTATTATTGCTGATGGTGCGGACCCAGGTACCCGTTAGCGCGAGGCCGTCCACAGGCCCCGATTACCTGCGGCGAGGCTGGCTGCGGCTGCTAACCGAGGGCGAGGGTTGTGCTCCCTGCCGGCCAGAAGAGTGCGCTGCGCCGCGGGGCTGCCTAGCAGGCCGGGTGCGGGATGCGTGCGGCTGCTGCTGGGAATGCGCCAACCTGGAGGGCCAGCTCTGCGACCTGGACCCCAGCGCTAACTTCTACGGGCGCTGCGGCGAGCAGCTCGAGTGCAGGCTGGACGCGGGCGGTGACCTGAGCCGAGGAGAGGTGCCGGAGCCGCTGTGTGTCTGCCGCTCGCAGCGCCCGCTGTGTGGTTCGGACGGTCGTACCTACGCGCACATCTGCCGCCTGAAGGAGGCCTCCCGCGCTCGCCCGGACGCTAACCTCACTGTGGTGCATCCGGGGCCCTGCGAATCGGGTACGCAAGCCCAGGGCTCGTAGTACCAGGACCCTGGCTTCCCACAGGCACTGCTCCCGGATCCCCGACAGCTTTGGTCTATGGTCAACAGAATGAATAGATGAGAGAGACCAAGAGCCTCAAAGGCTGCCAACTAAAACGCAGGTTGAGATTTGTTAGCAGGTTTGAGGTGCCTCAGCGCCCTATCCAGACTTGCAGGGACTGGCCTTCGGAAGGAACAGGAACATAGCCAATAGCTAGGTCAGAACTGAAAGGACCTCTCCCCAACCCCCAAAATTTTGCCCAATCTGCTGGAGCCGAGGCAGAGGGAGTCCTGTGAGATGCATCCTGTTAACCCTGGCTCCCGCCTATCCATTTTCTCTTGCATTTAGGATTTAGTGAAGGGAAAATGGCTCCTTGCCTCTCCTGCCCCTCATCCTTTGGGTTGGGGACGTTCAAGCTTGAGGTTTTCTTTGGCTACTCTCACTTCCTCAGCGTTTACCTACTCTAGTCTGGCTGGGCTGGAGTTGCATGGAAAACAAACGCACTAGCAGGGGGGTCCCAACAGTTTTTTGCGGTGCAACAAGGTGGCTTCAGGTTCCCCTCCCTCCGTGCTATTCCCACCTCCTCCCTCTCAGAGCCCAGATCGTGTCACATTCTCACGACATTTGGAATGTGGCTGCTCTTCAAGCCTTTGGGAACTGGGCCTAGTTAGAAAAGGGGGGAAGGAGGGAGGGAGGTGTTGGTTACATGGCCCGCAGGAAAGGGGCCCTAGGGTAGAATGAGGGCAGCGGAGCAGTCCAGGACAGAGTATGGTTGCCCAGCTAAGCTACAGGTTTGTAGGCATGTCTGTGTAATTTACACTGCTCTGTGTGCCTGTGCACTTCCAGATGCTTTTGTGCCCTTGTGTGTATCTGCACTTACACAAGTGTGTATCCGGGCTTGTGGCATATTTTCTTTGCAGATGCATGTTGACCTTGGCATGCTTTGTGTCCTGCCCCAAACATGGCCACATTAATTTGTAAATTGTGTTCTTGCTAAGCTGGATACAGTTTCCTGTTGTCAAACCTCATATTTCCATCCCTCTGCCCCAGAGCCCCAGATCCTGTCGCAGCCTCACAATATTTGGAACGTGACCGGTCAGGATGTGATCTTTGGCTGTGAGGTATTTGCCTACCCCATGGCCTCGATTGAGTGGAGGAAAGACGGCTTGGACACCCAGCTGCCAGGGGATGACCCCCATATCTCTGTGCAGGTAGAGGCAGGGAGCATGGGGGGGGGCATACTCCTAAAAACCTAGAGCATCTCCAGATGACCTTGCTGACAGCACATCTGTCTCCAGTTTAGGGGTGGACCTCAGAGGTTTGAGGTGACTGGCTGGCTACAGATTCAGGCTTTGCGACCTAGTGATGAGGGCACCTACCGCTGCCTTGCCCGGAATGCTTTGGGCCAAGTTGAAGCTTCTGCTACCCTTACAGTGTTCACACCAGGTAAGGGAGCCCTGAGCTCTGGGCCACAGGAAGATGGGTGCATTAGGACTCTTGAATGCCTGTAAGGGACAGTCTGCATGTGACTTGTACACACACACACACACACACACCTCTTCCCATACACCAAGTCTCTTCCCTGACCCTTTTCCTTTATCACGTATGTTTGCAGACCAGCTGAACGCCACAGGATTCTCCCAGTTGCAGTCGCAGAGCTTGGTTCCTGAGGAGGAGGCAGAAAGTGAAGGGTTGGAGGATCACTACTAGTCCCAGGTCTCTGGCTTTCGGGTGTGGGGGTGTGGGTATATCGCTGCACCCCTGCTGTTGAGAAAGCCCGGAGAAGACGGGAAAGGACGAGCAGGGTCCTTTCATGGGTTGTTTAATGCTCAGTGTAGCCTCAGTTTACCTTTCATCAAAACTCATCTTCCAGAAGTTTCTGCGGTAGAGATGAGCACAGTGGAACTGATTTAGTTTGGTGCAGGGAGGGGGTGGGGCAGCTTCATGTCTTATACACTCTAGGGGACAAAACCCACCTAGCATACAACTAGACACAGTAGGCACCAATAAAAAATTATAAACAACCCGAGCCACACTGCTGTGGACAATTCTTACAGATGCGCACATAGAGACCAGACAACCCTGAGTGGCCTCCTGCACTAACGGGACTCTGGTTTCTAGTGATTGCAGGCCCTGGTGTGTGACAGGAGGCTTGACTCAGGCCTATACTGCCCTCTCCTGTTCTCCAGTGAGGGAGCCTAGAGCAAATCTGACTGGAGAGAGGAGAACATTATCCCAGCTCCCACCCCAAAGCTCAGTACCCCCCCGCCCCCCCAGGGACAGATTATCTCCAGATTATTCTTGTCTTCTCCCCAGGCAGAGTGGGAAACCAGGTCTCTATGGGTAGGACCCCAATATAAATCTTAATTAGGTGGGGGCACCTGTGTTAGCTACACCCTTCCTCTTCTCCCTCCTTTTTCTTCCATTTTCCAGCTAAAACGTACAACCCTGTTTCTAACTGTCCCCGCTGTGAGCAGTCATTTCTGACTTGAGGTCCTTCACGAAAGCACTCTTTGGCCTAGATCTCTCCTCCATAGTCTCTGTACCTAGCCCGGGGACACGGAGGAGTTTATGAAATTGTTTAAGGGTAGGGTGGAGTTAGTCACCAGGCCAAGACGCTGTGTGTGGAAAGCGACAACCTCCTACGCGCCGGGGCTGCGCCCGAAGCTGGCGCCACCGCGGGGAGGGACGGCTCTTGGCTCAGCGTCTCTGTTTGCGGTGTGAGACCCAACGCAGGCTGCTGGGCCCCCTGGAAGGGGCGTGGCCGGGAACCCCAAGCTCAAGGCCTGGCCACCCCTCCTGCCTCTATGAACTGCATCTCCAACTGCCTCTGCCTGGCGGCGGCCACTTTTCCAATATGATTCTGACAGTGATCCCCAGTAGCCGCGTTGCGGCCGAGTACTGGCAGCGAATTGTAACGTGCAGGCAGAAGCAGGACAGTGGGAGGGTCTAGGCCGAGTGGGGGTGGGGAGCATCCTGCTGGAGGATTTCAAGAAAGTCCTCTCCACCCAGTGAGTCTGGGTCCCTGTGTCCATCATAGCTTGCTCTCTATTCTGCGGGGCTCCAAGGTGTCCGGTGGCCTTGCACCTACCTGCAAAGCACAGGCTGGCTCTCGCCCAAACCCAAATCTCTTGAGTCTGCAGAGTCTATAGGGAGTAATCTCGACCCCTCAGTTTCCCTCTCTGCAGCCTTGAGGGTTTGGGCCCGGCAGCCTGGAGTGGAAGGATGCTCTGCCACCCACCGCCTGCGCCCTCCCCGCACCCCGCCTCTGCTGCAGCGGACGGGGTTTAATAATGTCGCCGGAAAGTGACACGCGATTTATTATTAAAGTAATGCGGGCGCGGGGACGGGAAAGGTTTAATAAACGCGCTGAGATGCCTAGGATTATTCACCGCAAATAAATGAGAGTGCGGACGGTGTTTTAATAAATAATTTCCCGCCGCTCCCGAGGGAGGAGGGGGGAGGAGGACGGTGAAACTGAGTGGCTGCGGGCACTCTCGGCTCCTCATCCCCACGGGTTTTAAAGCCTCTTCGACTAAACGGCTCATAGCCGAGGTGTGCAGTTCCTTTCCTGGAGAGCAGAACCAGAGAGGCCCAGGCCTGTCGGTGGGACGTTTGCTGTGCACCGCCACCCGGCCCCCAGCGCCCACCTCTGGGACTTTAAGTCATTTGCGTAAGATGTAGCAAATGGGTTCCCTTTTGCTCCCACCCAGAGGTTGTGTGACTCAGGGAGAGAGGACCAACTGGATTAATACGAATCAACTCCCTCCTAAACTTGTAGTCCTGGCCTCTGACCTTCGACCTTCGGGAAGGGCTGCTGGATTGCTTTCTCCTCCATTCAGAGCAGGGTGTGTGGAGAAAACCAAAGGGGACTGTGTGTACAGGTGTGTATGACACGATGTGCTAAAGGCACCAACTCCATCACCCTCTTTAGAGTGGCAGTAACATGGATGCTGCTGCTTCTGACCACTTCTGCTTAAGGCTCTAGGATTCTCTCTTCCGCGCTGGTCGGAATTGAGGGTGTAAGGCTTAGCCAAGTCGCATCCGCCCCATAGGGGTCGATCTGAGGACTGAACAGAACCGAAGACTTCAGGGAGAGCCCGCCCATCCAGTAGAAACCTGGAGGATTGAGAGAAGGAGAACTTGATTTTGAAGAGGTCAAAATTGCAGACTTTGGGGACCAAGCATGTTCGCCATACTGAGGATGGTGATAGGGGCTGAGCCTGTGTACCAACCACTAAGAATGGTGCTTTTGGGGGGGGGGGGGGGGAAGGCTACCTCTCTGGCAATTCTTAGGCGGACAGGAGCTGGGGAAAGGCTGCCATCTGGTGGATACTTCTGGTAGTGACAGCCGGACCTGGGTTAAGGGGCCTTGAGTTTTCGTTTGATGGAAAAAATTCTTGTAAAAAGATTCCCTCAAGGGGGGACTGAAGAGATGGCTCAGCGATTAAGAGCACTAGTTACTCTTCCAGAGGACCAGGGGTAAATTCCCAGTACTCACATGGCAGTTTACAACTGTCTGTAACTCCAAGGGATCTGACACTCTCCCATAGACATCCATGCAGGTAAACCACCAACACACATAAAATAAAAATAAATAAATTCTATGTAAGAGACTTTTAAAAAATATATTATTTTATTAGGGGTGTGGTGGAGCATGCCTTTAATCCCAGCACAGGTGCTAGCACAGGCCTGGTTCCCAGGAGGTCAGACATGGGACATCAGAGTCCCTGAAACTGGAGTTACAGATGATTGTGGGTGCTGAGTCAAACCAATTCCTCTGGAAGAGCAGTCAGTGCTTCTAACTGCTGAGCAGCAGCACCCGCCCCCCCCCTTCTTTTTTAAAGTAAAGTACTCTACCAAGAAAGGGTCACAGGAAGGAGACGGGCTAGCCCGTAGTCTAAGGGTCTCTTAGAGACTGGCAGGGGTCTCTGTGAATGGTTTTGAACTCTGGGACTCAGTTGCAGAACAAAAGGGGAACACTTGGGATGTGATGGTTGAAGCAAGAAGGGGCTGAGGGAAGAAATAAAGCCAGGTTCAGGTATAGAGTAAACTAGGGGACCCGACTGATGGGATTAAGTTAGGGGACCAGAGAGATGCTCTGGTGCAGGGATACATGAGCACTAAGCAGAGCCTGGAAACCAGCTCACACAAGTCACACTCCCTCTTCTCTCGCTAGGGGGCCCCTAACCCTCTCTAGGCTTTTCTGTGTTTAAGCTGGGTTCCAGATGTGCTGGGGGGGTGGGGGGGGGGGGAAGAAGAGTAGAGCTTTAGAAGCTTCAGGGCGTGGCCTAGCTTAGGTGACTCATTGGTGGGTAAGGTGGGGCAGGTGCTCAACACCAGTGTTCCATAAAACATTGTTCCCAACTCCTGGGTCATTTTCTACTATGCTGTCATTATGGTTCTGGTTTAAACTCAGTCCAGGGGACTCAAGCGAGGGTGGGACGTTGCTCTGAAGAAGAACATGATCCCCACCAGCAAACTCCTAGGGCAGAATCAGGAAAGATGCTTCCTGGTTATTTCTTTCTTCTTCCTTTTTTTTTTCTTACATGGATGCTGTTAAGGCCCACTTAGCAGACCACCTGGGCCCATCTGTGGAAACAGACATGACCCCTTCCTCCTTGCCTTTTTGTTGTTGTTGTTGTTGTTGTTGTTGTTGAGTTTCTTTTCCTCACTGGTTCCCTTCTTTGAAGTCCTCCCTCTTCCTAGGGTTGAGGTCTTTGGGGTAGCAGGGATGGGGGGAAAGGGAGAAGGACAAGGTCTCACTATGTAGACCACACTGGCCTTGGCTAATCAAGATCTGCCCACTTCTGTCTGCAGAGTGCTGGGATTCCAGGTGGGTACCACCACACTTAGACAGAGCACTGAGATTTTAGCTGGGCTTTCGCCTCAAAGGTCAGGAGTGGTTACAGGGGCGGGATAAATTTATTTTTGGCATTTTCTCTGCCATCTAGGTCCCCCTGGATGGAGTGGATAGGCGTGAAACACAAGCTTTAGGTCAAGTGTGTTTACCATCACTTTTCATTCCATCCATTGAATGTAGAGCACTACAGGAGAGAGGATAGACTTTGAGGAACAAAAAACAAACAAACAAACAAACAAACAAACAGAGTCCCTCAGGAGAAAAGAAAGAATTCCCAAGAGAAACCCCAAGAGGGGTTGAGAGAAGAGATGGATGTTCCAGGGTTCATGGCTGAGGACTCTAGGCCCAATGGCTTCTTGTCTCTCACCTGCTCCTGGTCCTAGGTAACTGAACCAGGGCAGAAGTTTCCATACGTCTTCTCTGGCTGAACTGGCCTCTCAGTAAGCCTGGTTCGAACATGAGTTTCTCCAGATCTCCTGCCCTTCCTCACAGTGTGCACTAGCATTAGGGGGCTGGGTTCTAGGGCAGTGGCAAGATCTCTGAGGGCATCGGTTCTGCAGGATAAAGAAAGGTCCTAGGAGCAGAGCTGAGCACTCTACAAAAGTGCTCACAAGTGGACAGGGGAATCTGTATAATGGGTTCAAGACTCAGTTCTGCCCCCTTTTTAGTTCATGCCTTTGGACAGCTCTTTTTCTTCTTAAAACCTTGAGGGTATCAGATTCCATGGAGCTGGAGTTACAGGCAGTTGTGAGCTTTCACATGGGTGCTGGGAGCTGAAGTCAGGTCCTCTGGAAGAGCAGCAAGTACTGTGAATGGCCGAGCCATCTCCCCAGCCTCCAGAGCCAGCTTCTTCACCTTCCTTCTTCTCTGCTATCTTCTGCAAGATACTGATAACAGTTCGCAGGTACCAGAATTCCTGTAAATGGCACATCTAGAGCAAATAAGTGTTCCACAGATGGTCCCAACCTTACCAAGATTATTTCTAGGCCTGTGATTGGCTGGAAAGGGGCAGGGTGCCCAGTGCAGGATCTCCTTTGGAGTACAATGCATCGGTGTACCTGCCTGGAAGAGTCCTTAGGAACGGGGCCTTCAGAAGGGAAAAGGCTAAGGCAGGATGAAGATGCTACTTCCAAAGAGCCTAGCGGTGTCACCCCTACCCTAGTCCTCTGTAGGGAGCCCCTGTCAGAACTCAGGGCTCTAGCTCTGGCTTGAGAGGAGGGGCATCCCCCCAAACTCACATCCATCCATCTCTTTTATCTGGGCTGCTAAGTTCCAATGAGGCCTCTGATGGGGAACAGATACAGCTCCAGCGGAAGCTGCCAGATCCGCACTGAGCTGGGGCTGAGGACAAGGCCAGGGGTCAGTGAAGACAGATAAAGCTCAGAGCAGCCGGGGGCTCAGGGGACCCTTGAGGAGGCCTAGCAGGGACCATGGGCTGGTTTCATCCTGGGAGGAGGCAGGGCCGGAAACCTCTGATGAGGGCCGGTGGCCATCAAGGGCTTCAGATAGCCAGACAAGGCCTCTGATGACTCTTTGGGAGGAGGGGAGGGATAAAAGTCCCCTCCTGAAGAGAGGATGCAAGAAAGCCAGGGTGCCCACAAGGAATGAGGGTGGCTCCTGCAGATGTTAAAACAAGCTGGAGCAGCTTCCAGGGGCAGGCCTGGGGCAGGGTTCCCGGGCTGCCTTAACCTTGAAGGCAGAGATGGGAAACGGGTTGCTAAGTGAGTCTGTGATTTTTTAGTTCCTGTTTTAATTAACTTTGAAGGGCTTGGGAACTCCCTGAACACCAGGGAAGGGAGCAGAGAGGATGTTCATTTTCCTCTTCTCCTTTTTAAAGACATTTTTATTAAATCACTTTGTTTTCATTCTGGCTCGAACATGGGGCGTTTAAATGGAAAAGTAATTATTTCACCTTGTTTGCTTATGGAGAGAGATCAGGGAAGTAGAGGGCCACTGGCAAGAGGCCGCAGCCTTACACTAGTACTGCACACATGTGCATGTCTGCAGCACACAAGCACACACACCATATTCACATACCGATACCCTCCTATGCTGACACACTTGGTATGCTCCCCACCCCCAATAAAGATACTTCAATGCTTGCAAACCATCTTCAATATTCTCCCAAGGACACACCTTCACGGTTGTACCTATTTTCTGTCCTATACTGACACCAAAAATGTGCATTCTCTGTCTCTGACTCTCTCTGTCTCTCTCTCTCCTCTCTCATCAAGCTTATTGTGTTACATCACCACAAGAACACCTGGGTTCCTCCACATAGCCACACAACCACACACTCTTTCGGAAGCACACATCCTGATCAGGACCCTTGGGGACAGACTCATGGGAGGGGAGGAGGCAGAAGAGTGTCCTTAGACTCCCAAACTACTACGCAGGCTTCTCCAGACATCCAGTCTCAGACTCTGCTGCAAGCTTCTCTCAGTGGCTTTGTGGCTTTGATTCTGGAGTCTTTGGCAGAGCCCTTCTAGGCATTGCCGACCATCCTGAGGCAGGCAGGACGAGGCCCTACAGGTTTCCGGGTCTCAGTTGGCTCTTGGCTACATTTCAACTCCAGCTTCCCTCATGCTCATAGGCTATGCACCGCACCGGCACCAGAGGGGTTAAAACTTCGGTAGCCCCCTCCCCCCCCCACCTCAACCAGGCTGGTACACACGGAAGGCCGGGTTTGCAGGAGCCGTACCTGTACTTTGTCTTCATCTGTCACCCCTTCTGACAGTCAGATACATCTTGTGGGGGGCGTGGGGGGCGGGGGGAGCAATAATTAACCTCTCCCGCCTCAGCCCCCAAATGCTGCTGCTTGTGTGCTGGTTGTAGCTGGGTCTGCAGGCTGCGGTGGAGGGAGGGAGTGGAGATGGAGGGGTGAGGGAGGACGCAGGCAGCGGAGAGCAGCCAGCACACAGGAAAGGCCCTGACTCCTTTATTACAGGGGCCAACCGCAGCTACCCTCCTCTCCCTTGCTGGTCCTGGAGAATCAATGGCAGATGGGAGAAGGATGGGGAAAGGCGGAGCCCAGACTCCCCCACTCTCCTTCCCAGAGGCCCCTGCTGAAGAGGGCAGATGGGGGTCAGTGGGTGCCAAGGGAGAGCATTCAGGTGTTATTGGACACACAGTGCCACTGGAAAGAGACTTGCATTGGCCTTGTGTAGAGGAGGTTGGGGACACCACGCTGGTGCTGATGGCAAATGACTAGAGCTTGTGTTAAGGACCAGTGTCTCTTCCAAGCAGTAAACGGGGGAGTGTGGCTCAAGGAGATGTCAGACTTAGGTAGTACAGAAATGGCTCTGTAAAAGCAAACCAAGCAAGCCCCTGGGAGGTGGCTGGAATGGCAGACCAAGCGATAGATTTGTCATGGGCCAGGTCTTGGAAGGGACAGATGGGACCAGAAATGTAGAGTACTCTCAGCCTTCCTGAGCTGACCTCCAGAGAGGGAGCTGGTTCAGGAGCCTTCTCTGCAGGGGAGAATGGCAAGAAGATGTACTCTTCCCACCAGGGCTGGAAGAGGTGTGGAGAGACATGCCCTGCCCTGTGCAGCCTGAAGGCCACAAGCAGCTAGCTTTTCCCACTTTCTGAGAACTTGTTAGTCAAATCTGTCTTCTTTATATCTGAGAAAGGAATCTAACAGATCTGTAGATACAACCTCACCCATGAGTTGGAAACCTTTAGGTTCTAATTCTGGTTTGGTCACTAGCTAACTCTGTTACAGAAAATAGAGCCCTTAACCTCTCTGGACCTCAGGTTTCTCATTTCTCAGAGAAGGTAGGGGGTGCTGATGAGATGCCGTCTTTAGATGCTGCATGCACACATGTCCTGAAATCGCACAGAGACACAGACCAACTCCAACTCCCCAGTGCTCTCTCCCCCTCATCTACACTCCTTATCCATCATCTGTAAGATTTGCTGTGTACCCCCAACAGAGAGAGCTGATTCCATGTCTTCTCTTTAAAACAGAAAGAAGAAAATGGCCTAGGAGCTGGGGTTCGGTGCAGGGTAACAGGAAGTTAGCACTGGGAAGGGCTTCCTATGGAACACGAGGGTTGGAGGGAAGGACAGTGGAAAAAGCAGAGACTCTGTCTTGGAGAGGCAGCCTTGGGAGAGAAGGCATAAGACACCCAGAGAGGCTGCAAGGGATTGCAGCTGAGAGCTGAGCCTGTGTGAAAGGAGCTGACAGACCTGTCGGGAACTCACCTCAGTTAAGGAGCCCCATGTTCTCTGGTGTCTGTTGGGTTCCATCTCCCAAGGAGAGGAGCCTCTGTGAGTCAAGAGGCTTGCTGCCCTGTATCCCCCAATCAGTACACACACAGAGGCTTTCTCTGAAGATGCAGCTCATTACTGGCTATTATTTTCTACACCTGGAGGAACACTGGGATTCTTGACAGCAGTGGGGAGAGGTGTGGAGAGAAATTAAGGCTGCCCCCAGGTGGGGCTTCCTCTGCTGCAGCTGGGTGGCCTGTGTAGTGTGATGCCTAGGACTGAGCTAGTCTCCTAGGTCATGATGAAGATAAGAGGCGGAGTTTCTGCTGGCAGCTGGAGTCAAATCCAGGACACATTGGGACCCAGTGGATAAAGCTGAGCTCTTGTGGGGAACCAGAGCCCAGGAAGGGAAGGCAACAGGGGGCCACAATCATTTGTGGAGTAGACTTTGCATAGCTTCTGCCTTAAGGGTCTGAAGTCATTTCTCTTCTGGCCATACTGGTCTTCTTTTGGCCTACCTACTTCCCCTAGCCTCCCCCTCTGAGAATGTGTCTCAGGTTTGAGCTCTATTTATGCTTTCCCTTCCAATATGCAATGTTAGCAATATGATCTCTTAGTCTGTCTTTTAAAAAATATTTTTTTGTCCTTAGCTTTTTTTTTTTTTTTTTGGTTTTTCGAGACAGGGTTTCTCTGTATAGCCCGGGCTGTCCTGGAACTCACTCTGTAGACCAGGCTGGCCTCGAACTCAGAAATCTGCTGCCTCTGCCTCCCAAGTGCTGGGATTAAAGGCGTGTGCCACCACCGCCCTGCCTTAGCTTTTTTTTTTTTTTTTTTTTGTCTGTTATTTTATTTTATTTTATTTTATTTTATTTTATTTTGAGAAGGGTTTCTCTGTGTAATCCTGGCTGTCCTGGAACTCAGTTTGTAGATCAAACTTTACCTTATTGTCTTTTACTTTAAAAATCTACCCTATGAGCCTATGCCTACTACAGTTCAAAGCTGTGTGGAGAACAGGACCTTTGTGCTTTACGTCATGGTCCCTGGGTTTTTGTTTGTTTGTTTGTTTTTTAATGGACCTTTAGGTTGTTTCCAGGAGGTACAGACGATACTTCTCTGGCATCCTCAGCATGTTATTTAGCACAAGGATGAATATTTCTGTGCTTCTGCATTCCAGAAATGACATCAGTGGGTCAAAGGATTGGCACTGGGACTAGATATGTAGCTCAGCACTTGGCACAAAAACTACAACAAAAATAAAATTTAAAAAAAAAAAAAAAAAGCATTTTGCTAAGCCTGACTTGACTTTTAAGTTTGTTTCCTTGTTTTGACTTTGTCCCTCCTGAGGACTGAGCCAAGGGTCCTCCTGCTCTTGCTAGGCAAACACCAGCACTGAGATAAACCCCCAACCCCTCTCACAAATTTTGTTTTGTTTTGTTTTTTTTCAAGACAGGATTTCTCTGTGTAGCCCTGGCTGTTCTAGAGCTTGCTCTGTAGACCAGGCTGGCCTCCATCTCAGAGATGTATCTGCCTGCCTCTGCCTCCCAAGTACTGGGATTAAAGGCGTGCGCTGCCATGCCTGGCTCTCTTTCAAGTCTTAAGCACATCTTTCTTTCTGAATGTCTTTAATTTATTCTTTGTACAGTGTATCTGAAATACAGATGTTAAAGCAAGCATTCATGGATGCCTGAAAGAGGGCAGCCTGCCAGTTACCTGTTGGTGGAAGTCGCTAAGCATTCATTTTAGCAAGCTCATCACCTCCTTCCCTCCAGCCCCTCCCACTTTGCCTCCCTGCTCTGGCCAGCATCGTTCCTGCAAATGCTGTTACCCAAGCACGATACTTGTTGCTGTCTTTAAAAATAAAAGATTCACTTATTCATTGTATCCTGTTTGCGTGTGTTTGTGTCTGAATGTACTTACATGCACAGCATGCATGTAGGTTCCCCCGAAGGCCAGAAAAGGGCACTGAGTCCCTTGGGACTGGAATTACAGGTGGCTGTGAGCCTCCTATTGGGTGCTGGGATCTGAAACCCAGGTCTTCTATAAGAACAGTAAGTACTGTTAACCTCTGAGCCATCTCTTCAAAGCCTCCCCCTTTAAAACATTTACTTAATCTGGGCAGTCTTGGCACATGCCTTTGATCTCAGCACTCCAAGAGACAGAGGCAGGCAGGTCTACAGAGAGAGTTCCAGGACAGTAAGGGTACACAGAGAAACCCTGTCTCAAAAGAACAAAACCCCAAACCATGTATTTAATTCCCTATCTATCTATCTATCTATCTATCTATCTATCTACCTATCTATCCATCTCCTGTATGTTCATAAGCATTCACTTGCCATGGTGTGATGTGGAGGTCAGAGGACAGTTTGCAGGAGTGGATTCTCTCTTCAACCATCAGACTTCAGGAGTCAAACTCACATTATCAGCCTTGTGGATAAGCACCTTTAACCACTGCATGGCAGCTTGGTGTGTCTCTGAATTCAGCTAGGAAGTGCCTTAGAGGGAGGCTGCTAGGGCAGGGTGCCTTCCAGCCATGCGTTCTCTCCTGCTCGTCTGTGTTGTCCCGATTCCAACTCAATCTTAGCTAGTCTTAGTCTCCTTTGACTGTTTTCCAAGGCTGGAGTCTCCAGCAATGTCCTTTTGTGGCAGGGGGTTTCCCAATTGGCTCCGATTTGACTGTTGACCGTCCCCTGCACTGCACACCAACTCTGAGCAGTGTCAGAAGCCATCAAAATCCAGGAATGCCCAATCTGTGACCAAGAGAGGGGAGGTAAAGTAGGCCCACTCAGTGTGGTAAAAACTGGTCCTCAAGTCACTCCAGCCACACCCAGGTAGCCCACCCCAGGGGCTATTCAGGGAGGGCCTGGCATCAGATTTCTATTCTTCCCTCAAGTTGCCCCCACCTGCCTGAGTCATTAGGACAAGACTCTGAAGTTCTCTATCCAGCCCAAGGGCACCTGAAGCCTCTCCACGCCTTCCCTGGCATTTCTTCTCTTGCTTGGAGGTTGCCAAATGGATACTGAGCCTGGATGGGTCTTGGTGGCCAAACTCCAAACAGAGGGGGAGGCATCCTGGTCCCTTGCCAGCATTCTGTCCATGGTAATTTGGCAGCAAAGCACCAGCTGCATATATCTGCACATCTGTTTATGCCTCTGGCTTGTTATTTATTCTCTGCCTTTCCCGGGGAGCAGAGCCAGAACACACCTCAACTCTTCCCAAGTTAGATTAACTGGGAGAGAAGGCTAGGACACTCAGTCACAACAATCGCTGAGCCTCATGGAAGGGTCCGCCTTCTCCAGCAGCTGCTGCCACTTTTCAGAGAAACGTAGAGGAGAGGAGAGGAAGGGAGGGGGAAGGAAGGGAAAGAGTGTGAGGAGAAGGGAGAGGAAGAGAGGGTTGTGAAGTTAGAGCCTTGGACATGCTGGGCGTGGTCAGGTAGCCTGGTCCTAGGCCCCACTAGAGGCAGCACTGTCTTTTGATAAACAGTCACCCAAACCTTCTTTCCTGCTCAACACTTGAATGCTTGATTTCGGTGTGTGTGTGTTGAAGTTGGGAGGATTCAGTCATGGGAATGAATGAAGTTTTTAACACACACTCCTGGGGGAGCTTAGGTGACTGAGCTTGAGGGGTTTCTGGAGTGAAGAATTAAGGCACCAGGTTCTGTCCCTGGGATTAGGGAGGAGAAATGAGTAGAGGAGTGGTAGGAGGAAGAGAGGGAGAGATAATGGGAAGGAGAAGAGAAAAAGATAGTTAGCAAGCGAGGAAATACGTTTTCCAGAGAAAAAAAAAGAGTGGAGAACCTTGAGCCGCCGGTGACGCTGTCCGTGGTCCTGACAAAGGCCTATGAGTGAACCGGAACACCAGCCTATGTGGACCGCCCCCCCCCCCCCCCCCCCCCGCGCCCTTCCCCCAAACTCTCTGCAGTTTCCTTTGAAGGCGACTCAATGGTTCTGGATGGAGAACAAAGGGCCGAAGCTGTACCTCATGAGCTCTCAATCTCAAATTGAGCTTCTCTCCGACACCATCTCCCTTTTCTCAAATCAACGTTCCTTGAAGAAAGCAGACTGATGTGTAGACTCAAAAGTAATCTGAACAGAGCTCTTGGAGAAAGATATGGATTCCCCAGGACCCAGCAGACTTCGGCCTGAGTAGTCTCATGAGACAAATGGACTGGAACATGGGGGTGGAGACCTATGGTGGGAAGTGCTGGCCCAGTCCAACTAAAAGCAACATGGTCCACATGTCTTTAATGGCAGCACTGGGAGTCAGGGGATTGAGGTGGTGGTGGGCCAAAGCAGGCAGTCTCTGTGAGTTCCAGGCCAGCCTGGTCTACAAAGTGAACTCCAGGCTGGCCAAGGCTGTTTAGTGAAACTCTGTCTGAACAAACAAACAAACAAAAACAAACAAACCAAACATTATTTTTTCTCTTTGACTTGTCCTCCCCTTCTTTTGTATAAGTCAAACAACAGTGTTTGGGTTCAGTGGTACAGCACTTACCTACTCATCTCAAGACACTGGGTTCAGCCCCCAGCACAGGTGTGGGCAGGGAGGTTAAACCAAAAACCAAAAGCAGGTCTGGAGAGATGACTCAGTGGTTAAGAGAACACACTGTTCTTCCAGAGGTCCTGAGTTCAGTGCCCAGTACCCACGTCAGGGGGCTCACAAACACTTGGAACTCTATCTCCAAGGGATCTGATATCTTCTTTGGGACTTCACTGGTACCCACACACAAGTGTACATACTCACACATGTACACATATACATACTTACACACACAGGCATACATATGGTAGTTTGAATATGCTTGGCCCACAGGGCGTGATAACTATTAGGAGATGTGTCCTTGTTGGAGGAAGTGTGTCACTCTGAGTGTGGGCTTAGCCAGTTTGGTCTTGTTTGTCTTCGGAAGAAGATGTAGAACTTTCAGCCCCTTCAGCACCATGCTTGCCTTGGTGCTGCCATGCTTCCCACCTTGATAATAATGGACTGAACCTCTGAACCTGTAAACCAGCCCCAATTAATTGTTGTCCTTTATAAGAGTTGCCTTGGTCACGGTGTCTCTTCACAACCATGGAAACCCTATCTAAGACAATATACATAACTAAAAATAAGATAAATCTTTAAAATAAAAATAAATAAGCAGCAGCAATAAAAGAAACTCAATAATGACATTATTTTGGCTCCTTTAAAAATTATATGTAGCTGGGCGGTGGTGGCGCACGCCTTTAATCCCAGCACTTGGGAGGCAGAGGCAGGCGGATTTCTGAGTTCGAGGCCAGCCTGGTCTACAGAGTGAGTTCCAGGACAGCCAGGGCTACACAGAGAAACCCTGTCTCAAAAAACCAAAAAAAGAAAAAAAGAAAAAAAAATTATATGTGCACTTAAGCAAGACTGAACAACGACAACACCAGTTGACATTTTAATGTGTGTGTGTGTGTGTGTGTGTGTGTGTGTGTGTGTATGTATCTTACAAGGCCCTACCTCTAGATTTGGAGCTATAGAGAGGGGAAATCTGTCTTCCTCAAGGATGAGACCCCCTAGGTTATCAAATCCTAAATAGTCAGCTAGAAACACATACGTATGAGCACCACTAACTGGACTACGTGGGTTGTATTTATATGCACACATGCATTCATAAGTACACATGTGTAACAATTAAATAAGAAGAGGCCGTGAATTTTAGTGAGTGTTAGGACGTTGGAAGAATTGGAGGAGAGAGAAGTGGAATGGTACAAATACAGTGCTCATGTGTGATTTTTTTTTTTTTTTAATAAAGAAAATCCATATGAGGTAACCCACTAATGATAAAAACTAAGCCAGCTAAACAAATTCACTATATAATAGTTTTACAGAAACATATAAAGATGACAAAAAAGAAGTAAAACTGAGCTGTAATGAGCTATTCCCAGGCAGGCCTTGGACAGACGGGGGTTTAATCAGTGAGAGTCTAAACACACGGGCATTCCAGCTAATTCAATTCCCACCCATTCATTAGGGGAAATATTCATCATCCAGAGATTACAGCAGGGCCAAAACTCTGAATGGATTCTAAGGAGCTGTCAGTGGAATGGTAGCTATAGCAGCCAGGCAGGGGCACCTATGGACATGACCACACCCTCACCTTTGCTCTCACCAGGTCCTCTGGGAACTTCTGTTTGCAGACCTCAGGGTCGGGCACTGAGAAGAAAGAGGTAAAATCAAGGCTCTGTTTGTTTGTTTCTTTGGGTGTGTCTAAACCAAAAGGCAGGTATTCACAGGGCTAGACTTCGGCCACAACGTCCATAGCACTTCCTGACACTCCTGTCTTTGGACTTTAATCCTAGCTGTGATCCTGAGATCTAATGAACCATGCATGCTTTAAAAGGAAAAGCCAGTGCCTTGGAGGCACATCACAGACTTTGGGACCTCTCAGCTCCATGTCTGTAGACAGGACTCAGAGAGCAGCAAGAGATACAACAGGGGGCTGCTGGACTGTTGGGGATGGCAAGATCCAGAATGCAGATGAGAGCTAACCTGAACCAAGGGGACACTTAGTTACCTGCTGGCTGCATGCTACTTGTCTTATTGCTATGGTAAAACACCCACAAGAGGCAAACGCAGGGGGCTGAAACGATGGCTTAGTGGTTAGGAATGGGTACTGCTCTTGCAGAGGACCTGACCTCTGTTCCTCATACCCATGTTGGGCAGCTCACAACTGCCTGTAACTTCAGTCTCAGGGGGTCCAGCGCCCTCTTCTGGACTCTGAGGGTACTTCTTATGTGCATACACTCTCATATACTCACAATTAAAAATAACTTTAAAAAAAAAAAGGAAGCTAACTTAAAGAAAAAGTCATGTCGGCAGGGACTTGAGAAGGCTAGTCATACTGTTGTGTTTGCACAGTAAGACACAGAGGGATGAATGTATAGCTAGTTTTCTCCTTTTTATTCATTTGGAGACCAGTCCATGAATTGGTACCTCCACATGTGGGCTGTCTTTCCACCTCAATTAACCTAATCTAGATCTAGATGATCCCACAGACGCTCTCAGAAACTAACCTAATCTGCATAATCTCTCAAGACACTCCCAGAGGCTTGTCTCCTTGATGATTCTAGATCCTGTTAAGTTGACATTGTTAAACAGCACACTGGTATAGCCTACCTTGGACGAATAGTCAGCAGTAATATAACTGGGTTTCCAGCCTTATTTTTCCACTCACTAGCTCTGGAACCTGCTTAGTCATAGAATC
Organism: Arvicanthis niloticus; assembly: GCF_011762505.2. Lineage (NCBI taxonomy): Eukaryota > Metazoa > Chordata > Mammalia > Rodentia > Muridae > Arvicanthis > Arvicanthis niloticus. The sequence goes on from NC_047658.1 coordinate 151,512,991, forward strand.
TGTTTTAGATCTGATTCCGGTTTCCTAGTTCCTAAATAGCAATGTAACATCAGTCTGAGAACCAGGACAGATATGTGTTACAAAGGATAGCATGATCATGGAAGTTGTGTGATTGTTGCTCTGGCCCCTTCCTTACAAGGTGGGCCTCACAGGACAGAACCCACACCTAAAATACCAACCAATGAATCAACAAAACTTACCTCATACTGTAAGAGTTAGGGATGTGGCTCTGTGGTAGAAGGTGTTTGCCAATATGTGCAAGGGCTTGGGTTCAATCTCCAGCATCGCCAAAAAACATTTATTAAAGTACTAACAAAATCTTCTTCTCAAAGAATTGGCTCACTCGGTTGTTAGCTAAGTCAGTGTGAAATACACAGGGTAGAGAATGAGAAAGTAAAGACTGAGGACAAGACAGAACCTCCTAGGCACTGGCTAGGTACTGTTCACAAGCAGCCTGGCTGGGAATCAAGCACGGGAGAGCCTTGGGAGATCCACCTATTCTTTGGAATTCGCTTGATGAGGAAGATCCCAGACCTTTTTAAGGGCTCATCTCAATGGGCCAGACCCATAGAAAACAACCTCCCCAGTTTCAAGTCAACTGATTAAGGACTTAGATTACATCTTCTGAATCCCTTTCCAGAGGACATAGATTAGTGTAGGCTGAATAACTAGGAACTGTCTGTAAGCTACAGAGTGTCTCTGCCCTCCTGTGTTTATCTGGAAGCTTTGTCTAGTCTGACAACAAAACAACAGACCACCAGGGGAAATTTTGTGTGACCATTAGCAGACTAGACTGTCTTTGAGAAAGTTCCTGATACACAAGAGGAACTCAGTGGAGGTCATGCAGACCTATCTATCAGGAATTCTACTCCTATAGGAAGCTGAGATACCTCTTAGAGAGTAGAGGCTAGAGAATGGTTGGTCTTTGTTTCCTTTGATCAGGGCATCTTGATGGGACTTCTAGAGTTGGTGGACATGGAGAGGACCTTGAAATTAATCAGCACTCTGAGGACCCCTTGCTCTGGCTGTTGAGGCCACCAGAGCCAGAGCGATAGCAGCAGGTGAGAAGAGTGGCCTCAGTGACCAGTGGGGCTTCAGTAGGCAATTACCCAGCAGAAGCTGGGAACTGACAGGGTAATTATTAGCTTCTAATTGAAGGGCAAACTCAGGCCGGGATCCTCCTCTCCAAAGCAGAGGGCATTACTATTTGCATAGCAATTAATTACTTTGGGAGCTACAGAATTTAATTACCCACTAGTCCGCAGGAGCCAATAATTAAATTACTCTCAGAAATAGGGTATTTATTTCCCAGTTAGCTGAGCAGGTAGCTTCTACCTCGGGGAGTGTACGTGGGTGATGAACCCTGGCCTGAGGGCAGGGCCTTGGCTTGAGGGGCACAGAACAGCAACCTTGGTGCCCAGCAGATGGACATCCAAGCATGACCTCTAGAAGCCCAAGACCACATGGCACCATGTGCCTACTACAACCCACAGTGGGCAACCACACATGTGGTAAACAAGTGGGAACTGAGACTAAAGAGAAGACTTGGGCTCACTTCTCCAGCCATGGTCATTGCATTTAACATCTTCAAATGTGTAGGTTGTCAGGGTCTTTTTAAGAACTGTGTACTTTGATCATCTATGACTTTGAGCCCATCTGGAATCTCTTCGTGGCTGCTGCCTCGCTGGCAAGGGCTTCGGACTGAGACATGCTTAGGACACGTTTGGGTTCTAGAGAGGCCTGAGGATTATCTATTTGGACAGCACTTGCTAATGCAAGTGTTTAAAACCTTGACCTAAGTTGGATGTCCCTAAATCAAAGCATCCGTGTCAAAATGCCATATGTTGCCAAGATCGACAGGAGCCAATGAGAAGCCCTGAGCTCCGAGAGAATCTGGAGGCTTCCTGATTGACAGCGACCCAAGGAGCTGGCCTGTGTTGACTTTAGCTCCGTTTCTCCTTTCATGGTTAAAAAAAAAAAAAAAAAAAAAGTTAACTGAGAGGTGTAGTGGAAAGAGGGAGCTGAGGGCATGGGAAGCCATCAGCACGTGTTTGGGTTGGTTTACTGTCCAGAGATGAAGACCTCCTGTCCTCTCGGCCTAAGAAAACTGAGAAGCTGAGCATGTCTTCCTCAGCCCTTCAGACTCCTCTTCTACCTCATGGATCATCACTGGCCTTCTGAGGGTTAGGATCAAGGAGCCAGAACGCAGCTGAGATGAGACACTTTTCATTTCCATCCTAGAGTCTCAGCCTGGGGTCTGGGATCCCAAGGTTGGAGGTGACTTCTGCTCAACCTCTGGGCTAGCAAAGCTGGTGTCATGGCCCATGGTCCCTCTCTGAGGAAGGATGGAAGAGGAGAGCTCACTTCCTTGTTCTCTCCCTTCACCCTGGTGAGGGTCTCAGGCGGATCATTGATTTCAAGGTGCCATTTTTTTTTTTCTGTCTAGTTTTAGATGTGATCACCAGACTCCTGCTGCACGCAGCTCCAGAGCCCCACCCCCACTCTCTTCCTGTTACCTGTCTCAACGAACATCAGCTCCCAGGGCTGACACCTTGGAACATGCCCTCTCTCAAGCCTCAAGCCTCAAGCCTCAAGCCTCAAGCCTCAAGCCTCAAGCCTCAAGCCTCAAGCCTCAAGCCTCAAGCCTCATGCTGAGATCCTGCCCCTACCTCAGGCAGGATCTCGTGGACGCTTCTAATGAAGTTCTCTCTGACTCTGTCTGAGCACCCACCACGCGAGGAAGGGAGCTGCGGCCGCCGGCCCTCAGCCCAGGCTGCTGACAGCAGCGATCCATCTCCATCACCGTAATGGCGTCCCCATTAATCGGCCATAAACTAATAAAGCAAGCACTTTCCACCCCTCAGCCCCCCCCCCCCAACTTCATTAAGTCTTTAGTACATTAATATGTCTTACTTAGTGTCAGCTAAGCCTCTTTCTCTGTTTGGGGTGGAGCTTGATAGGGTGGGCATCTCACCCAGTGGATGGGAGACATGACCCATCCCCGGCCTAGGCAGAGGGGCTGCTGACTCAGGACCACTCCTCCCCACCCTTTTCCTGCTCCAATTGTTGCCCCTTGGGGGTGCCTGATAACTTCCGAAAGGAGAAAGGGCATGAAGAATAGAAAACACAGGAGTAAGAAAGGTAGGCAGAAAACTGAGGACAGGGGTCAGAACAGGAACAAGGCCGGAAGAGGGAGGAAGAATGAGATGCCGGTTGGGGGGTGGGTGGAAAAAGAGGAGATGGGATGGGGGAGGAGACGCACACTTCCAAATTAAATTTGTGATTCAGGCATCAGATGGGCCGACAGCCAGAGATTAATTCGAATGATCGAGTTATAAAGAGCGGGAGGCCTGGGTAATCAATCTTAGAGCTGTCAGGCTGACAGGCAGGAGTATTAACCTGGCGAGACGGCATGTGCAGAGGACTTCATTTTGCTCGCCCCAACCGCGTCCCTGACCACCTCTGGCCCATCTCTCTAAATAATAATAATTGTGGCTGTTAACGATGACAGAGACAGGGTGAAGCCGTCCCTCCCGGAGCTCCCATCCTTCCTTTGCTCAGCTTGACCCTCCCAGGAAGTAGAGCTGGTCCTAGCTTTTGGCTCCCCTTTGAAGGAGGAGACTCCAAGGAGACCTTCAGACAGGTCTGAAATGGGGCCAGGAAGGTCCTCTAGGGTAAAGGACACCACAGATCTCTTGGGAAAAGTTGTCCCCACCCAGTACCTTCCCTGCCAACCAGGTGTCTTAGCCTCTCAGCTCCTGTCAAGGAACTGGGTCCAGAAGCAAATCTGGGTGCTAACACTTGTGACCATGAATCCAGGCGCTGGGTAGGGTAGCTGGGGCCCCCATTCCCTGGCACGATCCCCTGGTCTGCAGCCCTGTTCTTCCTGGCAAACCACCTCCTCCCTCCACTCTGCTTCAGCCTGACAGTTTCAGCCCACACCTGGGGGTGGGGTGGGGGTCCCCCTGCAGAGACTTGTGGAAACACCATCCCTAGGGCAAAGAAGGGCTGGGGTGGGGTGGGGGTGCCGCCTTGAAGTTGACACCTCTCTCAGCTCCAGCTAATTTTCACATCCTTCAAAGCTGATGTCTCTCTCTCCTAGCTCCAGGGAAAGGAAGAGGGAGAGAGGAGTGAAGGAGGGAGGGAAGCAAGGAGGGAGAGAAGGGAGGGATGGAGGGAGAGAAAAGGGGAGGGGAGAAAGAACATGAATTCATGTTTGGGGGTGGGTCAGGGCCTGGTCAGCTGTCTGAAATGGTTAGCTATAGGCATATGTGTGTGTGTGGGGGAGGGGGGATGGGAGAAGGAAGTGAGGCTAGAGCAGAGGGAGGTGGGCTGCTATGAACCATTCCCTCCTCAGTAAGAACCAGGCATGGGGCTGTGGTCCCTGTAACAGCCTAACAATGCTATATGTGCGTTTTTACAAATTAAATATAATAATTTGCTTTGTGCAAATTATTTGCGCAAATAAATTAGCCTTGTGCTCATAGCCCAGCGTTGCCACAGTTGCTGGGATTACAGACATGTGCCTGTGCCAGGCCCTAACAATGCTACTTATTCATTTATTATCATTATTATTACTAATTCAAGGTCCCCTGCCTCCCAACAGACAGCAGTCCCATAACACTAACTCCAGATGATTGTGTTCCAAGGGCCAGGGTCCTGGTAAGGGCTTGCTGTATATTACTGTTATTGGGTTAGTATCTCCCCCCCCCCCCAAAGCCCTATAAAACTGATTCCACTCTTATCCCCATTTTACAGGTGAAAATCTCAGGTTCAGAAAGGTTGGGAAACCTACTGACAGGAAACCCATAGAGTCAGAAAACAGTGAAGCACATGTATGCTCCCCAGTTGGAGTCACAAGATAACCTAACTTTCCCGGGGACCCCCAATTTACTCATTTACCATCACAGTTTCTTGCTGCTTGAATCTGTCTCCACTTGAAGTTCCTCGGACATCCGCTCACTTTTTCAGGCACAGTGGTCGGGTAGGGGGTGCTTCTGTTTGCTTAGAGGGTAGGCTTGGGAGACCTAGTGTCAGAGAACACTTACCCTGGGCAAAAAAGAGTCAGGACCATGCCTGGGGAGACTTTCCAGTGCCTAGCCCTAGAGTAACCTAGAGTGGCCCCTGTTCGAGCCTTGGCCCTCCTGGGAAAGAAGAGGAAGATGCTACATAAAGGTAGGTGCCTGTGTCGCCCACCTCCTCCAGGTTGGAGGGAGGCCACTCTTGGTAGGTCAGGGCTCAGCAGGATCTGGATGTGGACAAGCCTAGAGAAACAGCGCTTGTGTCCACCCTTGACCCCCTGCTGGGACTGAGTTGGAGGGGGAGCTGTAGAAGTTGGCTTCCCTGAGGTGGTAGCAGTTGGAGGCTGGAGCCAGGCCAGCCCCTCTCCCGGTCTCCCTGGGGTTCATTTCAAGTGGCTTCTTCCAGGACTGGCCTGCCTGGGGAAGAGAATCGGGAATGGAGAGTCTTTTTCCAAGCAAGGGTTCAAGGGTCTCTTTTCCTGGGTCTGCCCCCTTGCTCAGGGCAGACACTGATTTTTCCCTGTCAGTCTTAAGTGTTTACTCCTTATGTAGGGCCTTGGCCAACGAAGAGGCCCAAGTTACTGGAGACATTGTCTGGATCACCAGTGCTCTGTTTGAGGAGGTTCTTTTTCTTTTCTTTCAAAAAAATATTTATTTATACATGAGTATTCTGTTCTGCATGAACACCTACATGCCAGAAGAGGACATCAGATCTCATTACAGATGGTTGTGAGCCACCATGTGGTTGCTGGGAATTAAACTCAGAACCTCTGGAAGAACAGACAGTGTTCTTAACCACTGAGCTATCTCTCTGGCCAGAAGGGGCTCTTGAGCCTAAAGTATAGGTGGATGAAGATGCTCAGTGTGACAGTTAAGGTGTTTTGTTTTGTTTTGTTTTGGGCAGTGCTGGGGATGAAGCCCAGGACCTAGCTCACGCCACACAAAGATTCTACTGATGAACTACAACCCCAGCCCCAGTATTCAGGTTTTCTTTCTTTCTTTCTTTCTTTCTTTCTTTCTTTCTTTCTTTCTTTCTTTCTTTCTTTTTACATTTAAATTCATTTAATTTTTATTTTTGTTTATGTATATGGGGGAGCAGCGTGGATGGATAGGTGGGAATGTGCACATGAGTATGGGTACCTGCAGAGACCAGAGGAGCTGGCATTACAGTAAGCCACCTGATGTGGGTGCTGAGAATTGAACTTGGGACCTCTGGAAGAACAGAATGCACTCTTAACCACAGAGTCATCTCTCCAGTCTCATATTTATTATTTATTTCACTTATTTATTTTTGTTTTGAGACAGGGTCTCTCTACACATATCACTGGCTATCCTGGAACTCACTGTGTAGACCAGGCTGACCTTGAAATCACAAAGATCTGCCTGCCTCTGCCTCAAGGGGAAACCTTTAAGATAAATCACCTACTTCATGGTACTTGCCGTGAAGGTCGGGAAGATGGTTCAGTGGGTAAAGCATAAGGAGCTGAGTTAGGCTCCCCAGAACAGAGATTTAAAAACCAGATGCAGGTCTAGTGTGCTGATGCTTGCCTTTAATCAGAGTCCTCAGGAGACACAGGCAAGGGAGGCTAGCCTGATCTGCAGTCAGTTCCAGGTAAACCAGGGCTGTGTGTGTGTGTGTGTGGGTGGGGGGGGCAGTTGTGTCTATTTGCATCTGCAATAGCTGCTGCACTGAGGACAGGAGACAGACAGGCAGATCCTTGGAGCTCACTGACCAGCCAGTATAACCGAATTGGGGTGGGGTGTCAGGGGGAGGCTCCAGGTTCAGTGAAAGGCCCTCTCTTGGGAATTCCTGGGCAAGTTGGCTGATAATAACTAGTTGCATTAGTTAGCTCTGGGTTCATCAGGAGACTCTGCCCAGGTTTAAAAAACAAGTGGAGTGAGTGCTTGAAAAAGATATCCAACTTCAGCCTCTGGCTCCCACCCACACATGTGAGCCCATATACATGCAAATACCTACACAGATACACATTAAAAAAAAGAGCCTTTGTTTCAGAAAATATGATCCATAGCAATTGCAAAAGATACCAAATGTTGATTTCTGGTCTCCACATGTTCATGTGCAAACATCCACATACCCACATGAACATATTCATACACCCCGCACATGCACAAGACTGGTTATCTTTGTGTGACTCTGTTTCCTCATCTGAAAATTGGGAAAAGGACACCTGCTTCCTTAGGCTGTGGTGATGGGAAGGGCCTGGGAAGGCCTGGGTGCTGAATAATGTTGGTAACGATCAGCAAGATTGGGCAACGCCTGGGGTATCAGGAGGGTGTGGACTCGGGGGAGACACTCTCGTCTCTCGTCTCTCTCCGTTGTTCTTTCTCTTTCCCCAGCTTTCCCACCCTACACTCTGGGGCAAGCCCAGGCAGAGAGTTTCAGTTTGAACATTCTCTGCTCTGAGGTGCTCTTGGACAAGAAGAACATCCGTGTGCTGGACGCGGGCGCGCTTGGGAAATGAGTGTGCTCCACGTCTCTGTTTTGAGAGAGGAACTACTTGGATATCAGCCAGGCTGTGGTGTGTGTGTGTGTGTGTGTGTGTGTGTGTGTGTATGTGTGTGTGTGTGTGTAGGCAGTGGCTGGCACCAAAATACTTGCTGATTAATCTTTGTCTTCAGCATGCCCAGCTTCAGTCCCTGGGAAGCTCCAGGCCTGAGCTGGTGTCCAATGGGCCTGAGGGGGCAGAATCAGGCCCAGGAAGATGGATTTCCCTGTCCCTTTGGCTTGTGCCCAGCAGGGAAAGGGGGAAAGGCTGTTTCATTATGTTTAATGGGATTATTGGGAGGGGGCAGTAGTCATGGGGCATTAGCTGCTAATTGGGTCCATAATAAAGTTAATAAAGCTCTTATGGTCTTTGCCATTAAGTATAATTAAGGGGGTGCTCCGTGGTGAGGAGGGGGTGCTGGGGGAGTGGGCACTGGGCTCTCAATGGCAGAAAGGTGTTAGAGGAGCAAATGCTGGGGAAGCTGGCAACCTTGTCAGAGTCGGGATCCATGTTGGCTTCCTGAGCCACCCCTGGCTGGGGCCCCCAGCACACCTGGGATCTGGAGTGGGCGAGGTGGACAGGAGGAAGGGTGCCCACATAGGCTGCCCACACATGTCCAGAGTGGAGTTATTAACTCCAGCCCGAGACAAAGAAGCTCAGGACAGGGAAGAAACAATATCTCTGTGGACAGGGGGCAGAAAGAACGTGACTCTGGCTTGTGATGTGTGTGAGCTGCCTCAGTTTCCCATTCTGTAACATGAGAGCGATGCTGTAGTTGCAAGGACTCCAGATGCTCTGTGATGGGAGAAAACTAGGCAGTGAACCATAGACCTCTCCTCTGCTCTCCCACTTTTTCCCACTTCACTCTGTGATCACACGGGGAATGCTAGGCACCCTCCTCCTGGGTGTGAACAGGGAGACTCTCCCAGCCACTGCGTCCCTGCTCGTGAATTGGAGATTAGAGATACATACTTGCACATGGAATAATGTGTTTTTCATCCTCTCTTCCTTCCTCCGATAGGATGGTGCTTTTTACATGCTTTATAAATTTCTCTTTTCATTTATATTTGTCTTTGTAGTCTTTTCTAGGGAGTACCTTAGCCCTCCCTCTAGTCTTTGGCCACTCGGTATTGTTTATTTTTGTTTGAGACAAGATCTTGATATGTAGCCTAGTCTGGCCTTGAACTCAAGATCTTCTTGCTATATTACAGGTTCAAGCCATACTGGCTTCTGTACACTTGGTGTTCTACAGTAGAGGTGAATGGCCATTTATTTAAACAGTTACCTAGAAATAAACACATAGGTTGCTTCCAGAATTTTCCCATTTGTACATCTGATCATTCTTGTACTGTCTCTGCCTATTTGTGTATTTCTGTGAGCTAGAAAACTGAACAGTTCAATTAACCAGCATACGAAGCTTATTTTTGTATACATAGTAAATTTGTTTTTGAAGGCACACCTCATCAGGCATATAACCAACTGGAGAACTTAGCTTTCATCTACCGCACACCCCCAGTTCTTCCCACGGGCCACCGCTGCTAGATTTGGTAGGATTTATTTTCTCAAAGATATTTTCAAGAGTTGGGGATGTCGCTCAGTTAGTAGAGTGCTTGCCTAGCCTTCATGAAGCTTCCGGTTCCATCCTCAGCACCGCATAAAGCCAGGCTTGGTGGCTCTACAAACCTGTGTTCAGGAAGAGGACCCAGGAAGATCGGGAGTCCAAAGTTATTGGCTACGAGGAGAAAATACTGAATTTAAGGACAGCTTAGGATATATAAGATTCTGTCACAAGAAGGTGGGGGGGTGGTGGGCAGGGGTGGAGGGATGGCACAGAGGTTAAGAGAACTGGATGTTTATCCAGACAACCCACGGTTCAATTTTCAGCCCCCCCACATGGTGGCTCACAACCATCTGTAACTCCAGTTCCAGAGGATCAGATACCCTGTTCTCACCTCCATGGGCATTGAATGCAAATCGTTCAGACATACATGCAAACAGAACACCATATACATAATATATTTTAAAAATTATTTTATTACATTCCAACCATTGTCCCCTCTCCCGGTCCCCCCCCTCACAGTTCCTCATCCCATTCCTCCTCCCCCTTGCCTCCACAAGGGAGCTTCCCGCCCCCAGGTATCCCCCACTGAGGCCAGACCAAGCAGTCTGCTGCTATATATGTGTAGGAGGGGCGGGGGGAGGGGACATAGTATGTTTTTAAAAAGCAACTTAACAATAACAGCAGAAATCAAAGGTATTTGAGTGCTTTTTTTACATAGTTTTTTTCCACCTGCAAAAGATGACATTCTGTCCTCTGTTCTGTATCTTTTTTAAAAATCTTCATTTTTGCTACTTAGATTAAAAAAAAAAAGATTTACTGATTTAGTTACTTTTATGGGTATGTATGAGACTGCATGAGCTTATGCACACCACGCTCAGCAGGAGCATGTGGTAGCCAGAAGGGGGCGCCAGATTCCCTGGAGCAGTCTATACAACCTGCCTGCCTTGGGCCCTTGGCGCTGGACTTGGGCCTCTGTAAGAGCGGTAAATGCTTTTAACCGCCAAGACGTTGCTCTAGCGCAGTGGCCCTCAACTTTCCTAATGCAGTTCCTCATGTTGAGGTGACTCCCAAACATAAATTTATTTTGTTTTTACTTTGTAACTGTAATTTTGCTACTGTTATGAATCATAACACAAATATCTTATAGAGGATATTTGAAATGTGACACCTCCAAAGTAGTTGTGACCCATGGGTTGAGAACCATTGCTGGTCCTCATAGCTAGATCATTCTATGTAGAAAAACATGCTGCCGACGCTGCTTCTCTCTCTCTCTCTCTCTCTCTCTCTCTCTCTCTCTCTCTCTCTCTCTCTCTCTCTCTGTGTGTGTGTGTGTGTGTGTGCGTGCATGTGAGTAGAGACACGGTTTCTCTGTGTAGCCTTGGCTGTCCTAGAACTAACTCTGTAAACCAGGCTAGCCTCAAACTCATAGAGATCTGCCTGTCTCTGCCTTCTGTGTGCGGGGATTAAAGGCCAGCGCAGTTCTCTTAAATGGCTGCATAGTGTTCTGTCCAATGCTGTTTTGTCCGGTCTGCCCCATAGCTGCACTCCTAGGTTGTTTCCAGCCCTCAGCCCTTACAAAGAGACAATAAATATATACACAAATTCCTAGAAATGCAGTTTTCAGGTTAGTATGTGCACACGTTTAATTCCCCACTTGGGAGGCAGAGGCAGGTGGACCTCTAGAGTTGGAGGACAGCCTGGTCTACAGGAGTTATGTGTGTAGCTTAATGGTAGGACATATGCTTAGCATGTTTGAGGCTCTGGTTTCAACCTCTAGTATGAGAGACAAAGATCTTGAGCTGAGCTGGGCGGTGGTGGCGACCGCCTTTAATCCCAGCACTTGGGAGGCAGAGGCAGGCGGATTTCTGAGTTCGAGGCCAGCCTGGTCTACAGAGTGAGTTCCAGGACAGCCAGGGCTATACAGAGAAACCCTGTCTCGAAAAACCAGAAAAAAAAAAAAAAAAAAAAAAAAAAAAAAAAAAAAAAAAAAAAAAGATCATGAGCCAATTTGCTCTTCTTTTAAGTTGCTATTGTAACTTAAAAACTTCTGAATAAGGGCTGGTTTCCCATAGCCCCGGAGATTGCTGGAGTCGCAAGAAAAGCACACCAGCAAGAACAAAACTGGGGGATGGGGGAGTAAGGGTGGTGGGAGTGAGGGGCAAGAGGGAAATGCATCAGAGAAAGCCACCGGGTAAACAAAGTTGTCAGAGGGGAGGGAGAGTTACAGTTGGGGTCAAGGGTTAATGCGGACAGAGCTACTGGGACGCGCTGAGCAAAGCAAACAAAACAAGTTGGGGGAGGGGAGCAGGGAGGAGCCCGTTGTCTGCTGGGGAGCGGATGTGCCTCTAGCCTGGGCTTGGCTCTGCCATTACAAGGCGAAGGCTCCGAGGTTCTGAGGACCCTGCGGCCAGCTGTTAGGACCTGCGCAAAGTGGGGTGGGGGGCATCTTTCTGCTATCTAAAGCCTCCCCACCTCAGGGCTGGCAGGGTGGGCCTGCCCAGAGACCTGCACTACACACTTCCAGGGCCCCTGGGGTAATCCCCCTGTAGCCTGTCTGAAGGCTTTGTGAGGAATTAGACGTGAGCCGAGTGGCTGCCCCGGAGCCAGGCACACCTTTTAGAGCATTCCTGGGCATTAGGCCTCTGTTCCAGCCAAGCCTCACCCACACCCCACTGAGCCCCCAGGGCTTCCGTGTGCATCGGCTCATGGCCTAATTACAGGTGTCTATGTCAGGGTCAACAGAAGGGTTAATTTGGGACTTGTCCTGGGGTGGCCGGGGGCTCATTAATGGAGCCCAAGGAGTCCAAGGGATGAGCCAACCAAGCAGGGGATTAGAGATTGAAGAGTGTTATGGAGGAGGCTAGGTTAATCAGGCCAGAGAACTGAGACCAGCCTCGGAACGGTCATATCATACACTGCGCAGAGATACAAGTACGGTCACATTCGCCCAGGCAGACACACTATTGGGACTTAAAACTGGCTTCATGGTTCCTTTGGGTATACAAAGATAGTCTTGGGGGAGATGGTCCCCCGCTGGCCTTTTAAGCCCCATCAGGCTGTTCTTACCAGCCCCCTTCTCTTGTCCCCTCAGGCTCCAGGTAAGCGCGTGATAGTCTCCTTCCAGAATCTTTCCAGCTCCAGTCCTGGGATTCTAAAACACTGGTTTGCCTGCGTGGTAGCTCAGAGCAGTGTCTAGGACTATCTCCAGCAGTGTGCGCCATATCCTGCAGCCCCTGCCATAGATCCTGCTCACACATAGAATACCTCATGTTAATCATTACTGCTGATTTACTGGCTTCTCCACCTTGTACATAAATTATTCACCGTGGCCGGGCTGCTTGGAGAAATCTGGAATCCAACCTGGACCACAGGGTTCCTGAGCACAGCCATAAGCCCAGCTCCCAGAAGAGTTCCCATATCCACACTGGGCCTCATGACAGCCCTGGATGTTGAGGGGAGACAAGGCCACACTGCCCAGAGGTCACCAAAGAGGCGGGTTGGCAGGGGAGAATCTGACGGGAGCCAGGACAAGGAGGGACAGGGAGAAATCACTTAACCCCAAAGCCACCATTCATCTTTGGAACCCGGGCACTGATGGGAGCCAGCTGGAGCTGGCTGAGGACCCAGAAGCTCAAGTGTGAGAATTTGGGAAGGTGGCCTCCCAGAGTTTCCTGGGTCAGCTGGGAGGAAAGCACTGGGAACCTCCTTCCCCAGCCTGCCGGAGCTGTCTTCCCTCCCTGGGGGTGTGGAGACAGAACCAGTTTCCTTGTCCGTGCTGCCTACAGGAATGTTTCCCAGCACTGGGTTAGCACTCAAGCTCTAAGCTGACTGCCTGAAGTTATTTCACTTCTAGCCATGGAGGTGGGGTAAGAGATTGGGGGGGGGGGGGCTCTTAAACCCCAAGCTTTAAGGTGGAAGAGCCATATTCCTAACAATGACTCCTATTCTTGTGTTCCTTCCCTAAGCACAGCCTTGACTGACACTTACAAGTGACCATTGGAACCAAATGACACCCCCCCCCATTATACAACTAGCCACTACTCCACCCCAGCAATTTAACTTATGGTAAAGGTGCCCCCCTCCCAGGACCAGGCTGCCACCTGTGGTCACCTCACTTTTGATTGTAAGCATCTAACACCCCCTCCTCAGACTTCTAGCCTTGCCTGAGCCGCCACGAGGACCCCACACACTCCACGTCCATAATTGAATATAAAGGCCCGGAAGCAATGATAACGGCAGCATTAATCACCAGCAACCTGGCAGCCCCTGCCATAGATCCTGCTCACACATAGAATACCTCATGTTAATCATTGCTGCTGATTTACTGGCTTCTCCACCTTGTACATAAATTATTCACCGTGGCCGGGCTGCTTGGAGAAATCTGGAATGATGACTTCTGTTCTCCCATCTCTGATCCTGAGGCCTCTCAATCCACCCATCTGTGGAAGTTCACTGGCCGAAGAAAGAAGGGCAACGGGATTACTGATAGTGTGTGTGTGTGTGTGTGTGTGTGTGTGTGTGTGTCCATATTCAAGAGTTTCAATCTGCCCAGGGGCACTTACAGGAGTTCTCAGCTCCAGAAAATGGAGGCTGGGCTTTTGGAAACTCCCCAGCTGTGGGCAAGGAATACGGGCAGAATGGAGGGTGTGCTTCTGGGTGGCTCTGGGTGGTTTTCTAAGGCTCTGGCAAATAGAGCCAGGGGAGCCTTTTTCTGCAGGTTCCTGCCCTCCACCTGCCAATCAAACTTAGCTCCTGAGAGTTCTGTATCCTAGAAACAGGATATGAGCATGCTAGTGCAGTTTGGAAATCTGCACACGTGTATCTCCTGTGCAATGCCATTGCCCTGCCCTAGGATATTGGTTGCTGTCTCCAGCTAAGTTAGCCTTGGAGAAGGCCACAGGGCCTCAGAAGATGGTGGCAGTAGTTTCGGCCATGTCCACCAGATGGCAGTCCTAAAACCCAAGACACTGGCAGAAGACCTAGAGGAGAAGCTGGGTAGGGAACTGTGTCTGAAGAGGTCGGCTCCACGGGGGTGGGGGGGTGGGGGGTGGCGACTAGGGAAATGGGAAGCTGGTGGAGATGGGGGTCTTACTGGAGCAACAGGTCTAAGTAGCATAACCCATGCGTATCCAGCCAGATCCCAAAGGCCCATCTCTTCATCCCTTCCCTGATTGGAGAGTGGTGAGCTTCCCAAAGATCCCAAAAGCTCCACTGGACTCAGGAGACTTGTTGTTTCAACTTGAGATTGCCAGAGGTCCCAAAGCCTGCTGTTTCTCCAGCCTTTCATCTCCCAGATACACTTGGCTGGTGTGATCTTCTACCTTCCAAGGAGACCATGATTAGTCCTACGGTTTGATGGTGCATAGAGCATCTCATGGCCGACTAGCAAAAGCTTGTTTCCCTCATCAAGATGCAAGACTCTGGTCATCGAAAGACTGGGACCGAGGAGTATGTCGCTGGCTCTGAAGAAGTCAGGAGGCCTCCTGCAGCCCCAGCTGCCTCAGTCCTAGTCAAACATCTGAACTTTACAATCTTTGGTCATACTTGCCCCAAGCTCTCTGAGAATATTAACTGAGTTATGGGGCATTCCCTTGGCCCCTCGCAGGGCTCTGGGGTCTTGATGAACTCAGTCCAAGCAGGATGCTTTCTCCAGCTCTCTGGCTCCTCGAAGCTAAGATCAAATTGAATTCATTCCTTCAATGAAGACCAACATTTCTCCAGATATGATTTCTATGCCTTCTTCAAGACTATTAAATTTGAGACTGTGGGTTTGGGGTCTCGGGGGAAGCAAATGAGTTTGAAAACTAAAGCACAAAGGACCAGGCCTTCCTTGACCTACTGTAGTTTGCAGAGCTGTGACTGGAGGCCTTCGAAGCTGGCTTCAGAGTGCTGGCCTCCCACAGTGGCTGCAATGGGCCTAGGCACCTTCCTGGGTCTTCCTTTCATCAGGGTCCCTCCTCTGCCAGCCTCTGGCCTTTCCATACCAGCTTGTCTGTCTGCCCAGCCCCGCTGTCTTCACATCTTTCTTCACATTTGCTTCAAGACTGCCTCAGGCCAACTTGTTTATCCGTCAGGGGGTCCGAGTGTGTATTTCAGCCCCAATTATGCTCTGGCCACAGCCACCACAGATACCAAAACAAACGGCCTGGGCGTCAGAGGTGGGGGCGGCTCAGACAGGCTGGTGCCAGGGGGCCTGATAAAGGGGCATCCGCTTGGGCTTAGAGGTGATGAGAGCTGTCCCCAGCGATGGAGCCCTAGGGATTAGAGGCTCGTGGGTAATTGGTGTCCTTGGCTAGCCCACAGAGGGGATAGTGTCTTGGTCTCAGTGATTCCTTTGCCATCTCCAGTGTCCCTGTGGTCTCATCTAACGGAAGCTTGGGAGCGTGGTGACTTGGAAAAAACTGGCCTCAGCTTCTATAGAATAAAAAGTTTGACTCCTGAACCCAGGCTAGCCCACAGAGACCGTTTACACCATTCTCAGACTGTAGTCTGTGTCTGTGGAAAGAAGAGAGTGGAAGCTCCCTTTCCCACTTTGCCTCAGCTCTGTTCAAAGCTCAACAGTTCCCCGGGGGACATAGCCAGAGTGTCTGGAGCCCAGAGCTATGGTTGCCTGGGAGCCCTGTGAATACACCCTCACCTCCACATCCCCTTATTCCTTGCTATGCTCCTCCCCTTGGCTAGCACTAGTCCACAGCTGGGTGGACCCACAGGTCTGACTTGGGAGGAAGTCCAACCTCATTATGAGAGAGTTCCAGTCCCCTCTGCTGGCCTATTGCTTGTGGTGTGGACTGTGGCCCTTCAGCACTGTGCCTGTTTCCCACTGGAAGGTCAACTAATGGAAATGACCTCATTTTGACTGTATGCACACAGGGAGCAAAATCCTGATTTGCCCCAAGCTCTCTGGGCATGTACAAGGAAAGTCCCGGGCAGCAATGGGAAGCAGGGATAGAGCCACCGGCTGGTGACAAGACACAGAGGAGAATTGAGGTTCCTTGATGTGTGTACCTCATCTTCTAGCTAGAGTTTCTTTTATTTTTCTTTCTTTTCCCCTTTTCCTTTTTTTTTTTTTTTTCTTTTGAGACTGGGTCTCACTATGTACCCCTGGCTGGCCCAGAACTCACTCTGTAGACCAGACTTGACTTTGAACTCACAGATCTGCTTGCCTCTGCCTCTTGAGTACTGGGATTAAAGCTGTGTGCCACCAGGAAGGGCCATCCTAGGGTTTCTGAGGTTTCTGAGGCTAGGTCAGCTGGCACCCAGGAATCATGAAGAGAGTCTAACTCCATTGGAATTTGTGATGGGACATCAGGGATTCTTGCTCAGCACCCCCTAGCTGTGCTGTATCCCAGGTGGGAGACCCCTCTCCCTGATTACCACTGCCCTCTAAATTCTCATTCAGCACATACATTTACCCCATCCTGGGTGTTCCTCTCTATCCTGGCAAGGCCTGCTGAGCTGGATCACCCATTGGCCTATCTGTCCCACAGGACACACCTGGGAACATCTTGAACAACAGTTGGCACTGGGGAGATGGATCAGTGGGTAACCTACATGCTGTGCAGACATGGGAACCTGAGTTTGGACCCATAGCACCCATATAGGATGCCATCTATGGCAGCAGGCATTTGTAAAGGAGACAAAGATACAAGGATCTCTGGTGCTCGGTGTCCAGCTAGCTTGATCAAATTGATGAACTCTGGTTTCAGTGACGGGCTCTACCTTCAAAAAATAAGGCAGAGGGTGATTAGGGAAGATAACTGGTATTGACCTGTGTCTTAGCGTGCACACACACACACACACACACACACACACACACACACACACACGCCATCACTGAAGTGAGGCAGGGAAAATGGCCTTTGGAAAGTGGGGGTGGGGAAGCATCAGGAGCTCACAAGAGCTAATATAGACACAGTGGTTGCACGTTGGAGATGGTGTTGTCACGACTGTGAGTAGATATATGCCCATGAGGGGACTAAGTGCCTATGTGCACCGGAGAGAGTGTGGAAGAGTGGCTCCTTGAAAAATAACAATACCAGGGCTGAAGAGATGGCTCCATGGTTAAGAGCACTTGCTGCTGCTTTTCCAGAGGGCCTGGGTTCAGTTCCCAGCACCCACATGGCAGCCCATACCTACCTGTAACTACAGTTCCAAGGGATCCAACACCCTCACACAGACACAGACATGCAGGCAAAACACCAATGCACAAAAAATAGAAACAGATTATCTTAAAAAAAAAAGAAAGAAGGAAAGAAAGAAAGAAAGAAAGAAAGAAAGAAAGAAAGAAAGAAAAAGTAGGGTGACCAAGCAGATGTGCTGGTGCAATCGTGTGGGACATGAGGGCTTAGTAGTGTAACTGAGGGTGCTTAGCTGTGAGTGTGAAAACAAGCGTGCAATGGATGATTGCTCTCAGTGTGTCTTAAGAGGAAAATCTCAGAAGGTCTAGAGGCCATGCAACAAATATAGAGAGGATACCCCTCCCAGGGCAGTACTGAGGGCTAAGGACAGATATGTCCTGGGAAACACTTTATAATGTGTTACCGTCATTGCTTAATCCCAGTCAAGGGGTTATACCCTGCCTTTGATCTTGGGTCCCAGATAAAAGACACACAACCTTTATATTTATGATAAGCCTTAGACAGCACTGAAGCTGGGCAGACACCGACCCTCTAAGCAATTAGTATCTGCGCCCCTATCAATAACTCTGAGTTATACCTTGCCATGTCCCATCTGGGCAGCTCTTAACGCCAACTGTCCAGCCAGCCCTCATGGACATATTTTCATGACTCACCTACCCCATGGCATCTTCTTCTCTCCCCGCTTCTCTTCTCTCTTGTAGTCCTCTTCAGAACCCAACCGAAACTCCACCTACCTCTCCTCTGCTCAGCTATAGGCTGTCTGCATCTTTATTCAACCAACAGTTTTAAACTAAAGAGCACCGGGTGGTGGTGGCGCATACCTTTAATCCCAGCACTTGGGAGGCAGAGGCAGGTGGATTTCTGAGTTCGAGGCCAGCCTGGTCTACAGAGTGAGTTCCAGGACAGCCAGGACTACACAGAGAAACCCTGTCTCAAAAAACAAACAAACAAACAAACAAACAAACAAACAAAACAAAACTAAGGAGCAAGGTCACATAGCATCACTTGGTGTACATGAGGACCCTCTCATCCCTGAGGCAACCAGGGCCAGTATTTAACTTTACAATACATAGCAACAGATCCAACCTCAACAACTGTCTAATTTCTGTCCCTGAGAAGCCAATGTCCCCAATCGTAGGGCTGGTGTCCCCACCAAGGGCTGGGATGGAGTGGTGCCCTAGAACTGCCACTCATGCAACAGAGCTTGGGGGTTCCAGGCTCAGGGTGACCGGCTGGGTACAGGGAGAGTGACCAGGTGTAGCCACTGTACCTGTTCACTTCGTCTCTATGGGTGATCTTGATCCAAAAATTGCATCAGCCTCTCTGTACCTCCTTGCTCTGCTCAAGGTTCAAGGGGCATCTCCTACACTTCGCCCAGGCTAGACACTGAGTTCTGATGCCTTCTTTATAGAGTGGAGGCCAAAGGGCAGAGTAGCCTATTCCCCAAAGATACCAGGTTTCAGGCTCCATCTCACTGCCTCCTGCAGCTCCTCGGAGGTTCTCGGACAGCCTGGTGCCACTAATTGTGCACTGTATTCCGAAACCATCTCCTGCATGCAGTAGCACTACAATGGGAGCCTCCCCACAGCCCCAGAAGGCTGAAAATATCTTCTTCTGAGGACATATCCCTGGGCTGTGATCTGAGACTAAATCTAAAGTTCCTGAAGATTCCGGTGTGCAGCCAAGCTAGAGAAGCACTGCTTGGGTTTCCCAAACTTTCCTGGAGAGACGATGATCTGGGATGCTTGTTAAATACCCCTCCTCTGGATAGGTCTAATATAGGTCCCAGATGTTTGCAACTTTTATTCTTGTGTGTGTGTGTGTGTGTGTGCGCGCGCGTGCATATATGTATGGGTGCACATGAGGATGTATCTGTGTGCATGCACAATGTGCATATGGAATCAAAGAACCTCTGGTGTCCTCAGGCACAATACCACTTTTTGTCTCTCATTTGGTAGCATCTGAGTTGGTGGCCAGCAAGCTTCCGTGGATTCCTCCTCCTTCCACCCTATCAACCACATCCCGCTTCGTATGTGTCATCTGGGGCTCTGAAGTCAGATCCTTACACTTGTAAGGCAAGGACTTTACTAGATAAGCCATTTTCCCAGCCCCAGGAATATTCATTTTCAATAAATAGCTCAGATGATTCCAATCCTCAGGGAGCACTGGAGATATACCACACAGACATAGACCACATGTGCATGCACGAGCACACACACTCATTCAGGAGTTCTGAGACAGGAGCCTAAGACTGTCGATTCAGCCAGAGTGTAAATGAGATAGAAATAACGAGAAATCAGACGGGGAAAGCAGCAGCCAGATAAGCTATGATGTAGAGATTATACTCAATACCAGGGCAATGAGAAGCCATTGAAGGGTTTCAGGAAAATATTTTAGAAAGATTATTCAGTGACTATGTGGGGAATGGCTGAAGAGATCAGATACTGGCCAGGAGGCTGTGGTTGTGGTCCAGGGAAAAGATGGTAGCCAAGCCAAGGAAGTGGGATAGGAAAATTAGTAATCCTGAGGTGTGGGTGGAGGTGGGGGGCTTTCCAGATGGCCCCCAGTTAGCTAGTGATGCCTTACTGGTAGAAAGGGGGTGCTGCACCCTTCCTTCATGTTTGGCTGTAGGCTCCTGTGGGATTAGGTGCCAGGATGCAACAGGAAGCGGCCTAGAGTATGCTATGGAGTTGATGTCTTAGAGCAGTGGTTCTAGGCCTTCCTAATGCTGCGACCCTTTAATACAGTTCCTCATGTCCTGGTGACCCCCTCCGACCACGAAATTATTTTTGTTGCTACCTTGTAACTGTAATTTTGCTACTGTTATGGATCGGAATGTAAATGTCAGATATGCAGGATATTTGATAAGCAACCCCCAAATTGGTCTCCACAGGTTGAGAACTGTTCTCTTCGAGGGTCCTGTCTTGCCTCTGGGGTGATTCCCTGCCAGCAATCATGAAAATAGAGACTGCTTCAGAGATTCAGTCTTCTGATGGTCTTCAGTCTCCACCTTCTGTGGCTCCTGTCTAAACAAGGATGGGATGCAGGAATCTAGGGATTCAAAAAGCATCTTGTCCTTGGACCTACCTAACTTGCTTGTGATAAATCCTGAGTATCCTCCACAGACCTCCGGACATCTCCTGGACTTCCGCTTGGCACACTGGCCCATCCCACCCTTGACCCCAGATGATCTTCCTGCATGAGCTCTCTGGCCATCCACTCCAAGGACACTTGGCCTGTTTTCTTCCTTGGGTTCTTCGAGAGTCTGTCTGATTGCCCTGGCTGCTGGTTCAGCACCCTCTAATCCTTTTGGTCCTCCAGAGACTCCAGGCAGATCCATCCCTTCTTTTAACTATACCTCCTTTCATGATGCAAGTGTTCAGCAAAGGAGAAGTTCACCAAGCCCAAGGGCCACCACCATCTAGATTGACCAGCCCCAGTTCAGTGTCTATCGAGAGCTAGTTAGGCACCCACTAAAGGCTTTACCTGTATTGTCTCAGTGTACAGTCACCACATTGCCCAAGACAGGAAGATTCTCCTGCTAATTCCTATTTTATAAAGGAAGAAACAGAGGCAAAGATGGTAAACAACTTGCCAATGTCACTGCATTACATGGGATTGGAGCCCTGGTTATATGACAGCAGTGGGTATGGTTTTTTTTTGGGGGGGGTTCCATTGATTTACTGTGCCTCTCACGACTTTCACTATGGATCCAAGGACTTAATAAGTTATGTACCTGAGACAACATCACTGGCTTTGTCAGGCTGTGCCCAGAAAACCTGAAGCGGGTGGGAATCAGAAACCCTGAGGGGTTTTGCTGCCATGGAGTTAAGCATGGAGGGTCAAACAGATTGGGATTTGAGTCTTACTCTGCCTGTCATCATCCGAGAGAATTTTATCACAAGTCTTGATCTCTTGGAGCCTCAGTTTGCTCATCTGTGACATGGGCATGGCACGAGACTTGAAGAACAAGGGAAGAGATGAACAAGGCAGGGTTTGATTAGTTGGACTTACTGTCATTCAATAGCTGTCATAAACCGCTGAAAGTGAGGCCAGGAGCTGTGGTTATAGCCAGGAGCCCCTGGGTCTTAGATTCATCCCTGAGCTGACAAACAAGCAAATAACAACAAAAACAAAACAAGCCAAGTGTAACTACAGCCAGCTTCAAAACAAGCCGAGTGTGACTACAGCCAGCCTCCCACTTGGCTTTTCATTATCCCTCCTTGTGTTCTTTTCTTACCTCTCTCTGTAAAATGAGGGCCCCTGGCTCCTCAATTTTTAACATTCCAGCAGTGGGATGGAAGGCAAGTTCTTGGCACATTTGTCAAAACAGGACTGCTACTAAGGAGAATCTTTTTCTTCCTACAGCAGGTAAAAATCTCGCTCTCTATGTCATGTTTGTCTGTGTGAAGTCTCACTGCCTTATTCACTCGACACTTACAATTATTAAAATGTATTTAAAACTTTGAAATGAGGCACACATGAGTCCTTGTTAAGAAATACAGATGAGGCCTGGTGGTGGTGGCACATGCTTTTAATCCCAGCACTCAGGAGGCAGATGCAGGCAGATCTCTGTGAGTTCAAGGCCAGCCTGTATACAGAGGGAGTTCCAGGACAACCAAGGCTTCACAGAAAAACTCTGTCTTGAAAAACCAAATAAATAAATACAGACAGACAGACTGACAGGCAGGCAGGCAGGCAGACAGACAGACAGACAGACAGACAGACAGACAGATGAGAGAGAACTGGGTGTGATGGCACATGTTTTTAATCCCAGCACTCAGGAGAGGCAGGTGGATCACTGAAAGTTGAAGGCCAGCCTGGTCTACAGACCAAGGTCCAGGCAAGCTAGGGTTTCATAGTGACACCCTGTCTCAGAAATGAAACAAAAAAGAAGTACAGATGAGTCAGGTGGTGATGGCACATACCTTTAATCCGAGGACCAAGAACAAACCTGAACAAATTATTATCTCTGATTATGATTCTCTTTCTCTTATGGAGAGTGTTTTTTCTTAAGTCCATTGGATGTTTTATACTTCTCTTTCTAT
Source organism: Arvicanthis niloticus (assembly GCF_011762505.2). Lineage (NCBI taxonomy): Eukaryota > Metazoa > Chordata > Mammalia > Rodentia > Muridae > Arvicanthis > Arvicanthis niloticus. The sequence goes on from NC_047658.1 coordinate 151,535,266, forward strand.
AAATGACCTGTTCATAAATGTGCCCACTGTTTGATGGTATTTCTAATTTAGTGAGGGAGGGTGTTGGGAGCTGAGTCAAGGCCTCATACCCGTGAGGCGAGTGTTCTATCACTGCGCCACATTTATTGAGACAGGGTGTTGATCTGTAGCTTAAACTGGCCTTGAACTTGGAATCTGGCCTCAGCCTCCCAGCTTCTGGGATTATGGTTGGGAACCATTAGGCCTAGTTTAAAATCCTTTTCTTATTAGTGTGCTGGAAACTGATGTTTGTTGCATTTTAGTTGCTTGTCTGCGGATGTCACTCACGATCTTTCGAGGCGTGACAGTTTTAAATGTAGATGCAAGTTCTCACTGTTTCTGTTTTAGGTATCTACGGTTACCATCTTAGTTTAAAAGTGTCTTCTCTGCTCTGCACTTAGTTAATTTTAACTTATAGTTTCTCCTACCATTTTTAAGAGTTGTCTATTTATTTCTTCCAGAATCTACTTTATGAATAGTGGGAGGTCAAAGTCATAGTCAAAGGTCTCCCTCTACATACGCAGGCTATTTTGCATACATATGACCATGCTGTCCAGACACAGGTCCACAGACTGCATGTGTATATAAGCTCAACACGTACCATGCATGTGCTTGCCCAGAGGCATATCTGCAACACCAGTCTTAGCACACAGAAGTGTGGACACATGTCTACACACAGTCGTTCACGGTGACATTGATTTGTTAATAGCAAGACCTTTACCTTCCTCACTTAGAGTGGCAGTGTTTGTAAGCACTGCCAGGTGTGAGATGACAGAAACTTACTGTGGCATAGGATGACTGAGGAGACTCGCTGGGTGATGCTCTGTGCAGCACACTTGCCTTGGCTCCTAGTCCTCACCCCTCAGTATGGAGACGATCCTAGACAAAGTGAATGGTAGGTGATTCCCCTAGAGGATCCAGGGAGGCCATGCATACATGAACCTGGTACATGAGGCATCTTTTCTATATAACATATGTACCATTATATGGATGTTTTTATCCTCAATGCACCCCCATCCCCAACAAAAATGTGAGCCCACTGAAGGCACAGACACAGAGACTGGGTCCTCTTCATTTTTGTCTCTCTTATACCTAATACAAAGCTGGCACCCTTGGGTGCCTGTGTGCAGACCTGTGTCCACACTTCTGTGTGCTAGGATGGCTGTTCCATCATGTACCTCTGGGCAAGCACATGCATAACACATGCTGAGCGTATATACACATGCAGTCTGTGGGTTTCTGGATAGTGTGGTCCTAAGCATACAGAGTAGCAGACTTATGTCTGTGTGCACAGGAACACACTTGGGCTTCGGTTTTTCTCTACCAGTTTTCCACGCTGGACTTCCTTGGATCAGGCAGTTATTACTTTCACAGCTAAGAGTATTTATTAGTGGAAACAAAGTCAAGATGTTGCAATCCTTACGGTTTCTCCTTGGAAAGCTTCATTTTTTTCCCTCTAGCCTCTCCTATTCTCCTCACCTCTGTGTATCTCACATGACTCCCCTTCTCCTTCCAGAGGCATCTCATCTGAGCTCAGTCTTTGCTGACATGGCCATTTGGGCTATTAATGGGCTCCTAATGAGTGACTGCCTTCGTGGCCCTTCCCCTACCCAACAGGGAAGGGTCAATTAGCTGTTGCTGTACACACACACACACACACACACACACACACACACACTGCATATGTATTTATGACCATGCACATATGTACATATAATAAACATATGTACCCTCCCTTGTTATTCATTAACTCACTTATTCTGGAGATAAAATCTAGGGCCTTGCACATGCTAGGCAAGTGCTCTATCACAAAGCTACATCCCCCGTCTGATTATGTCTTCTTGAAGGACCAAGGATTTCCCCCCCCCCATCATCAAGGACAAAGCCTATCAAGGACACAAACACATGTCCAGCTCAGATTCCTACAGTTGTCAACCTTCATTTTCTATGAATGAGCCAACTGACCCACAGAGCCGAGCTCAGAGTGGTAAAGTGTTGTGTTCAACAACTGTCCGTCAGCAGCCGATTGGGAGGAGCCATGGCAGATGATGGACTGTCCCACAGGTGTCCGTGCTGCCTGTGATTGGAGCTGAGGGACTTCAAAGGCAACAAGTTTAGTTTAAGGTGTATGGACATGATCCCAGAGAGAGTAGAGACCTGGGTCTCTCTGCTGTGCTTAGAGGAGAGTGAGGTGGGCTTTCAGAGGGGCCTACCTTGTCTCACAAGTCATCTTGACCCTAAAACTGAAGAGTCCCTCCCATAAGCCTTTTCTTGGCTTTCTCACTTTCAGAGTCCTGGCTTCAGAGTCCATGATTCCTGCCTAACCCCTTCTTGGCCAGACAGGAAGAAGTGCTTCACGAAGCATCCTGTTCCAGAGCGTCAGCTGAGGTCTGAGGCGGACAAGTCCCAGCACAGTGTAGTCTCTGCCTCCGACATGTTATGCAGATCCCATGAGGACAAGGAGGTAGAAGAACTAGACCCTTGGTCTGTGACATGCAAGATCCGTTATGGCCTGCCTGGGCTTCCCGGGTCCCAGTCTGCAGCACCACTAAGGTTAACAGTATGGGAAAGGCCACGAAACTCTCAGCAGCTCTACTCATGGCTAAGATTTGGCAAATCACTTCTAAGACCCTGACCCTGCCAGGAACTGGATCTTGTTCCCAGGATGTGTTTAAGAGAGGAGTTGAAGATAGGTCTCAGGGACTCTTCTGCAAAGTTACATGGGAAGGGTTACAGCGGCAGACTTTCCAGAGCCTCTCCTCACCTCAGGAGCTCCAGCTAGAAATAGTACTTTCCTGACTCCTTGTTTCGTCAAGTCCCTAATATGGAAGTATTATGAAGGCTGGCAGGGGCCTGCCTGCCTCACCTTCTGGAGATAGAGTGGAAGTCCTTCCCTTGGCTAGTGACAGTCTCTACTAGTCTCCAGGCTCTCTCTCTCTCTGTCTCCCTACCCCCTGTTAAGAAGGCTCTGGCCAGCAAGTTCTCCCCTAAGCTTCATCTTCCTAAGGGGTGTCCTTCTCCAGCCTAGCCTTCAGCCCATCTTAAAGAGCACAGATCAGTCAAGTCCTGGAGGAGCTGAGGCCTCTTAGTAGGGCCATCATGGTGGTATCATGGGATGGAGTGTGCACGGGGCCAATGGGGGCATAGGGAACAGGAAGGCACAGGTCAGGAAAGCTTGGGTACGATCCTAACTTCCTCACCTTTGGAGGACATCCCATTTTCAAGAGGTTTCTTCAGAGGTCCTGGGTTTGAGAGCCAGCAAATGGAAATAGGAGATTTCTTTGTTGTTGAGATCTCATGGAACCCAGGACAGCCTCAAACCTGCTATGTAACTAAGCTTCCTACTTGTATCTCCTGAATACTGAAATTACAGGCATTGCCACATGCGCTTGTACTAGGGACCAGACCCAAGGTCTCATGCTCGCTAACCAAGCTCTCTAACTGAGCTTCATCCTGAAGTCTCCTAATTAATGCACGAGGAGAAGTTTTTGCTGCAAGACTTACAAGCCATGTAAACCATCTGGTTATGGTTTGCTTTTGTGTGCCTTGACTGTTTCTGGACGAGAGTATATGCAAAGAAAAGGCCGACAATAGTTACCTCTGGGGGTTGGGGGCGTAGCTCTGCCGTACAGCTCAGGCTGCCCATGAGCAAAGACCAGGCCTCAGCCCAGCATTAGAACCAAAAGGAAGCAAAAGCAGCGGAACCCAGGAGAAAGAAGGGAGCCTTTTGCTCCTCACTTCCTTGTCTCTTGTACCACTTTACTCTTACTGCTAAGTACATTTTACATTTATTTAAGGAGAGAAGAAAGAATGAACTACCAGCCAAGTAGTTGAGCCTCGTTTGAGTCAACAAACAGTAGCCTTAATTGTTATCTGTTAAATTCCTAGCAATCTGTCCTTCCCAGCGTTGTGTCTAGGTGTGAAGCGATTTGTAAGTAAATCACTGTATAATTGCTAGTTAACATCTAGGTAATGATGTCTGTCTGTGCAACATTGTATATGTGAGCCAGCCAGTCCTAAACATCAGGGGATAACTGTATCTCCTGAAGGGTGATTATGCAAACATTGCAGGGCTGGTGCAGAGCAGTCCCAGTAGCTATGCTGTCTAAGTTTCAATGCTAAGCCTGTTCTCACTGGAAACATGATCTTGACTAATTTATTTAACCTTTCTCTGCTTTATTCTTTCTGTCTTAGACGAAGATTCATTGTGCCTCCTCCAAATCATTGTTGCCATGTCATGTCAAACCCTTAGAATGGCCCCCGACACATCAGGAGGGTGCAACCAGTGGCTATTTTTGTCTGTGTACATGTGTTGATGTTTCTCCTTCTTGGAAAAGGTTTTGCCTTTCATCCAGGTTTGTGAGGTGGATGAATGTGTCTGTTTGGACTCTACGGTCTGTTTGAAGACTTCTGCTAGAAGAAGAGACAGGTCGGACTGGGGATTCTACAGCTAGAGTCCATCCTCACCAAGAGCCTTGGGCAAAACAAGGGGATTCACATGAGGTCTCTTCCTTCCTAGGCATCCAAGACACTCTTGGGGATGGAAGTACCTTCCTAGTTCTCTTAGGTCACCAGTATAAAAGGCCTGCTGAGCCAAGAGGGAGCCACCCACCAGATGTATGTGGGAGTGGAGAACAGGAGAAATAGTTCATTGTTAGAGTTCAGGCTACAGAAGGGAATAGGGTTCTTCAAGCTAAGGCCGTCGTGAAGGATCAAGTCAATTTCCCAACACCCTCCAGAAGAAGTTACCCCGTGACGTCATCTACTCCACGTCCAGCATTTGCTGTCTGGTTCTGGTAGTGTAGTTATTCTCATCCATCCCAGCCTCTGGGAGGCACCTTTGAGAGAGGCAGGGCTGCCAAGCAGGTGGAGCAGGTTTGGAAGATGGGAAGGCCCCTGACTTTGGGGAGGGACTTGGGGCCAGGTCCCCAGTCAAGGCTAACCTGAGAAGCAGGTGTCCCCTCCTGCATCCCCCCACCCCACTAGCGAATAAGCCTTTCCTATTTGCAGGCTCAGCCACCTTCGTATGTAGACAGACTAAGTGTCTCTGAGGACTGCAGGAATCAGAGATTTTGAATTCCAACTGGGGCCATATGGTCAGGCAAATGTCTTCTTGTGATCTAAAATGGGTGCAGGCTTCGTTTGCTTCCTCCTGGTTGGTATAATTAGTGGATAAATGCTTTGTTGAATAACAACATGTTCAACAGTATGTAAATTGTACATGCACACTATGATTTATTGCTGTATTTATAGAGCTCAATGAATATTTCCATAGTAGATGTCGTCAGTGTTTCTCTATCACTGTGTTAAGACACTGACACGGGAAGAGAGGCTTTTTGTTTTGTTTTTGAGACAGCATTACTCTGTGTAGCCCTGGTGTCCTGGAACTCACTATGTGGATCAGGCTGGCCTCAAACTCACAGACATCAGCCTGCCTCTGCCTCCCAAGCACTGGGATTAAAGGTGTGTGCCACCACTGCCTGGCTGAAGGAAGGGTTTATTTAGCTGGAAAATTATAGTCCATCATCTGGAGAATCCAGGACAGGATCTCAAGGCAGAACTGAAGTAGAAACTAAGAAATGTCACATACTGGCTGCTTCCTCTGGCTTGCAAAGCTAACTTTTTTTTTATATACCTGTTTAGGAGTAGCGCTGCCCTCAGTGAGCTGGGCCCTTCCATACCAACCATTTATTAAGAAAATGTCCCACTAACATACCCACAGGCCAGTCTGACAGAGGCAATTTCTCAGTTGAGGTTTCTTTTTCCCAGGTGACTCTAATTTGTGTCGAGTTGACAAAAACTGACCTGTACAGACACACTCAATGTAGACACATAAAAACAGCTCATTATTGGCACCTGAGGAACTTCACATCTCTCCTGGACACAATGGCAGCCTCCTCCGGGGTGACCCTATTCTAAGTTGTCACCTTGTAGATTACTTCTGTCCATTTGAATACTTGTGTAAGTGAAAACCCTTCATGCTTAGCTTCTCTGACTCATCTGTAGCTCTGAAATCAATTTGTGTTATTTAGACTTACTTAAACAATATTCACACACCAAGAAGTGCACACAGTTACAAAACGCTCACATCCAGAGCACTACAAAAAACAAAAGCCAGAAACCAAACAGAAAAACAAACCCCAAAACACATGCCCCAGAAGGTCTAATATATCCAGTTCTTTCACAAGGCTTACTTCCACTGCTTACACACAGGCTTGTGTAACACACTCAGGTTCTCTCACATATAGGCCCACTCACTCCATGCACAGCAGTGCATCCCATACAGGTATAGACATCCGTACACTTATGAGCACAGCCTCAGATGCTCGGTGGTCCTCACACATATAGGTATAATATAGGTATACATGCAATGTATACCTCTTATGTAATAGGTATGTTTGTGTGTGTGCAAACTCTTGCACCCTGTACTCCTGTTTACACACATGTATGCAGTTTCCCTTATATACAGACACATCACACCCGTCTCCATTTCCAGTCCCGAATGAGCACTTTCACACCGTACTCCCAGCCTCCTGCACCAGGCCGCCCCACTTCTCACATGCATGCGTGCGTCTCTCTTTTTGCAAGTTGGCACTCTCAGATTCCCTGGCTCTGGACAGACAGCAGAATGTGATAAAATCAACAGCTGAACGCTGTCTTGAGAGCAAAGCTGTACTTTGTTGAGAAATCCGAGCCCTTATTGGAGGGCTACAAGTGCTGTGTCTGGGGCTGGGACAGAGGGAAGGCGGAGGGGTGGTCTCCCAGGGCGCCTGTGGCCATCGGGCGGTTTCCATTATAAAAATGATGAAAGGGCCGGCACCAAGAGAGCAGGCCTGTGAGTAAATAAAGCTGCCACCTCTGACCCTTAAAGACCAGAGCGCATCCCAGAATGAATACTCATTAAGGAGCCGGACTTGGGCTCAGCCCAACTTCTCCAGGACCTAAGGCCTTGGGCCAGACTCCCAAGGGACACAAGCGATCCGATCCGAGAACACCCCCCACCCCCCCTCCCCCGCGCATGAGCGTGGGGGTGTGTAAAGGAAGCAGGTTGAGACCGGATATGGGGTGTGGGAGGGAGGTGGGAGCCACTAGGGACAGGACCCAGATTGGAGGAGAGGTGGGGGTCCTCTCAGCAACCTCTTCAGGTCTATTCCTCTCTGAAGAAAGCATGCATCCCCTCCTTTTGAGGGTTTTTTTGTTGGTTGGTTGGTTGGTTGGTTGGTTGGTTGGTTTTTTTTGAGTCTTGCTTTGCTTGCTTTTCTAGCTACCAGGAACTACAGGCAAACAGGAGTTAGCAAAACTAACAAAACAGAGAAACGACCAAGTCACCGGGATCCTGGAAAGATTGAGAAGCGACTGACTCTAGCTTTGACACAGGAATGAGTCTTGCTGGACTTGAGATGTGTGAATCCCACCAAACCTTGTCTCTGGGAGACCTGTCCAGCTCGGCACCAGATACACCTCTGTAGCTTTCAGCAAAGCTCAGTAGTGGGTGACAGAGAAAGCAGAGAATAAGGAACTGGGCAAGAATGGGAGCAGGTTTAGAAATCCCCTCCCAGCTCTGCTGGAGTTTGAACCTCTCTCCCAGTACACATGAGGGGCTGGCCCAGCATGAAGTCAGACCTGCTGGTACTCTTTTCAAGGTATCCCCTTTCTTTAGAACTGACTTCTGGGTGACCTCTCACTGAGTTGACAGTCACTTTATTCTACATCCATATTGGCTCTTGCATCTAGTCCAGTTCCCTAGAAAAGAAAATTCTTGGACTGGAGAGATGGCTCAGTGGCAAAGAGCACTGGCTGTTCTTGCTGAGAACCTGGGTTTGGTTCTCAGCACCCACATGGTGGCTCACACCATCTGGAGGTATGCATGCGATGCACATACGAACACAGAGGCAAGCTGAGTGGCAGTGCACGCCTTTGATCCCAGCAATGGGGAGGCAGAAGCAGGCGGATCTCTGAGTTCAAGGCCAGCCTGGTTAACAGAACGAGTGCCAGGGCTAATGATGCAAGGTCTCAACCCCCTCCCCCAACAAACAAACAAAGAAACAAAAACCAGGCAGGCAAAACACTCATGTGCATAGAATAAAACAGGTCTAGAGCTGAAGTGCTGACTCAGGAATTAAGAACACCGGTTGTTCTTCCAGAAGAGCAGGGTTCAATTCCTAGCACTCGGGCAGATAACTACCACTAGGAACTCCAGCACCAAGGGTATCCGACCACTAATTGAAATGAAATAAAAATGAGTAAATAAAATAAATTAATATAAATTAAAATGAAGACGCCAATACCACAATAATAAAATACGGCAACACACACAAAGTCTTCATCAAAAGATAAAGAGACACCCAGGTTTTCTCTGTGATGGACAGGAGGGGAAAATGATGAGAAGCCAGCAACCACATCTGTCCTGGAAGAAGGGGGAGAGAGCGGAGAGTTCTGGAAAGCATTCACATCTCTGTATGCTTGCAGATTTAGGGCAGGAGCCCCAGTGTTACTGGAGGAAGCCCAAGGTAAGGGCATTCCTTGTTCAGTGCTGGTCTATCTGTTGAGGAGTGGCTTGCAGCTAAGGGGCCAGGGTCAGGACCTGCTCCATCCTCCCAGTACAAAGCCTACTTTCCCTGAATTCATTGATGGTGACTCATCTTGGTCATGGAGGGGAGGGGAATGTAGGCAGCTGAGGCCTGTGTGTCAGCACAGGATTCTTGCTCTATACCGAGAGCCCTCTCTTGGCCAAGTCTCTCTTGTCTCGTCAGCTGAGATGAAGGGGAAAGGCAGGTGGACTCAACTTTAAAGCCAGCCACAGATGAGGACGACAGGGGCATCAAGAAAACCAAACTCCACTTCTGCCTCCCCTCTTAGAGGTCCCTCAGCCCCAGCTCAAAATGTAAGCAGTTTTTCCTGGGAAGTTTCCCTGGGACAGACATTAGCCCACGAGTTTCACATGAATCAACTTTACGGTAGCCCTGGATGAAAGCACGTTACCCACATTTACAGGTGAGAGAACTGAGGTCCAAAGAGGTTGCTAAGTTACCAGTGCAAGAGTCTCAGTTATTAAGTAGGGTGGGATCAGAACCCAAGCATCCTGGCTTCTGTATCTGAGTCTAGTTCAGGGGCAGAAAAAAAGCCAAGTTCAGAAGTTGGGTCAGAAGTTGGGGAGGCATGAAGAGCACACAGCTTGCCAATCAGCATCTCAACATTAGGCCCCCCTTTGCCCCTGATGCCTCCCACAGGCAGCACCAAGCCAAAGATGAAGTCTTTGCAACACCGCCCTTTACTTATCTTGCTGACCCCTGTCTTTGTGACAACAAAAAAAAGTCCACACATTCGAAATACCAACTGTTTATATCAATCATTTTTCATCCCTTGATCCTTAATCAAAGTTGAGACTTGGGCTTTGGGCTGGGGATTTAGCTGAATGGTATAGTGCCTGCCTAGAATACATAAGGCTTTGCCCCTCCCCCCTCCCCCCAGCACTCTGGAAATAAAATAAAACCAGCTAACCTCTTCTGAACTGTTCTTATGTGGTTAGTTAAGAGTGTACAGTTTTCTGGCTGGGGCTGTAGATAAGTTAGCAGAGTTCTTCTTGCTTAGCATGCACACCAGCCCTGGGTCTGGTCCCCAGCTCTTTGCAAAACAGGCACAGGGCTGTGTGCCTATAACCTCAGAACTTTGGAAATGAAGGAATGAGGATCAGAAGTTCAAGACCAGCCTCCATCACACAGCAAGTTGGATGCCAGCATGAGATAAATGAAACTGTCTCAGAAGCTTGTATTTTGTTGTTTTGTGTGTGTGCTGGAGACTGAAGCTATGGCCATACACATATCACACGCCATACCGATAAGCTGAACTCTGAGGCCAGACTGACGAGGTTTAAAGTTTTTACGTTGCACTGCATTTATGCATACGTCCGATTTGTGCCCCACCCCACAATTGACACTCTTTAAAAGAATATTTTTATCCCACTGTGTGTATGTGTGTGTGTGTGTGGTGTACGAAGGCACACCTGTGTGTGCACACTCACACATACAGGTGGAGATAAGAGGACAACTTTCAGGAGTGGGTTCTCTCCTTCTTCCATGTGGGTCCCAAGGATTGAACTCTGGTCGGTCATCAGCCTTGGCAGCAGGCACCTTTACCTGCTGAGCCAATGCAGCAGCTCCACACCATCCTTTTGATGGCTGTGTAGTAGTTCACATGCATATCTCTTGCTGGCTTCCCTACTTCCTTAGTGCTGGGTGGCTGGGCTACTTCCCGGGCTGAGCTATTATGACTAGTGCAGCTGTAAAAAAAAAAAAAAAAAAAGGCTTTGTACAAATTACTTTTTTATTTCCTTGGCATATGGTTCTAAAAGTGGGATTATCTGATCAAAGGATGTGAACAGTGTCATGTCATGTTTTTTTTTATTTTTTTTTAAATGCAACTCAGGAAGGGTGGGGCCGGTTCACCACCACCAGTAGCAGCTGTAGGAAGAATACTGCTGGTCCCTTAACAGCCCCCTGATCAGCCTGCAGACTAAATGAGTGGTTTGTTCCTAAAGGTAACAAATCTAACAAACCCTGGTGTGGGAGGTGACAAAGTAGAGCCTTAAAGCAAGCCTCTCACCGCCAGAGGCAGGCTGCCTTCTTCATCCCCATTTGAGTAGCCCTGAAGCAATTCTCAGTCACTCACCTGTGTGGGAGAGCCTGGCTGTCGTCTGCCTTCTCTGGTTTTATTTTGGTTTGGCTTGATTTTTTTTTTTTTTTTTTTTTTTTTGAGACAGGGTTTCTCTGTAGAGCACAGGCTATCCTGGAACTCTGTAGACCTTGAATTCAGAGAGAACTATCTACCTGCCTCTGTCTCCTGAGTGCTGGGACTAAAGGTGTACACCAAGACCAGGTGGCTGTCTTCTGATTTTTTAAGCATCCATTTGTGTAGCAATTATTACGTGACAGGTATTCACGTTACAAATGTTAACTTGTTTCCCTTTTATGGTAAGTTCAAAGGGCACATCCCTTTACCCCCATACCCACTCTGAAGGTGAGGGAACAGCTGTGGAGGAGTTTACTGGCTGCCGACTTGGGACACCTTGACATTCAATTCAACCTCTGGGCAGTACGCTGTACGGCTTGTAGCATCTTTTCCTTCCCTGGTCCTGCCTTGGTCCCTGCAGCTTCAGTCCCAAGAAAGGAAATCTAAAGCTTCTTTAAATGTAGATTCAACACACTTAACCTCTCCGATAGTTGGTTTTGTCCTCTATCAAATGATAGATTAAGAGATGAGGGGACAGGGGAGATGGCTCCACAGTCAAGGGCACTTCTACAATTGCACAGGACCTGAGTGCAGTGTCCCAGCACACATGATGTATCACTTCTGTAATTCTAAGTTACTGAAAAAAGTCCAAAGTCTTGGGTTTCAGACGTTACACTCACCTTCCAGTTCTTTCTCATATGTACTCACACCCACCATTGGACTAAGCACTTTTACATATTCTTAGCTCTCTTTTTTTAAAGTTTATTTTTATTTTATGTGTATGAGCATATGCCTACATGTATGCACACCACACGTATGCCTGGTGCCTGCAGACATCAGAAGAGGGCATTGGAGTTCCTGGAACTGGAGATACGGCAAGTGCTCCTGACAACTGAACCATCTCCCCAGCCCCCTCCTCTCTTAGTCTTTACCACAATCATACAAAGTCGATTGATGTTTTCATTTGATAGAGGTTACAGAGCAGAAAACCAACGTATTAGTCAGGGCTCTCTAGAGTCACAGAATTTATGGAATGTCTCTCTATATTAAGGAAATTTATTGGAATGACTTACAGTCTGCAGTCCAGCTAACCCAACAAGGGGCACCTGTGAATGGGAAGTCCAAGGATCTAGTAGTTGCTCAGTCTGTGAGGCTGGGTGATACAGCTGGTCTTCCGTATAAACTGAAATCCTGAAGAAATAGGTTCCAAGTAAGTGCAAGCAGGCAGTGAAGAGAGGGCCTTCCTTCTTCCTCTGTCCTTATGTAAGCCTCCGGCAGAAGGTACGGCCCAGATTAAAGGTGTGTATCGCCATGCCTGGATTTGGAACTTGCTGTGTCCCAAGCTGGTCTTTAACTCAGAAATCTGCTTGCCTCCATCTCCTGGGACTAAAGACATGTACTTACTACCTTGCCTGGGCCTAAGATTTCCATGGCCACTATACCTCAAAATTCGTATCAAAAGCATCATCCCTTGTCAAGATCCAGGTCAGAAGCCTGTGTCTTTTAGCCTCAAGATCCGGATCACAGGTGTGCCCTCCTTTTCTGGACTGTAGTTCATTCCAGATACAGTCAAACTGACAACCAGAAACAGCTATCACAGCTAACTATCAGAGAGGGTAAGTGTGTTGCCCAAGACCACACAGCTTGTGGAGAAGCAGATCAAGAATTCAATCAATTCGCTCATTATCAGTGTCTCTGGTCTTTCCATTCACACTTGGACTGTTCCCGGGCCTTAGGGCTCTACTCTTTACCTTAGTTCATTTCTCTTTGTCCTGATTAATTTCTCCTAAATCACACAAGTGTGAAGATAAAATCATTTAGTTTAGCTAAGCTGCTCTTCCTGGCTGCAGTCAGCCTGGCTTTATCAGGACTATGATCGCCATACAAAGCATTAACATTTCCATTTACTTTCTGGAACTGAGGGCCACTCCTTAAGAGAGGCCCAAATAGCTCAGAGTCTACACCCCTTTGGTACCCACCCACTGTGATTCTACTTCCTGTCAGAGGATCTTCAGTTAATTTTACCAAAGCAGGCGATGGGGAGGTTCTGATTCCAACAAAGAGACCACACCCCTCAGCTCAGTTTTGTGCTTCCTCTTTCTTTGGAATGACTGACTCATAGCTCAGGTACCTGCTGGGGAGTGGCTTTTCCCAATCCCAGCACACAACTGTAAAGCTCCAAATCCCTGAGCACACGTTATGTTATGTCTTCCCACCAAGCACAAGAGAAGCCACTTCCTCATTGTTAGCAAATCTGAGGGTTCTGCTGGGAGCATCAGCTTCAGAAACTGTGATTGGCCAGTTGACTGGTTATATTTTTGTGTCTGAACATCCTTTTTTACACATATGCACATTAGTGTGGTCATGTACATATTGAGTACATGTTTTTTTGGGGGGGGAGGGAAATATATAATATACATGTACATTTGCATGGGCTGGGGATGTAACCCAGTTGACAGAGTACATGCCTACAGTGTGCAATCCTTAACACCACAAAAACATGTATATTTAAAGTTTAAAAAAAAAAAGAGTTTATGTATTCACTTTGGGAGTGAGGCATGTATCTGACCCTGCAAGTTTGTGTATGAATATTTGTGCATAAATGTAGGCATTGGACGAAAGGATGCTTAGAAAGGTTTCCTAAGCCCAGAGCATCAAGAAAAGACTTGGAGAGGAACTGGACAGGTGAGGTGGAGTGGAAAGAGAAATACGAAAGAGAATCAGGTCTGATGTTTCATAACTGAGAGGGATGCAAGCCAGAAGAAACACTCACAGACTCAGACTGGTGTGTGGCATTCAACAAAACCTGCTGCAGCCCCAGTACAAGATCAGTAGGTAGGACCTGGGGGTAAGTAGATGCTGACTTGTGGGATCTCGCTCCAATTTCAAGAGCAAGGGATTGGGTAAAGTATTTCATGTCCTCCCATTCAGTAATGGTGGTCCCAGGTGGTCCCAGCAATCCTATGACTTGCCTGGATGGAAGGGAGTTTGACACTGGTAATTTGGGCTCCAGGAGGCTCATGGCTTTCTTGCCAGTGTCTCTCAGTTTTGCTTCATTATCTTTTTTTTCTCCCAGAAGCTGCTCAAAGGTTTCCAAGGTTTGAAGGTTTCGCTGACTTCAGAGGGATGCACAGAGGAAAGGATCTGGGAACTCTGGGGGGGGGGGGGCAATTTTTGCTGAGACTGCATGCTCCCAGTCCCTCCCTAGCTCCTCACTGCAGAAGTCCTTAGGCAGAGAAGGTCTGTTAATTGAAGGCCAAGAAGGGCGTGGGGTTGGATTAACATGGAGCCTTCACCAGGGCAATACATGAGGCCTTGGAGCAGTGCAGATGTCCTCTTATCTGTATCCTATCTCTGCAGCTTCATGTTTTATCCATGGAGCTCTAGAGAGGCTTCAAGCAGTGGACTTTAGGGGGTCAAGAAAGACGCCTGGTATGTCCAGAGCTGTTCTGCATGTATTCGCAAAGACTCCCAGACCTGTAGGGATGGCAAGTGTTTTGCATAGACGTCAGCGCAACAATGAGAAAGACGGTAAAGTTGAAATGCACACAGTGGAGCAGGAAGCTCTTTGTGCTTCGGTTTTCCATTGGTTCTTGATGCTATGGCTCCTTAATAAATCAGACAAGCAAAGGCCAGAGGAGCTCACCGATCTGTCCACATTAGCACTTAATGAAAAGCAATGGCTGAGATTCCAACTCATGCTTCTGTAACTTCAAATCTAGGACCCCTCAAAAGAGGCTCTTATTAAGCCCTGTGTACTGTTGACCACTTGCAATAAGGCGCATGAATGATACCTGGAGAGTGTTAGGGAGGCAAGACTCTGAATGAAAGTGGGGCTGAGAGGGGTTCCCATCTGAAGGATGGAGGTGAAAGGTGTGAGTGTTCATACAGGGCATATCATGGCTAATGGACACCCGATTGGGATTCACACTATGAGGGTGCAAAAAGTAAGTTAAGGACCATGAATGGAAGGGCACAGGCTTTGGCTTCTCCTCTGTGGGTGGTGAAGATCACTAAACGCAATTACTCAAGTAAGAAAGGTTTGCCCTGCACATCCTTCTGGAGAGGAAAATGTGTATTTAAGTCTGTGTAGACTGGAGAGAGGAGCCAGAGTGCCAGCTAGAACTGAAGGGCATAGAAATAGAAGACACAGAGGCAGCTTCTCTCTTTCAAGAGGCTGCCTCTTAGAACGGGGCTATACTGGATCAAGAGACCTGGAAAGCCAGATGCCCAGGTGAGCTGGGAGAGAGTACAGGTCCTCCAAGGCCCTGGTACGAGGCATGGGATGGACTTCAGTGAGCAGACAGGAGGGCAGTCTTAGATCTCTGCACCTCATTGAAGGGTTATTAATAGGGAGTTTGTCTGGTGTCAGAGCGCAGACACAAACTGCATTAGCATCACCCCATAATCTTATTTAGTAAATGCTCATGCCGTTCAGTCTCCTGTAATTGCATTGGGAAGATGCAATATTTATGAAAGGGGAGAAGGGGATGTCACTGTTCATCTCCGCTCTGCAGTAAAAATCCCGGGAAATACCATGTGGCCCAAGGAGTCCTGGCCAGGGGCTTGCCGGCCCTAGCCTGAGCAGTTGGTGACTTGTGAGTTCAGAGTGGCCCGGCTGGCTTGCTGCCAGCCCAGGGCTTCCTTCTCAAACTTCCTAAGAGCTTGATAGCAGTCTAGGGGTGCAGGGAGAAGCAGTGACCATTTCCCCACATTGCCTAACTCCTGGTTTTGGTTCTTGGCAGACCAAGAGCAAAGCTTTCGGATGCTTTACATTTTCTGTTGGGCACAGGTTTGGAATTTTACCTTTCCCTCTGGTCCAGATTTACTTCTCCCCAGAGGTGAGTGTACTTCAGAGCTGTACAGGGAAGAGGATTTAACTTTGCGCATAGCAAGGGTTACACAGCAGAGTTGAGAGGAGTGGGCCACAGCAGGTGGTAAGGGAGGTGGCAGGTGGGAAGCAGGGGCCTGCTTCTAGAATAGTTTTGGCCACTGGGATGATCTTCAGTTCGGAACCGTGGGTGGAAGACATCTCTCATCCTGCCAGGATCCCCACCCCCACCCCCAATTGCCTAGGACACTTCTCAAAGAACATATTCTTCAGTCTCCTATCTCTACAGTAACTTGTACCCATTCCACCTGAATATGCTTCTCTCTGTTGCTCTTGTCGAGGTCAACCGCCAGGGGGACCTTCTCTTCTAGTACCAAGAGCACTTGAGGGTGAGGGATTGTGGGGGACAAACAGGGACTGTGGTTAACACACAGGCATTTAAAGTTGAGGATCAGGACAGACACACATGCTCTCCACCCGTACTGTATTAGGCCACCTAAACTAGAGGAATTACTTCCCAGTCACATTTTGGAGGTGGGCAGGGGTGGGATGGGGTCCCCCACTATGTTTAGAGGACTCTGTGATCCCAACCACACGGAGTGGTTTGCATGAAAATAGCCCCATAGCTTTGATTCAGAGGATTCAAATGGCTGGAAAGGAAAAAGCTGAGTAACGCAAACAAACACAGACAGACAGACAGACCAGAGGGGGTGTGTGTGAGAGAGATTTTCTGTCACCAATTAAGAAAGGGGGGTAAAAAGAATCAAGGAAAGGAATACTGTCAGTTGGTTACAGGTGAGATATAGGGAGATGCTGGCTTAAGTCTGTGCAGATACAGGGAGAGACTTTCGCCTGGGCTCAGGTCCAGGTTCTTGGTGTTGGGTTAGTGTGGAGCCCCCTTCTACTTTTAAGTAGGATCCTCTCCAAGGTCTCTTCATAGAAAGCCCAAGGTGCCTCACTGCGTACTGATCCCGGGATCTTGGGTTCTGATCTACGCCCTTTTCTACTTGAGTAGGGTCCTCTCCCAGGTCCCTAGGCCATCTCTCAAAGGAACTCACAGAGTTTGCACAGCTAGCAGACCGCTGAACATTGAACCTACCCCTCCCACCCCACACGCTCGCTCGAACAAGTAGTACTCGTTAGGGTACCCCACCGGTCCGACTCCAGTAAATCGCCTGCTTCTCCTGAGGCCCTCGATTCTCCAGTCTAGGTAAGGACACCGAACCCGGTACGAAAGAGAGCCCCAGAGAAGGGTATGCCAAGAAGAACTGAGACCCCTCCCTGTGTCAGCTCCCTCGCCACTTTACCATTAATCACCGAGTCGCAGTACAGTTGGGGATGGGGCGCCCAGTGCTGCATACAGCCTATGGGACAATAAGATTATTTCCGGGGGGAGAAGCTGCCTGGGGCCGGGGCTCAGGCGGCGGAGCCTCCTTCCCTCAATCGGTCCCTGGGTACCCTGTGAGCGCCTGCGGCGGCCGGGGACGGGTGGCAGAGCGGACGCGGGTGGCGAGCGGGTGGCAGGGCTAGGCCGACCTAATTCAATTAGCTAGGCGGCCGCCGCTTCCTTGTAACTCTGGGCCCGCGGGGCTCAGGCTCCCCGCAGCTGCTCTTTGTGCTCAAAGCCCATGCATATGGATTCGGTCCCTCCCTCTCCGTTCCCCTACCCTACTTCTGGCACCTGCGGCTTGCTCCGCCTCAGTTCTCCTCCTGTCTCTCCCGGGTGACTTTGGCCTACCCCGAAAGTTGGGAAAGTAAGAATTGTATATGCGTTTAGAGTGACCGTTTGTGCTTGAGATCGCACAAGAGGGGTGTTTGCTTGTTTTGTTTGTTTACGAATCTTAGCTGGAAGGTCTCTGTGGAACTGCGGGTACCTGTAGGTCTGTATGGGTTACTGCTGTATGCGTCTTCCGTCCCTCATGACCGAGAGCAGTGACCCGCACAGGGCGATGTGCATGGAGAGGGGGTTAGTTTAATTTTGTTCTGGTCTGAACTGAAGAGTGCACCTGCAGGCACCCGTGTGTGGACCAAAAGCAAAACGAATCTCAAGTAGTGGCTCATGTCTGTCATCCCAGCACTTGCGATGCTGAGGCAGGAGAGCTACTATGAATTTCAGGCTAGCCTGGCTAGCACCATAATCTTTGTGAGGTCTGGGATGTTCACGCTGGCACTGGGATATTCACACTTGTGTGGGGGTGAGACAGGGTCTATGTGTGTGTCTGCATGTAGGGCGACGCCAACCTGAATCTCCAAAGCTTCAGGTGTTTGAATCTAATTTGTTTCACTATTTGTGTATATACTGTGGTTGCTTGTGAAGTCAGACATTGTATAGAAAAAAATTACCCCACCAGCTACCTCCCAGTACCTGCTGCCAGCCGCTAAGGCTTCCGTTCACCAAGCTCAGTACTTTTCTTCTGGAGAAGGAGGTTAAAGCGTTAATTTAAAAAAAATCCCAGTTAGACTCTTATACTGGAGTCTGTTTCCTGGATGTATCGACCTCCAGCCCCCTCCTGCTGCAGTGGGGAGGTCCTGGCCGGCTTTTCCAGTTTTCCACTCCAAGCACAGACACCCAGCTCTACAGTTGTCCATGGCTTCCAACCACCAAATCCTGTGGTGTGGTCTGCAGATCACTAGACCTGTCCACACAGTGGGATTGAAGATCTTGGGGGGGGGGGCAACCTCAAGATTCCTCTCTGACACCACCTGGGACTCTCCTGAGGAAGTTGTGTTTCCTAGATCTACACTCTTCCCCCAACCACTTGAGTGTCAACTGTGACACAGAAGCGGTATCCTTACTCTCAGATGGTCTGAAGAAATGAGGACTCTGTTAGTCTGTGTAGAACAGATGGGGGGCTGTAAATCTGCATGAAAGCTTGCCCAGTCCTTTCTGAGAAGTTTCACACTTGAGGTACACAACGGAAGCTTGCCAGGGAATAGATTGGTTCCTAGAAGATGATGCTGGACCTGGGGGTGGGAGTGGGGTGCCAGCACCTGGCTGGTGCTCCCTAAGGACCTTTCCTCTTCTTCCACATCTAATCTTGGGATCTGCCCCCCAGATGCTCCCTGCTGTGTAGGTACCACCCTGCAGACTTGCATGGCCAATAAAGTGGGTGCTGAGAATGGGAGAATTGACCTTGGATTCTAGGCTGAGCTGCCCTTCTGGGCTCAGTGGTGGTAAGCTGAACTCTTGCATAGGAGTGTGCTCTGCCCTGAGAATTTTCTCAGACCAAACCCTATCCTTTCTGGGGTTCTGGCAAGCTGAGAGGAGACCTGGAATCAAAAATATCCAAAGCATTTTTGCACAGATTCTCTTGGGGAGACGTTTGTCAGAGAAAGGCAGGAGGCTTCAGTTTGATTTACCCAAGAGTGAATGGGGTCCCCAGAAAGGACACCATCTCAAAAACACCTACCTGCCCAGCTTTGATGGGCCTAGTGGAAAAAGAAAACTGTCACCTAATCTCAGGTGACAACTGGGGTGTAACCTAGTGAACAGGAAGGTGTCTGTCTACCCCCCATCCCTTTGTCCTCTGCCTGGACAAAGTCCCTCCTCTGATGGGAAAATGTGTGTCAGTCTTTTATACTAGACAGGCTGCTAGTCTTTCTTTTTAGGATTGGGTGAGGGCTTATGGAGCTAGCCTGGAATCCACACCCCAAAGCTGAGGAAGAATCATTGTGTTATGGCTGGAACAGTCTGCCCTGTTTATGTTCTTCTTTTCCAATCTAGGTACTGGAAACTGCCACCCACCCAAGCCCACCACAGGCCACAGTGCTCTTCTCTGTGTCTCTGAGTCCCCACATCACTGACAGCTCCTGTCAGCTGGAAAGGAATCATTCTGGTCCCTTTGCTGAGACAGAGGGGACAATTCTACCTTGCTGACCCACAACGCAGTGGCCTCACCGTCTTACACACCCTTTGCATGCTTCTCAGCTCCTTGGCTTTCTCTGCAGAATTCCTGTTAGGCATGGTTCTTTCTTCCTCGGGCCCACCCCAGGCCCACATGTGGCCATTTCCCTGACAATTACACTGGGGTGGGGGGAAGACTCCTTTACCATAGAGATCATATTTGACATCATCACTACACTCATTCCCTCACACATCACTTACACACCACAGGACAGCTGTAGAGACAGACACACATCACTTCTGTCCCAGCAAACCCATAGCACTTACACACTCACTGTTGCATACCTCCCTAGGCGACCACTGCAGAAATAACTCAGAATCCGGCGGCCTCTCTTCCGACAAGCTTTACTTGTGGTGGTACCATCCCGATGTGACCCAGTGCCTGATCCTTCACAGACAATAAATATTCATGCAAGAAAACACACAAAACTACCCCCTTAAAAACATGCCCAGGACATCTGCACACCCTGCCCAGTCCTCACTATTGAATGTTCACATCCAACTTTCCCACACAGTTCCACAAACACAAGGTAATTAAGTCACCACACATAGCCCTGAGCTAAAGGACAACCTCTGCCCCTAGGGTCTCTCCCAGAGGAAGCTGTATGGGGTCCAAAGAGGACTCCCTCTGGGAACTCCAGCTTCTCTTCTTCCTCTCCCAGCCTCAGTTGCAGCTGCTCCCCACTTTAATTGGAGGTACTTCTTTATTTTGCAGGCAAGGGGGAGGTTGTACTGAGGGGCCACAATTGCCAGGTGGCTTCCAGAGGACGGGAGAAAGAAGGGTGGAAACTCACCTAGACAAGGTGCAAGGGAAGAGTCAAGCTCAGCAGGAGGAAGTATTTAGTGACAAGCAAAGCTGAAAGCAGTACTGGAGTCCAGTCTGCCTCTTCCCAGCATGCAGTGCCTGGGTTGGCTCAGGACAGATAGCAAAGATGGCATCGAAGACTTACCAGGATTGATGGAATGTTCACTGCTGTGATCAAGGGGACCTGAGCCATCTCAGGTGATCCCTAAGTGCTGCTCCCTCTCCCTCCCTCCACTCCCCTAACAGGGCTTCTCTGTGAGGTGTGAGCCACTGCTCCAGAAACACAGATGAAGCTGTGTACTGGGGCGAGAAGGGGGTTGGGGGAGGGGGCAGAGCTCACCAAATCCAGATCTTCTGGTCTCCTCTTTCTAGCTAGAGACTGAGGTGCGAGCAAAGCACCAAACCCTCCCAGCTACCCCGGGACAAGCACCAGCAAGCACACTGTCCGCTCAGAACTCCAGCCTTCCAGACTGGATTGGGATAAAAATTGACTCAGAGAACAGAAAGGTTGGGAGTGCAGGGAAAAGCCAAGCACTCCTTGACTGTAGGATTCCAGCTAGCCACACAATCTCAGTGGGTTGCTGTGACCTCTGCCAACCTTTCCCCAGGCCAGCAGGTGTCAGGAGTTGGGAGAGGCAGGAGAGGAAGGCTATAGGACCAGAAAGATACATGTTGGTGGGAGAGGGAGGGGGAAGTGTGGAGAAGATTGAAGTGGTTTCCAGCAAGGGCCTCAGAGTGATGTAGCTCTGAAGAAAGAAAGAAAGAAAGAGAGAGAGAGAGAGAGAGAGAGAGAGAGAGAGAGAGAGGAAGGAAGGAAGAAGATTCTAATGTGGCAGACCCGTGGTTAGACTAACAAAAGCAGGACAACTGGCCTCCAGCCACAAGGGTGCTACAGGGTCCTCTGCCATGGTCACAGATAGAAGTAGTTTTAGGTGTTGAGTTTCCAGTGCAATTCTCTTCTGCCTGTGGAACTTTGAACAGATTTGTCTTTTCTCTAAAATGACACATGGGAGGCTGGAGAGTCTCCAGCAGCTCCGCAGCGGTTGAGGAAGCTTAGAGCTTTTGCAGAGGTTCAAGATTCAGTTTCCAGAGCCCACATGGTAGCTCAGGACCAGCCATTACTCCAGTTCCAGGGAATCAGATGCCCTCTTCTGGCCTCTGCAAGTATCAGACATATACACATGGTACACATACAGGCAAAGCACTCATGCACATAAAATAAATACATCTCAACATTTTAAAATAATATGTAATTCACATTTTATACTTTCAAACTTTAAACATGGACAATTCAGAATATTCATGAAGTTTTGCAGCTACCACCACTAATTGCAGAGAATTTTTTATAAAGATTTTATTTATTTTATGTATGTGATGAGTACACTGTCCTGTCTTCAGACACACCAGAAGAGGGCATCAGACCCCATTACAGATGGTCGTGAGCCACCATGTGGTTGCTGGGAATTGAACTCAGAACCTCTGGAAAAGCAGCCAGTGCTCTTAACCACTGAGCCATCTCTCCAGCCTCCAATTGCAAAGAATTTTAATCATTCCAAAAAGAAACTCTGTACCTGGGAGCAGTCACTTCCCCTCTTCCTCTAGTCCTGGCATCAACAAGTCTACTTTCTGTCCTATGGATTTCTCTGTCTTAGCCAGTTTATATAAATGATCTATCTAATGTGTGACTCTTTGTGCCTGGCTTATCTCAGTTAGCATAATATTCCCCAGGTTCATCTTTGTTGTGGCATGAACGAGCACATACTTCCCTATTATGTTCCATTTTGTGGATATACCATATTTTATTTGTCCATCGGTTGATGGACAAATAGATGCTCTGGGCTTTAATTCACTCAGCTTTATTTGGTAAAAACATCAGGTCATACCCATAAGCTTCTTAGGGTTGTTATGGGTCTCAAATGAGTGTGGGATGTGGTGTATGATACATAGTAACCGCTCATGCTGCTTCTGTTCAAGATAAAAGGCAGAAGACGTTCATCAGTTTCAGATAACTTCCCAAGTAAGTTACAGAAGCCTGTGGGTCTGGTATATAGAGGGCTGAGTGAGGAAGCAAAGCCTGGCAGCAGGCCGGAGCTCTACTCTCACCGTCTTGTTTAGTGTTAGCGAACAACCTGCTTCATGCTTTCTTATCTTCGTCTTGACTGAGCATTTGCTCTCCTGGCTGAAGATGGGGAGAGTATTTATCTGAGAACGATGCCACTGAGTTTCTATAGTTATCCATAGTACTAACTTCTGGCGTATCCTTTGTTTTGTTGTCTGTATAGAACATAAGTCTTCTGAGGTCAAGACACTTTGCTGTCTTCCCAGCACCTAGAAAGTACCAGGTACATTTTAAGTACACAAATATTTGTTGGGCACGTCTCCATTAATTTATTAGTCACTCAAGACGAGCATGTTTGATTTGTTGGGGCTGTTTTGGGAGGAGGACACATATACACCATATTATGCTATATATATGCCATATATATGTACCATATACCTAATATATATTATATATAATTTCCTGTCTCTGAGAAAGTTTTGTCAAGTGCCTGTGTCAGACAGACACGGCCAAAACAAATAGATTCCACTGACACTTGGTGACTGTGGCTTTGACATGCCAGAGCTTTGCCTGTTAGAGACCTCCCAGTTGATCATGGAATAGACCTGAAATAGATCAGAACGCATAACCTATGCTTTCTTTTTTTCTAGAACTTGGCTCCTAGGAGGGAACAGACCTTTCCCGACTGGAAAGGGGAAAGAGAGGAAGCAGAAGGAGGGAGTTTCCTTCTTTTCTCTTGGGCTCTCAGCCAGGCAGCCACAGGCATAACTTTGAAAAGGCCTAAATTTGTCCTGGACGCACTTTCCTGAATCTCGTCCCAGCAGCCCCAACCCCCACAGCGTTAAGACCCAAGGCCTCCCTCCAAAGATTCTAAAAGCAAAGAAATAGAAATAACTCCCTTTCTCTCACAAGCCCAGAGCCATTCACTCGGGATTCATAGGAATTGCTTTTGGGAGCATCCGTTTACTCAAAATGAAAGGGGCACCTTGAGGAACCGGCACCCTCGCACAAGCTTCAGACTAATCCGTTGGCTTGTGCCTGCTTTTCAGGATTGACTTTCCTTCCCTTAAATTCTCTAAAGAGACTGAGTTGGAGTGGCTGCTAATTTTTATAACAATATATAGTCAGTTCTTCATAGGACCTGTTTTAAAGGACAAGCCTGAACTCACCGTCCTGCCTCGGGGCCTGGGCTCCATACCTGGGGAGTAGACAGTCTTCTACTTTCTAACAAGCTGGACTTGAAGTTGCAGTAAATCTCCTGGTTGAGTGACAGGTGTTCCCCAGCTCAGCCCTTGGGGAGATTCTCCAGTTGGGCAGGACACCTGTCCCCAGGGGCCTAGTGGGCTGGACTCCTTCGACCCAGTTCAAAGTGAGGGGGTGGTTCCTACCAGGTTTGGGAAAGGGCTCTGATTTCCCTCTCCTTTGGTCCGTCTGTCTGTCCGTCTCTGGGAATGGCTGCTTCCTGATCTTTTTCTTTCTCATTTTAAACCCCTCTCTCTGTAGCTCTCCTCCTTTCTCTTCGTTGAAACTACTCAGAGCTCTGATCTCCGTCCCTCTGTCTCTGGCTCCGGCATCTGTCTGGGCTCCTGGCCTCCTTCTCCCCCTCCCAACCCCTCCCCCGCGCTGTCATTCACCCCGCTCCTCTCCACGCACAGCCAATGGAGAGACCCGGCCGAAACAGCTAGGCTCGCTCGCTCAGGGCTTTTTCGCCCGGTGATTGATGTCCCAGAGTCAACAGCGAGCGAGCAGCCGGAGAAGGGAAGGAGAAGCCGGAGAGGGGAAGAATACAGCTCCCCCTCTCTCCTTCCCCTCCCCCCTACTTTGGCCCTTCTGCGCACTTCGCCTTCAAGTCTCAGCGCAGCCTGGAGCGGCGATCGCCTCCGCGCCCCTATTCGCTGCCCGCGTAGTCCAGAGCAGCGAGCGCCCGCGCCCGGGCCCCCGCGTGGGGCCGGGGCCAGCATGGAGCATCTGGGTCCGCACCATCTCCACCCGGGCCACGCGGAGCCCATCAGCTTCGGCATCGACCAGATCCTCAACAGCCCCGACCAGGGCGGCTGCATGGGGCCCGCTTCGCGCCTCCAGGACGGAGAATACGGCCTTGGCTGTTTGGTCGGAGGCGCCTACACTTACGGTGGCGGGGGCTCCGCTGCTGGGGCGGGGGCCGGGGGCACAGGCGCTTACGGCACCGGTGGCCCGGGTGGTCCCGGTGGCCCGGCGGGCGGTGGCGGCGGTGCCTGCAGCATGGGCCCACTGGCCGGCTCCTACAACGTGAACATGGCCTTGGCCGGCGGCCCCGGTCCGGGAGGCGGCGGCGGTGGCGGGGGTGCCGGTGGCGCCGGGGCGCTGAGCGCTGCAGGGGTGATCCGGGTGCCCGCGCACAGGCCGCTAGCTGGAGCTGTGGCCCATCCCCAGCCCTTAGCCACCGGCTTGCCTACTGTGCCCTCTGTGCCTGCGGTGCCGGGTGTCAACAACCTCACCGGCCTCACCTTCCCTTGGATGGAGAGTAACCGCAGATACACAAAGGACAGGTTCACAGGTGAGTCCGGCCCGCGCGCGTCCCGCCTGGCCGTGGCTCGGGCTCTGTGCTACCCAACTGCCCTGCTTGATGGCTCCTTGAAGCTCTTCCTGAGCGCCAGGTCGCCTAGCGGCTCTCTGTTCGGTTCCTAAGTTGAGCTGCCTCCAGGATTCTATGTGCTCAGAATCGCTGAGCTCCAAGAGTTCTTGCAGCCTGGGTTCTTCTGTCTCTCCTCTAGGACCCCATTCGTGGAAGCAAAGCTCGGTCCTCTCTCGGGATCCCGGGGCCCAGTCGGGTAGAGGGCTGTAAATTCAGGACTTCTGTCTACAGTCTAGGTTTTGCACGCCGTGTGAGCAAAAATCAAAAATGTTTTTCTGTCCTGTTTGCGGTTTCCTGATGGAGGTCAAAAGCCCCAGAATTAGACACAAGAAAAGGTTCTCCTACCTCTCTTGTCCCCTAACACACACACACACACACACACACACACACACACACACACACACACACACACTTAGGTGCTCTGAGTTGTGCGGGTCGCTACAGATCCGCAAAGGCCCCAAGCCCGGGTGAAGGAGCAGAGCCAGCTTTCTTCCTGGACCGCCGGGCTTCTTTAGAGTCAGTGGCAGCACAAGGCTGAGCCGATCTTCGGTTTTATCCTGGGTATCCCTCCCAGGGGTCGGCTCTCTTATTTTGGGGATGAATAATGCACCCGCCTGCCCAGAGAGTTGGCTGGAGGATAACTCCCCCGACTGTGCCCTCGGTGACGGTGGCGGCCAGCTGCCACGCACTGTCTGCACCTCCCTCCGCTAGCCCTAGCTCCCTCTGACCTGGCTTCCGTTCTCTCTGCCCTAGCTCTGGCGTACCCCCTTCCCCTGCGCTCACTTCCCGCTGCCTGCCTTTAGTTGTCCTTGGATCCTTAGACCGTGAGCTGACCCAGGAAAGTTCAGGCCCAAATCCGGACACACAGCTGTTAGGAATTGGGTCCCAGTTAGTTGTTTGGGCCTTAGAGAGGGGAGGTAGTAGGTTTAGGCCTCTGCTTGTGGATGGGACTCCCCAAAGCAAGCTTCAGGTCTTAACTGTAAAGTGTGTGTGTGTGTGTGTGTGTGTGTGTGTGTGTGTGTGTGTGTGTGTGTGTGAACATACTACAGCTAAGCCTATCCAGGCCACCCAAAGTTACCCTAGGCCCCTCTGCTTCTGTTACAGACAGCACGGGCAGAGAGACTGTCCCTGGGGGCCCTAACCAAACTTCGGGGGCCACCGCAGAAATGGGAAGGAGTCTCTGTGCTCACTGTGGAGCGTCCAGGAAGGGCGCTTGTCAAGGGGGTTCAGTGTTAGAATCTAAGTCCTCTCATGAGAGAGTAAGGGGACCCAGAGCCTATTTCATTTTTCTACTTAAGCCCAGGCCAGTGTCAATGACTGGCTTTGACCCACACTATGAACCCACTGGTTGTGTGTGTGTGTGTGTGTGTGTGTGTGTGTGTGTGTGTGTGTGTGTGTGTCTGTCCTATACAAAAGATATCCAGCACAGGCCTACTCTGGGGAGTCACAGTGAACTGTAGTGTCAGGCCTGAAGGAGGCCCTGAGAGTGGATGGCTGCAGACCTGTGTTGCCCCATGTCCTGTTGCTTGTCTAGGTGTGCAGTCTCTTCTGCTGAAGTACAGATTTGGAAGTTTGTAGCTATATCTGCGGTATGACCGTGGGGCTGTGACCAAGATTGAACAGGCCCTACGGCCTGGAATTGTGATCACCCTGGGCCTCGTACTTTATGGAGTGGCCCTTTTAAGTTTAGTGGTTGAGGTTGAGGAGACTGGATGCTTAGCTGTCCTTAGGTGGGGGTGAAGGGAGCCAAAAGGGAAGTGGATGGGGTCTCCGAAGCCCCGAGCTGGGAAGATTTCCGAAGTGGCAGCTTGGGGAGGCGTCAGTCTGGCGGGCAGGAGGGAACACTTTGCGATCCCGGGCTGGAGGTGGAGGGCTTGCCGGGGTGGATCACTGCCTTGCTTTTAGGGGGGTCTAGCCACTGCGCTCGGCCTCGCGGGGTGTCGGGCCTGGGACGCCTCCTGACGCTCTGCCGCTTGCCTCTGCCGTCTGTCTGTCTCCCGCTCCAGTGGCCCTCTCACCCTTCACTGTAACACGCCGTATAGGTCACCCCTATCAGAACCGGACGCCCCCTAAGAAGAAGAAGCCGCGCACATCCTTCACACGCCTGCAGATCTGTGAGCTGGAAAAGCGCTTCCACCGCCAGAAGTACTTGGCTTCGGCGGAGCGCGCTGCTCTGGCCAAGGCGCTCAAAATGACCGATGCGCAAGTAAAAACCTGGTTCCAGAACCGGAGGACGAAATGGAGGTGAGCTCGCGGGGCGGACCGGTGGCGGCGGAGCGGGCTTTTTCAGCCTCTCTCGGGTTGCACGCACTCCCTCTGCTTGCTGGTTTAGACAAGTGAACTCCTGCAATCACTCCGGACTACAAACAATGAAGGGCAGTAGCCTGGTGGGGCTGGAGAATCCTTCCTGTGTTTTAAGAGACGCTTCAGGGCTTTCAGGACAGCACAGTCTACCCCGTGTAGACGCTGCTCGTCTCTGCCGCTGGGGCAAACG
This sequence comes from Arvicanthis niloticus, assembly GCF_011762505.2. Taxonomy (NCBI): domain Eukaryota; kingdom Metazoa; phylum Chordata; class Mammalia; order Rodentia; family Muridae; genus Arvicanthis; species Arvicanthis niloticus. Next base: position 151,562,719 of record NC_047658.1, read on the forward strand.
GGCCTATAGACCAGTCTGTGCGATCCGGACTTCGATACTCAGGGAGTCCTTTAGGGGCTTTTTGATTGTCCAGCCTACCTTTACCGTGGGGAACCTCCCCTGACCCTGAGACTTGCAGACAGAAGGAGCCGCGCCAGGTCTCTGCGCTCCAGCCGGACTCTCTGCAGAGCGGCTGGGGCCCCGGGACCGCCGGCTGCCGCTACTTACTGCTTCCTCCCCAGGCACTTGAGCTCTGCGCAGTCGTCCCCCATCCTGGAAAGGGAAAATCAATCTGCGCCGGCTGTGGCGGGGATTCTCGGGTCCCACTGAAAGGGGGAGGATCAATTAGGAGCAGATGGGTGTGCAGGAGGAAGAAAGAGACATTTTCCTTCTGTCAAGCGCCGACGACAGCGCTTACCACGCTCTCATTATTTTATTTTTTTCCGAATGCATACACCTCGACCTTCCTCACCTTCTGATCATCTTTCCCCCCCAATTCTTACGAACATAAGGCATCACACACCCTAAGCAGCTTTATTCTCTGCTCATACCCACACCTTGGTGCACCCCTGAGCCTTTCTGGTCCCCCCCTGTGCTTCTGGGAGTCTCTGAGCTCAGACCCTGGGGAGGTGCGTGGCAACAGTCTGAGCAAAATCGGCGGCGCCGCTCCGGGCGGGCCTAGAGCGGGAGGAAGGAATTGGAGTTTCCTCTTTTTCTGAATGAAGGCGAGGAATCTGCCCGAGATTCCGCCTTCGAGGCCACAAAGGAAGCCCGGGCCCTGCGAGTCGTCTGTCCCCCACCAACATTCCTGTGGCTGGGGAAGGGGTGGGGAACGTGGTTTCAGCCCTTTGCAAAGCTAGTCAGAGGAGCTGGGCTAGCTGCGGAGGGTGGCCAGTAGCCGCCAAGCTTACCGTGATGAAAGCGGGGTGGTGCGCAGAAAGCCAGCCACAGGCGAGGAGAGAAACTTAACACAAAGGAAAGGGACAAAGACGGCCCATTTTACAAGGAAATAAAAAAAATTCTCAAAGGTGGGACAAGGGTACGGGAGAAATGCAAGCAGCCAGAAATCTGTGAAAAGGAAGGTATCAGATTACTAAAAACGTAAATTTTCACTTCGAACAAATTCCCCTAATTTAGAAGAAACGAAGGGGTAAAGAAAAAAAACATGGGGTAAGACAGAGCATGGAGGGAAACATTTGGGCAGGAAATTCAGGAAGACAGGAAAAATGAGAGACAGAAAGACGAGGAAAAGTCAGAAAGGCTCTGTGCGAGCAGCCGGCGTCCGCCTCGCCTCGGGAAGAGCCGCAAGCTTCAAGCGGTTTCATCGATCGCCTACAAATTGCTTCTGGAGGCCCCGGGGACTCCCATTAGGTCTGTCCACCTTAGAGACAGACGTTTGATCTCAGTTGACAGGGTGGAGGGGCGCATTAAATGGAATAAGTGAGTCACCGCCCCTCTAGACCGCCTGGGAGGAAGCTGGGGGGTTCAGAGAGAGCCTAGGGGCACAGGATTTGGCTCAGGAGGTCTGAGGCCTGGGCCAGGCTGGAGGTGAGAAGGAACAAGCAGGTCTTTGGGGCTTTTCGGGCTTGGGATAGACCAGTTTATCCATGGTGTGCCCTTGAAAGTGTAGGGTATGTGCGTTAATGGGGAGGCCCAGAAGTTTTGGACTTTTTCATTGCTCCTCTGGGATACTTCTGTTCCATCTATTTTGGGGGGGGGGGTTCCAAGGTATTTTTGTCAGAGTCAGGACCCCCAAGAGTAGAGAGTGCATTAATGGGGCCATGCAGGAACTGAGGGGTGCTTAAGGGACTATCTTCTGGGAGCGTGCTCGGGGCCTGCGCAGGCGCGGGAAGAGGGTTAGAGTCTTGGCTAGTTGTAATAGCTTGTTCCCACTGCAGGCGACAGACAGCAGAGGAGCGTGAGGCCGAGAGGCAGCAGGCAAACCGCATCCTCTTGCAGCTGCAGCAAGAGGCCTTCCAGAAGAGCCTGGCCCAGCCGCTGCCCGCAGACCCACTGTGCGTGCACAACTCCTCGCTCTTTGCCCTGCAGAACCTGCAGCCGTGGTCTGATGACTCCACCAAGATCACTAGCGTCACATCCGTGGCTTCGGCCTGCGAGTGAGGACCCAAGCCCAGTTGAGGGCTATCCGGAGAACCAGAACTCTCGATACCCTTTCTGACTGCACGCAGGAGGGGAACGGGGCTTCTCAGCAAGGCTTCAAAGTACCGCTTCCACACCCCTGGACACTGTCCTGTCTTCGATGGAAGAGGGCTGGGGATAGAGGCGGAGATATCTTCCCAGAAGCCTGTGTGATCCTGCCTCACTCTGGAACTGTTCAGAATCCTGTTTTCCTCTATTTCGTAAAATTTACTCTGATTTTAACAAGAGACAGAGAGACCCAAGGGAAGTGGGGTCCGGAAGGCTCCTGGGATCCCCAGGAAGCCATCTGTAGTAAGGCTGGAAACCTCTCTATTCCTCTCCTCGTACACCCGGAGGCCCACACAAAGGTGATACCACTGTCCCTCCTGGTGTCACCCCAGAATCACACTCTGCCTATGGCAGAGCGTCATGCACATACAGGATCATAGCAATTGACCCTGGTTGTTGGGCATAGTCTGGGTTGACTCTCAGGCTTACCCCAACAGCGCGGACCTCCTCTCACTCGAACACAAGGCCATAGTCACATTGTGACACACCAGCCCCCCCACACACAACAGCTAAACCTGGCCGGTCAGGCCCTCGCCACACACCCCAGCGGTACCCAGGTATGCAGCACAGACAGGCTTTCACACAAATGCAGCCCATTTCTCCAGATCCTGTTTGGGGAGGGGGGTAAGTTATGCACTTATAAGTTATGCACTTATAAGGTGTTTTCTGTGTAACCATTTTATAAAGTGCTTGTGTAATTTATGTGGAAAAATAATAAAGCCCTCCGGATCAGGCCTCTGGGGCTGTCTGCTCCTTGCCTAGCCCAGCCTTGTCAGCTACTTGGGTTTGGTGCAAGATGGAGCTTCAGAAACAGCATCCAGTAACCTGGATGTGGGGGATTTATGGATGGGCAAGATGATCAGGCTCTGTAGAGAGAAGAAAAAGAGAGAAGGTGAAGCTGAGAGGAGCCAGACCATGCTGGGATTGCCTGGGTTTGACACTATGGGTGTCTTTGAGAGTTGAGAGCTGTGTGGTAGCTTGGACAATCAGAATATTACTGTTAGTGAATGTTTGTAATGAGACTGAAGGTGTGACTATGTTTGAAGTTTTAGTGTAAAAATGTGTGTTTCTCCTTAAGTTGAGCTTACAGTAATAGTAGTGTGAATGTGTGTGTGTGTGTGTGTGACCATGTAAGAATGAGCCATTTGGGGTTTTTAATTGTATATGTTTTTAATTTCATATGTATATGCGAACGTGATGGAAGTGCACATTAGTTTCCTTTGTGAATCTGGTTTTGTGGTAAGTGTGTGTTTTGGATTGTGTATCATCTCTAATTGTGTAGGTGTAATTGTGTGCAAGGGATAACCATGTGTGCCGTGTGTTTTCACTGTGAGGCATGTACTCTCGTGCATGGTGGTTTGTAATTGCAGGAAGTGGGGATGGTTGTGGGGAGCTGTCCCTGCAGGTAAGAGCATGAGTATGTGTGCGTAGTTGCAAGCCGCACTGATGATATATCTATCTGAGGTTCTGAGGTGAGTGTGCAAATACTGTGGGGTGGTCAACATCTGTTAGGAGTGTGGGGACTCTGTTCCCTTCCCAGCAATCTGGGACACCGAGTCAAGCCACTGAGTCAAAAATATAGCCAGAATCTTTTCTAGTACTCTACCTGGGCTCTCAATACTAGCCTGGACCATCAGGACCTTCCAAGGACCTCGGGGAGCCCTTAGACTACTTGGGCCAGAACAGTGGTTACAACACCCATACATCCTCATCTCTAACTCTTGAACTACTAGACCACTGCAAAACAACAAGAAGAAACTGATTTGGGCCTGGGGGCAGGAAAGTTGGAGAACTCACCGAGAAGGAAATGAAGTAGGAGACAGGGAGCCAGTCCTTTGGAGAAATTTGTAGGTGGGATGTTAGTGTGGTTGGCGTCTAGACAGTCACACAGAACTGTGTACACCAACATCACCAAAGCCACTGTTGTGTGGCTGTTGGCACTCATGGCGGGTTGTAATACAGGGACAAAGAGTCTAGCACACACACACACACACACACACACACACACACACCCAAGGCCCAAAGAAAAATAAAATAGGCTGGGTAGGGCAGGGGTTTGCTCCTCCAGTCCCTCATCCAAGGAAGGGCCCCTTGGTTCTGAGTAAAAGGGAAACCAGAGCCCATGATTCCTGGCACACTTTCTTGGCTACCGTGCTCGGACTGGCTTTAGCAAGCTCTGTATTAGACATGGGAGAGGGTTCAGTGTATTCACTGGGGAGCAGTCATTCAAAGTCACAACACCCAGTACCTAGCAAAACCCAAGAGCGACCCCCCAGAGCCATGAAAGTTTCTAACCTGGACAAGGCTGGCTGCCCCTAAAGTCTCTGTGGGGCTGCAGCTGTAGGTCTCCACCTTTAGCCCTTCCCAGTGTTTTCCCATCCCCTCCATTTGTATCTTTGAAACTTAGACGAGTCCTCTGCACAGGACCTGTGCCTTTTGATATTCTGACAACGTCGAGTCTTTACAGACTAGAGGACCCCATATTTCCTCTCCAGGATGTTCAACTGAGGAACTCAAAGGTCCCAGAACCAAAACATAAAAGTCCCCAAATGGCTCCAAGGCCACTCTGACCTTTTGAGGAGACAGAACGTAAAGTTGGGCACCCATGCCTGATACTTCCTCATAGCTTTGTCCTGGGAGTCAGAATTGGGCCAGCAGATACAAACCTAAACCCTCTGCTCTCCGACGCTGCTAAGTTCGTCTGGGACTAGAGCATAGCTTCTCCGGGGTTCATCTCTAGCGCTGTGGCGGGTGCAGGAAGTCCAATGAGCTATCCACACCGCCTGCCTGCTCCTGGCCTCTGGATTTCGCTCTCTCCAGGGTCTACTTGGGGATTCCCAAGCCCTGGGCGAGGCCTCCCAAGGGTATCAGACTCCAGGAAGTTTTGGGATCCTTGACGTTGAAAAGCAACGCGGTACGGTACTTTTCCCTCCGGAATTCGTTGGGCCCGAATCTCAGCGAATCCCGTGTACACCGAGCGCTCCCGGAGCGCTGCAATCACTTAGGAAGGCGGTGACCAGGCCAGGCCTGCACGGAGCTGCAGCTCCCTCCCCTCAGCAGTGGGTCTGAAGCCTGGAAGGAGGGACTGTGAGGGTCAAGGCCAAACGCTCCAAGAAAAAATAAACTCGAAATTTCACTGTTTTCAATCATGTCTGCCAGAAACTCTGTTTCAGATAGAAGACAGAAATGAGGGGAAATCATCTAAATAACCTGTGTGTCGAGGCGTTGAGAGAGGAAACAGCAGTAACAAACCTGTCTGGGCAGAAAGGCCCATCTCCTTCTGAGGCTTGAGTGAGCCTGTGGCAATGACCAAGTCCCCAGCGTGGAGCCCTGGGCAGCGGCTTAGGCTTTGTGCAGTCTGTGGCCCCAGGAATCCAGGAGGAGCTGAAGAGCAGAGAGTCCCCAAGTTGTGCAGTGGGCGACACACAGAAAATCTGGCTCAACCTGCTAACTATAATAGAGGCTTTGTGTGGCCCGATCTGTGCTTGGGGGCTGTTCAGTCACTCTGCAGCGGGTGAGTGCTGTTGCTCTACGGTGCTGCTACCCGTGAGGTTTCGGGGATGAAGGGGGCCCTGCCTTAGATAACTGTCCCTTTGTGGCCCCGCCACAAAGTAGAGCTTGGTGCTTCTCAACCTTCCTAATGCTGTGACCCTTTGACACAGTTCCTCATGTTGTGGCAACCCCCCAACCATAAAATTATTTTCGTCCCTACTTTACAACTGTAATTTTGCTACCGTTAATGAACGTAAATCTGTGTGTTTCCTGATGGTCTTAGGTGACTCCATGGACAAGGTAGTTAGTTCAGTCCCCAAAGCGATCATGAGTCCATGCAGGTTGAGAGTCACTGGAACAGGTAGTAGGCCACTAAGCTAAGGCAGCTGGGGGCTCTGCAGCTATGCTGTGACGGTAGCCGCCCCTTTCCTTAGGGGCCCTGGCCTCAGACCAGGGTTTCTCCCACCCTGGAGCTTCCCTGACTCCTACTTTTGTGTAGTTCACAAAGGTTTCCCTCCCTCCCAGCTGCTCCCACCAGGTTTGAAAGCTTGGCCCAGAGTGGCCTTGCTTCTAGCTTGTTTGTCTCACAGAAGCCCTCAGGTAACCCACACACCCGTGCTCTCCTCTGGGTTCCTGGTCGTGGGGATTCTGATGGACAGGCTGAGGGCGGGCTGGAGCCAGGACGGGTTTTCCAATTAGCCCAGAGAAAACCTAGTGACCTGGACGAGTGGTGTAGGATGGGGGATGGGGGAGTCAGGTAAGCCTAGAGACCTAGGGGTACCCACTTGTGCTGGGGAATGAGTATAAATGTCCTCACCTCCCTGCTCCCAACCTGTACTCCTGTATACAGCCTACAACAAACTGGGCGGGTAATGTTGTACAAGAGGATCCGCGGGTGTGCGGAACCAGGCGCACGAAGAGCGCACACTTCACTGCCCGGGGCTTGTGGTTACCCTCTCACAAGCTGATGCCTGCCACACTGCCTGGCTAGTTCCGCTGGCTCTCTAGGTCTTCTTCCTATTCCCCCAGCCCAAAGGGAGAAGGGTCCAATTCTGCAGGAGGGCCTGGGGGTGAGGACTTCTTCCAACCCGGGCTTCAACTTTCTGTGGCTTCAGCATGATAGAAACCCCAAGGTCAGTCCCGTGGTTGGGCTTAGGATGATAGGCTGCCCTGAATTCTGGTACAAGACCCCAGCAAAGCCCAGACCTTTCAGTGCCCTCTACCACCTCCTGTGAATTTCTGAAGCCCGAGATCCAGCTCCTGTATAAGAAAGTGGGAGGGGATTTAGAGATAGGTGCAGGTGCAAAGTTCCAGCCGTAATGAGCCTCAGAAAGGAAGGCTGTCCTGGGAGCTGCCGCTCTGTTTGTTTGTTTCAATCCTGGTATCTCAGACCCCACATTTCTTTCTTTACCTAGGAAGGAAGGAAGGAACCTTGTGATCCAAAGGTGGCCTCTGGCTTTTTAAAAGGGAACTAGACTTGTGTTTAAACTCGGAAACTCGGGACAAATGGGTTCCGGGCGCCCTCTAGGGGTCACAGGAGGAGAGTCGCTTTGAATTAACCTGCCGAGTGAGTAGTCAGAGGGCTGGAGTGGCTTCTTCTGGATCTGGCACAAAAAGATAAAAATAGTACTAAAAATAAGTATTACAGAGTGCCTGCAGTGTTCCGAGCACCGAGCTAGAATATAACAATACTATTTGTTCCTAAACACCATCGTATGAAACGGATATTATTATTTTCTTTTACATACACCCGGAGAAGTTAAACAACGTTGCCTGAGAGCACTTGGTTGGTAGGCAAGGGTGCCAGCATTCAGAGTTCGTCTAAGCCTGGAGCTAGGATGTTTGGGTGGGATGGCCAAGTGCAGGGTGCGCTTGGAGGATTGGAGTGAGCTAGCTCTGCGTCAGGGTTTGCTATTTTGGAAGGACCACGGACTAGAGAAGTCATTTGCTCTCTAGAGATCTGGGGCTCTCCTCCAGCCCTATACAGTCTGCTGTATACACACACACACACACACACACACACTGACACTACTCACACAGACACACACAACACACACATAGACACACACTCATACACATATACACACATATACATACATACATACATACATACATACATACATACATACACAAAAACTCATAGGCCGGGCGGTGGTGGTGCACGCCTTTAATCCCAGCACTTGGGAGGCAGAGGCAGGCGGATTTCTGAGTTCGAGGCCAGCCTGGTCTACAGAGTGAGTTTCAGGACAGCCAGGGCTATACAGAGAAACCCTGTCTCAAAAAAAAAAAAACAAAAAAACAAAAAACAAAAAACAAAAAACAAAACAAAAAAAAACAAAAACAAAAACAAAACAAACAAACTCATACACACATACACAGATACACAGACAAACAATACAGACACACACAGACACAGACACACATACACACACAGCACACACATATACAGAGACACACCACACACATTCACAGACACACAGCACACAATATACAAACACACATACATACATCATATGCATATATACACACACATACATGCACAAGCACACACGTATACATATATATGCATACATACATACATACATACATAACAAACACACACAGCACAGACCCACAGACCCACAGCACACACATATACAGATGTACATACACACACACACACACCCCTTCTTGAGCTTATAGGCTCCACTCTGTCAGGCCTGAGAGCCCCCCCTTTCACCTAAATGAGCCCACACTTTGGGCTTTTCCCAGCTGGGTTTGACTCCTTTCAGGAGCCTCTAGGATTGGAAGGAGGTTCCATCTTCCACAGTCCTTCCTCTGCTGCTGCCTCTGGGTCTCACACATGGGAGGATCAAACCAGCAGAAAGTTAAAAATAGAAGCAAATGAATCATACTTTATTAGACAAAAGAATGGAGAACCAGGAAGGAAAATCCTTCCCATTCCATCTGCTCATGCAAAGCTTGTAGTGGGAGAGGCTGCTCAGGGATGCAGGGTGGAGGGGGTGGGTGTGAACGGGAGGCTGAGAATGGGAGGGAGGGAGAGAGCTAGAGATTGTCATGATAAAATAATAATAATAATTATTACTACTAATAATAGCATAATAATAATAATACATTCATATTATTATTTTAGTGTTTTTTGAAATGGGGTCACTATATAGCTCTGGCTGTTCTAGAATTCTCTAAGTAGACCATGCTGATCTCGAACTGACAGAGATCTGCCTGCTTCTGCCTCCTCAGTGCTGGGATTAAAGGCATGAGCCACCACACTGGGTGGTAACCTTCTAATGAGTAAGTTTCAATCAAACTATGAACCACTTCCTTTCTGCAGGAGGCAGAGGAGGCAGAGTAGTGTCCTCCTGGAGGTCTCTCACGAGCAGCATGAGGTGACCACAAATAGTCACTGCCAGTGTCCAAACTTTACTGTGTGCAAGAATCACCAGGGAGCTTGTCAAATACAGACTCAGTGCCTGAGAGCGGGGTGTGGTCCAGCACTCTGAGTGGCAGAGGGCTGACTGTACCTAATGTGGCTGCTGGCCTGCATCCAGGGGCTGTGACTTCCACCCCTGAGTCCTCATTCAGGTCTCAAACTGGCCGGGCAACCATAGTCTCCAGTTTTGCTTCATTTGCTCCAGTTTCCCTACACTCATTTTTATTTGAAGAGATGGACAGTGGGGACACTTACAGTAGGACATTTTAATGTGCTCTCCAGTGAGCTTGGGTCCTCACCTGCTGCTTTTCCAGTTCTCTGCAAGGTTCCTCTGATCCCGGTTTCCTTTCCTGCACCTGCTCTTGGTCTAAAGCCCTCTCTCACTCCCAGGCAACAGTTTAAGTGTCTTTGGATATCAGCCTATTCACTGAGCCTGTCTTCTCTGCCGTCTAACCTCGGGCAAGTTAATAAAGTTTTAGGAGCTAGCAATTTCCTTGTGTATATTACAGGGCCAACCCATCTCCGGATTACTGAGGGGATTAAGGAGATGACTCTGGTAAAAAGCGTTGGCTCTTTGCAGGCTCTCCAGGAATGGCTCTGAGCGCCCCAGGGTAGAGAGACCCAGGTTTTCCACTCTTGGGGGCAGGGTGGGGTCGAAGAAGTGGAGGATTGGCTCCGCCCACTCCCTCCCCTCCTCATTTCCAGGTCCTTGCCTTATGAGAGAAATGGCAGTGGATGCTTTCTGACTGGAGGCTCTGCCCCCCACCCCAATACTTCAAAGGTTGCATTAGTTAAGTGCTCTAAGACTAGTCTAAGACTAGTCAGTCAGCTAGTCACCTCATTCACAAGCATCCAGTGGTGTAGGAAGTTAGTGTGGTAAAAATCTAGCAAAGGCCCAGAAGGAGATGGGTAGAGAACCCCAAAGAAGTGCTCTATCTTAGCCAAGAGTCATCCAGCCTTAGGAGGCTCACAGGAGCTTCCCAGCAGGGGTGGAACTGCTGAAATGCAAAGCCCTACCATTCACCGCCTGCATCTACCTACTTCTGCATGTGTGTGCATACACACACACACACACACACACACACACACACACACACTGCTGCTGTGTCTTTTTTTTTGGGATGACTGGAGTCTACTTATGCCCATATATTTATCTCTTTGCTCCTGCTAAGAGTCCTTGTTCATGGGCCCCACATGGGCCTGAGAGCTGCTTTCCTGGGCACCAGTGGCCCAGGTGACCACATGGTCATTCCTGAATGCACAGAGACTCTAAGGCCAGTCCCACAGGTCCACTTAGTGCTTAGGGGCCTTCCCTCCATCTTCTCACCCTTAACTTGCTGGCCATAGGAAAACCTGCTCCCTTGTTGCCAGCTTGGCTGCATTAGCTCTAGGCTGTCCTGTTTTGTAAAAGAATGATTTTATATTCATAGGCTCAGGCTTCTCTTTCCAATCACAGGTTCAAAGGCAAGCTCTCCCCAGTCCAGCATAGTTGGCACAGAGGCAGTGTGATTGATTACTCTGCCCAGGGACAAACCGGGGCAAGGAGGGGGAAGGTTTGTTTGTTTGCATCAGAGAAGCCCCAAGTAAAAGCCCATGCCTCTGGGACTCCAGCAGCCTAGACTTCAAGACAGACTGGCTTCTCTTTCCTAGCTTAATGTGGAAGAGGTGCATATGCCCACTGAGGTGATCCACAGCCTCTAGTTTAGGGGATGTCACCCCCCACCCCCTAAAATTTCCAGCTTTTCTCTCTGGAATGGTTTCTACTGATAGGCCACAGAGCAGTCTAGCCTTTTCCTGTCAGAGGGAGGTAGATGCCACTTTCAGTTGATCCAGCACCTAGAACCCACGAGGCTCCAGTCAGCATCTTCTTGCAAACAGGTTCCTGTACTGGTGGGGGAGGGTATAGGTGGGGTGGTAGTGCCCCAAAGCAAGCCCTGGCTAAGGATAAGTTTTCCTTTCTAATTCAGGCTGCCTTTGCCCTAACTATTGCCTGGCAGTGGTCAAGGTGTCGAAAAGTCCGGATAGATGGAGAAGATCCAGAAGCACCTGTCATATAGGCCGTCAGGCCCCAGACAGTGGGTTCTCCTAGAGGAGACACCCACATCAGATCACAGTTCAACAGAGACACACAAAGAAGTGAGAAATAGGCTCTCATTTTGAAGTCTGCTTTCTGCATTCTGCTTCCCTATGATTGGGAGAAGGACCACAAGCTGGTTCTTGAGAGAGAACACTGGTACCAATTCCCCTGAACATATTACTCTGAGAGTGTCAAGAATCCAGGCAGCCATATGCTTGGACCTGACTAGGCAGTCCCATGAGCCTCCACTCTGTCAGAGCCAGGATGTCCAGATCAGATATGGTGAGACACTAACTGTACAGTGGCCACAGTTGGATAACTCCATCAAACTTGGTCCTTTCAACCACAGCCCTGACCACAGAGCTCAGCTCTCACCCATCTGGATTCTGTTGCATTTTGGGGTGTCACCTGTTGGTAGGCTCCTCTTTCTCTTTCTGCTTACAGGATTGTAGGGATCATCACTATGAAGGTGGTCCCAGGGCCCACAGGGTGCCAGACCCTTCCGGGTTCCTAGGGGGCCTGCTGCAGCCAGAACCACAGTGCAAATAGTTGGGGCATTTGTAGCCACCCATTCCCCACGTTCTCTCCCTCACATCAGTTGCCTGACAGAGACTCCAGCTCAAGGCTCGGGTCTCCTGTCCTCACACACACCAAGACATGGTCAGATGCCAATTGGCATCCTAGCCACAGAAAGATAAGCCTCGGAGAACAAGTGGCCAGGGGCCTTTGAGTCAGCCTTTACCCTGCTACTGAAGGCACAGGAGCCCAGGTTTCCTGGAGAATCTGGAAGGAGGAATTCACGCTTTGCCTTGGATTCAAAGTTCCATCCCTCTAGCTTTATGGAATCCCATTCCCTCAATGGCTCTAGGCCTTACTGAGTGAGTGCCTAAGGGTCCCCATGGAGTTGGATGGTTTTATCCCCACCTCTTACTGAGTGCTAGCTTTATATGGCTCAGCCAACAGTGTCCTTAAAGGGTTGGGCAAGGGCTAGGGCAAGGCTTTCATATTTCAGATGCAGTCCCTTACCCTTGAGAAGAAAATGTCCTCAGTGTCTCCTTCCTGCCCCCACCCCTGCGCTGCCACTCTTTCAATCCCTTGGAACAGCTAGAATCCAGGAAAGAGGCAACATACATTCCAACCTGATTTCTCTTCTTCAGACAGAGGTTACTCTATCTCTGCCCTCCTGTCTTTGGAGGTAGGAAGGGTAGGGTGGCTGAAATCTGGAGTCTCCAGATTTCTGGGTGGCAACTATCAGCACTGACAAACGTGTTTCAGCGCAGGGCATGAGAAGGACCTGTAGGTGGGGCTGAAGTACAAGTATGGCTCATCTGCCTTTGGGGTCTATCTCAGGAGTGCACTGAGTGGTCCTGACAGTTCGTGGTGAAGGACTGAGAGCCAGAGGGAATTCTCTCTTAGGCTTTGTTACTAAAAGCCTTTGGCCTGTGACAGTGGTTGACCACTGGCCTTGGCACACATGTTTAATCCCAGCTCTTGGGAGGCAGAGGCAAGTGGATCTCTGTGAGTTCAAAGCCAGACTGGTTTGACAGGAGTACCAAGACAGCCAGGGCTACACAGAAGAAACCCTGTCTTGAAAACATAAAGATAGAGATAGCATAGAGACAGACAGACAGACAGACAGACAGACAGACAGACACACACACACAGAGGGACAGGGAGAGAGAGAAAGAGAGAGAGAGAAAGAGAGAGAGAGATGGATGGATAGATTGTAGACTTAAATTTTTTAAAAACTTATTTTTAAAAAGGGGTTTTAAATGTTTTAATGTCTTTTCTAGCCCACCACCCACCAGAGGTAGTGAAAAGGAAATGTTAACAGGGCAAAGGAGGATGTGGACCTGTTTAGAAACAGTTCTTTGGATCAAATCTAATCAGGATATCAGAGGTTTAGTTCCAATGAAGCAGCAGCAGCAGCAGCTCGGTCTATTCTCAAACACCACTCGGGAACCACAGAGTAGATGATAGCTATCCGTGTCACACAGCAGACACTGTTCATCCCAAAGAGACTTCATACTTTTCTTTCTACTTCCTTGTCCCAAATTCATTAAGTTCAGCCTGATTTACAGTTGTAATGTCAGGCGTCTAAAGATCTTGTAAAGACAGGAGCGTCAAGGATTTATCCTGTATTCATGGGTCATGGACCTCCCAGCCACAATGTCCTTAGAAAGAATCCCAGATGCTTCCCGCCTAAAAACTTTAAACAGCACGTTGTCAAGGCAATGACGATCGACAAAACAGGCTTTAGCAGAATGTTCTTTGTAGACTAGGAATTTGGGGGCCCAGCTTTCTTCCCCGTTATCCACATCTCCAAACAGAACCACTCCCTGCTGTCCAACTAGGAAGCTCACCTCAGCATCTCCAGAAAATGCCCACTTACATTAAATTCGGCCAAGGTTAAAATGGGTCACTCTTTCCTTGTGAGGACCCTCTTGAGTCCCCTAGATGTCAAGTCCTGGCTTGGTTTGGTTTGGAAACCTGTTCTTTCTCTCTCTTTTTTTTTTTTTTTTTTTGTTTGTTTGTTTCCCTGGCAGGCATCCTGAGTTCCTGTGGACTTGGAAAGAATGTTGGAGAGGAGGGGAAGCTTGGGGATCAATGTGATCCCCTGGCAAGGTGGCTCCATAAAAAGTCACCACAGCATCAGAGAAGAGGGCGTGGTCAGAGAAGAGGGCGTGGTCAGAGAAAAGGGCGTGGTCAGACAAGGATGAAGGCTGCTTGAACTTATGAGAGAGCTACAGGGTAGCTGGGGGCAGCCAAAGCTTCTGAATGCCCCTCTCTTGTCTGAGTCCCTGTCCCTTCCCTGTCCCTAAGGTGTTGCTTTTCCCAGCCATCATTTTAACTTGAAAGGGCTGTGGTTTGTTCAACTTATCTCAAGAACTGTGGAGGATCAACATTGGGATTGGCTTATTTTGTGCCAACCCTTATAAAATATAATAAAATAAATTTCAGTATTGCCTATGGGTTTAATTTATTGGTTTGAGCTGAGAATTTTAGCTTGCTCTTCACTTTCTGTATAATGCCTTACACTAGACACACTGGCCTGTAGTCTCTTGAAACCTTGCTCTCAGAGAATACTTTATTTTAAGTGACCAAGGGCAACAATTTAATTAATTGCTTAACATCATATGGCATAGGCTACTGGCTATCCATGGGATTCAAGAATTCCTGAGTGCGCATAACGCTACAATCCTAATGAAGCCAAATAATTCTTTCTCCCAGCTTTCTGATAATCTTTGGCCTACCATCATCTGGTACAATTTACATACCACTCAATATTCTTGGCAGTAAGTACCGATACTAACACTAGATACCCTAAAGAGGAAAGAGTAATGGGAGTTCTTTGGAAGGATGTTAGGTTAGCCAAAGAGTCTGTGCAACTGCCAAAGAGCCAGTGTGCAGAACGGTGGGCATGGCAGCCAAGGTCATCTGGATGAGGATATCCGGGCTAGGAGTCTGATGGTGTGCCTGCCGCCGAGCACTCAATGCTATGTGCTCTGGGCTTCCAACCCCACTTTGCCCCCACTTTAGATTTTTTTCCAGCCATTCCTGTGTCCTTGAGTCATCCTGGGTGGGAGAAATTAACTAGCTAGACTTGAGTCACAGTCTACGGCAGATGAAGCTCTGCCTCCCTCTCTTCAAGGTACGTACACAAGTGGGGCATGGTGGCACATGCCTTTGATCCCAACACTTGGGGGGCAGAGGCAGGCAGATCTACAAAGCCTGGTCTACAAAGTGAGTTCCAGGATATCTAAGGGATATACAGAGAACCCCTGTCCAAAAAAAAAAAAAAAAAAAAAAGAAGAAGAAGAAGAAGAAGAAGAAGAAGAAGAAGAAGAAGAAGAAGAAGAAGAAGAAGAAGATACACATACAATGCAATCAAATAAAAGGTTCAGATGGGGGAGAACACACAAACACATACAGGAAGGAGAGGGAGGAAGGGAAGGATGGAGAGAGAGAGAGAGAGAGAGCGCGCTAACTGTAGAACTATAGTAATCAGGGGCCTCCTGACTCCCCCTTTTTTCTCCATACAGCTTAGACCCTTCAGCAACTGAAGTCTGACCCCTTATCTGACCCATGGACTCCCTGGTCTTGGACCCTTCTAGGCACCTCATGTCTTCTGTCATCAGGCCACAGAACTCTGCAGGAGAAACCCACACAGCAGCAGAACAGAAAAATTCATGGTTCCAGCCTGTGATGGTTTGTATATGCTTGGTCCAGAGAGTGGCACTGTTGGGAGGTGTGGCCTTGTTGGAGTGGGTGTGTCACTGTGGGTGTGGACTTTAGGAACCTTATCCTAGTTGCTGGAAGCCAGTATTCTTCTAGCATCCTTCAGGTGGAGATGTAGAACTCTCAGCTCCTCCTGCACCATGCCTGTCTGGATGCTGCCATGTTCCCACCTTGATGATACTGGACTGAAACTCTGAACCTGTAAGCCAGTCCCAATTAAATGTTGTCCTTATAAGGGCTGCCTTGGTCATGGTGTCTGATCACAGCAGTAAACCCTGACCCTGGCTGTGTAGACACAGCCTTTGCTGAGCCATGCTCACACTCAGGAATCCTCTGTGAAATATCATGCTTTCTTTCGAAAACCAAGAATTTTAAAAATTAATTTATCTTTTTATTTCTAATTGCCTTTCATGTTTGGCCTGCATATGTGGGAGTCGAATCCATTAGAACTTGAGTTACAGACAGTTGTGAGCTACCATGTGGGTGCTGGGAATTGAACCCAAGTCTTCAGGAAGAGCAGCCAGTGCCCTTAGCTGCTGAGCCATCTCTTCAACCCCAAGAATCTTTTTATATATGGCTAAAATTAAGAACATATAATAGGATCTTATATCTAGTCCATGTTCCAATTATCCCCTAAATGCCATAAAGAATACATTTCTGTAAGGCAACTATGATTGTTCAGCTCTCTAGTTAAAGTATCTCAATGTGTGAGGTCTCTAAAGCAGGCAGATTCAAGCAATACGAAGTCATTAAGAATCAAAGGGGGAAACTGTCCCCCTGTCCCCTCTACTGTCTCCTTCTCTGTCTCATCTCCCCAGAAGTACAAATTGTTGGTTTCATGTATGTTCTTTTTTACTGTGTTTCATTTATTTTTGAGGCAGAGTCTCACTATGTAGCCCAGGCTGGCTTGAAACACTTGACTCTCCTGCTGGGATTACAGGTGTGCCCTCGAGCCTAGCTGTGTGTAGACTTTCCTTTGCTCTGCATGTTTTCATGGCAGATGTTCAGGTGCAGGTCTGTTCTCTGATATCTGGGGATCCCACCACCCACACTCTCGCCTGGCTTGCTCTATTCGATTCATGGTTAGTCGTGATCAACTTCGCATTGCATGTTTGTGAAGATAAAACCCATCCAGCAGCCCCAATCTTCCTCTTACGCCCAAAGCTTTGTTTTTACCAAAGGGCACGCAGTTCCAGAGTACTTTGCTCTCCCTGGCTAACGTGTGGTATTTGTCTCTGTCAGAAATGTCTTATTTTTAATGGGACAGAATGAACTCTTGTCTTCTCAGAAAGCTTCCCTACTTTGAGCCAAATTAGGCTCAGTGTGTGTGTGTGTGTGTGTGTGTGTGTGTGTGTGTGTGTGAGAGAGAGAGAGAGAGAGAGAGAGAGAGAGAGAGAGAGAGAGAGAGAGACATGTGGACATGAGGAAACCATGGTGGGCTGTTGTTTTCTCTGTGTAGCCCTTTAGGATGTCCTAAAACTTGCTCTGTAGACCAGGTTGGCCTTGAACTCACAGAGATCTGCCTGCATCTGCCTCCCAAGTGCTGGGATTAAAGATGCATGCTGCTACCCCCTCCACCACCTAGCTGACAGAATTTCTTACTAGTTAAGAATTCTCTAGACAGAACAGGATAGGCTAGTGAGCCCCAGGGTTGTGAATGCTGGGATTATGGTATGCCACCACAGAGCTCAGTCCTATCTCAGGGCAACAGACAATAAGACCATGACACTCCTCACATGGCACAGTGATCAGGACTTCAGGAGAAAAGACAGGGAAGACTCTGGAAGGATCACCAAAGCTGGTGCTGTGGGGAGGGGCCCTGTAAGCAGCAGTGTACCAGAGTCCTATCTAAGGCTCTTTCGAAGCTCTACTAACAGGGTCCTAGTGGGTGAGGGCAGGAGTTTTGGTGAGAATGCTTAACATCCCAGACAGCCTGCACTTTCAGGTAGAGCATCCTGATACACTCACCAAAGCCACAGACACTTTTAGTATCTTCATGTAAATATGATAGCTAAAAAGTTGACAAAAACAAACAACCTTACTTTGATTATTTTGGAGTGCATCCTTGGATACCGTGCAGTACATGCTGCATTATAGCATGAGTGTTTGAGTGTTTGACAGTGACCTTCCAGTCACCAGCGAGATGTTGGCATGCCAGGGGCAGGCAGAGTGACTGTGCCGAATGTTGATTTTATCTAGAGAACAAGATAATATCCTTCCTTCTTTCCGGGTCCCTTCTCCTCTCCTCCGTTTCTTTGCTTCTTTCTTTGTTTCTTTGTTTCTTTTTCTCACAAGTTAGGGACCAAATCAAGAAAGAGCTTCTCACACTCTAGACAAGCACCATACCACAGAGATACATCATCCCCAACACCAGGCCATATTTGACCAGAACAGATGAGATACCTCCATGGTGGGGCGAGGAGATGGCTCTGTGGGGAAGACCCTTGCAGCACAAGCATGAGGAACAGATTCCAGATCCCCCACACTGAGAGTCTTGGGCCTGTTATCCGAGCACATGACAGGCTGCGAGGAGGTCTCAGGCGCTAGCCAGATCACTGAGCCCTGGGTTCAAGTGCACACACACACACACACACACACACACACACACACACACACTCAGTGTATCTTACTAATACAGGTTGTTGCAAAAGTTGGTATGGAGTGTAAAACAAGTATCAGTTTCTTACTGTCAGGGTCTATAGAGAGAGGATCTGCTAAGATTTCTCGGGGATTTCCCCATTTCTGTTTCTGTGGTAGGACGAGGGAATTCTTAGGCCCGTCAGGTAATTATTCTATCTTCCTTTACCTGTTTCCTTTCCAAGAACTCAGTTTCTCTTTGCCTAGAACATTTTCAATAAACTCAAGTTTGGCCAAAATATTTCTTGAGTATCTGTAAGGCACCAGGCACTGCACTGTATCCAAGGTTATACTCTAATTAAAATAAGTTTGTTTGTTTGTTTTTTGCCCGCTTTTTAACCATCATGTTACAGGAAGAAGACGCTGGAGGGTTTGTGGCTTTGGTGGATGTATCAGGATGCTCTGTCTGAAAGTGCAGGAGGTCTGGCATGAATGAAGTGCCTTTTAGGGGTCCCTAGTAAGATCCCTTAAAGAGGTGGAAAGTCGTCCTCCAGAATGACTCAGACTGATACACAGCAAATCTGTGCAAACAACAACGAGGACATGATTATGTGTCATCCACAGAGGCGCGGAAGACAAAATCTGAATGCTTGAGTTGAGAACCAAAGAAGGCAGACACGTGATGTCCCAGTCCCAAGAGATGAGGCACTCCATGATCAAGGATGGCCTCGTTCCTAAAAGTTTAGAAACCGTAGCCTCTCCTTTCTTTTGCATGTAAGCCTCTTTACAGGGCCACTAACACTGTGGCGGCTGGCTTCATCAGAACAGATAGGGATGTTTTGAAGCCATCCTAGGCTACTTAAGAAAACCCTGTCTCAAACAAAACAAAAATGCAAACTACAGGTCACAGCTGGTGAGAGCAGATGTTTTACAGATGACTTCTGTGCCAGAAGGTTCTGAGAACAGCACTGTTTGCCTCAGACCCCAGGTGGGGGATTCCTGTAACCAGCTGGGGACTTGACCAGTGACAACAGGAATTAAGTGTCAGTCTTCCCCGATAGTAAGATGGAATTCATTTTCTTAACCTCACAGTTACATTCTTCCGATTCTGTATTTCTTCTCTTGATTTCATACCTTAAAGTGGGGTTACAGAATGGCCCTCTGTTCTCTGGGAGAAGGTAGCAAGATCTGAGAGGACTCTTCATTTCCGCCTTCAGTACATTAAAAAAAAAAAAGGGGGGGGGGTTCCTGGAGTAAGCGAGGAAGACCCGGGAAAGACAGGCATGAAGTGCTGGCACATTTCCACAAGAGGGCGCTCTCTCACGATGTCCATGGTATCATATTTCCAAAACCCCTGCTCAGAAGCTGCGGAGATGGGAACTGACAAATAGAACAGAAAACCTGAGAAGGGTGCAGCATCATAGGAAGGAGAATGTGATTTGTATGAGGCCAGGACCTATCCAGAAGCTTACAGAAAGCCAGCCCTTTCATGCCCCTCACCATCTCCCCCAAGGCCACGCTCCTCCAGTAGGGTACCCGATATTCTTGGTCTCTGTGTCCTCAGAATCTTCGTGAGTGAGTGATCAAACACATGTTCAAACAAGCAGAACACAGGAGCAAGGACAAAGATGTATGAAGGTTGGATCCACATACATATGTGTGGAACAGTGCATGTTTCACATCGTTAATGATTTCTAAGGTGGGAGGCAGATTATATCATTAGAGGAGCAGAAGAAGTTATGTTAGCTCTGTCGGGGCACTAGTGGACAGCCATAATTAAAGGACTTCTGGTTCCACACACACTGCTGTGGAACTACTCGGGAGCCGCTACAGGCCTTGGTGCAGGACACGACACGGCATGTGCTCCTATAGAGAAGAGACATGTACATCTGTCCTGGGCTGTTTGAAAAAGTAAGTTGGGTGATTAGTGGGGAGCAAGCCAGTAAGCAGCCTTCCTCTGTGGCCTCTGCTTCAGTGCCTGTCTCTAAGTCCCCACCCTGAGTGAGTGCCTACCCTAAGCTCCCTTCCAGACAGCTGTGAGACAGAAGATGAAATTAACCCTTTCCTCCCCAAGTAACTTCTGGTCATGCTGTTGATCATGGCAACAGAAAGCAAACTATGGCAGGTGCCTAAGGCATAGAAGGCTCACTTGATTCTCTTTTATATGAAGTCTGAATTGTGTGAGAATGCGAGGCTTGGGGAGAGAGGAGAGAAGACTCCTTGTGTCTCAATTCTTTCACCTGTAAAACCAGGCAGTTAGGAATCTTTCCAGTGCCTTGTGAGTATGGAAAGGGTGACAGACCTGGGGTTTTTCTGGGTCCGCCACCATCACTATCCTTTAGTACAGATGACCAATGAGGATAAACCTCTGACAGGGAGAGGCCAGGGTCACTTATGTAAACCTTACAGAAGGCAAAGTCCTGAGAAATTGAGAATGGCTGTGTGTTCCCTGACCCTGCTAATTTTAGCACCAAGATCAATGCCCTCATGGGAATCCCCTGCTGAGTCATGTTATTCTTCCCCATGTCTGTGGCCACACCCAGAACCAACACTCTGTGGTTATGTAACTCACTGGCTGCTTCCTGTCTGTATTTTACTAATGAGGAATTGTTGGGGTGAAGGAATATGGCAGAATCCCTCCAGAAAGTGTGTGTGACTTCCAGGTTCATGGTCTTCAGAGACATTCTCCCTAGGACAGTGACAATGTGGCTGCCTGGTCACTGGAGCTCTTAGGCCATTGAGGCTCTGAGAGGGTGTTTCAGGAACACACTGTCACCATGTAAGCATTTAAGTTTCCTTTATTCTGTCTGCCCCTTTCTTCTCCAGGGATGTAAAGAAAGCAAGGTGCCTGAGAAAGTTATGATCCGTTGGTCAAGACAATCAGATGGGATTACCAGAGTCAAGAGAAGCAAGTATTACTGCTTCTCTTCTGCCAGGTCTTGAGATTTAGGGGCATCTGAGGGCTGGGGTGGGGCTGAAAACTTGGTGGAGCATTGTCTTTATCATGGAAACAGAACAGTGGGTGCGAATGGCCAGGTGTGGTGGCGCACGCCTTTAATCCCAGCACTCGGGAGGCAGAAGCAAGCGGATTTCTGCGAGTTCGAGGCTAACCTAGTCTAGAAAACGAGTCCAGGACAACCAGGCTGTTACACAGAGAAACCCTGTCTCGAAAAACAAAACAAACAAAAAGAGCTTTCTAAGATCACGGGGATATTCATGTTCAAAGCTGCCATTACTTTAAAGTGCCACAAGAGGGCGCCCGTGCCCTGCTATCGGCTATTCCAAGGCCTTTCTCGACAGGTGCCAAACACTATTTTCTCCACTAGGGGCTGATTATTTACACTCAAGGAAATCAGAAAGTGATGTAGAATCCGGCCAATTCCTGCTAAATTCAGTGTGTGTGCCAGAGCAGACCATACATGGTTCCTAACAGCCTGGCTCTGGTGTTTTCTCTTACAGTCTGGATATTTTTCTCTAAACTCACCACCTCAGAACAGCTCCAATTCCCAGCATCTGTTATCTCTTTTACCTCTTCGCTGTCCTCCCCTGCACCTCCCCACCCCAACCACACACACTGGACCAAGCATGCACAAGGCCTATCCCCTAGAGAAACATCCACTGCCAAGAGGGCTGCACATCCGTGAAGCCGACGCCCAGCCACACTCCCAGCCAGTCCCACACAGAAGGAAGGAATGGTCTCCCACAAAGGCTATTCTTGCTTTAGAGATGTGTGAACTGCATGGTCTCTGTCCATGTGGCCTCAGAGAGAATCTTAGGCAGACATGGTTTAGAATGAAGTCTGCTGGGAGCTGGAGAGATGGCTCAGTGGTTAAGATCACCGACTGCTCTTCCAGATGGACCCAGGTTCAATATGCAGAACTCACTTGGCAGCTCATAACTGTCTGTAACTCCAAGATCTGACACCCTCACACAGACATACATGCAGGTAAAACACCAATGCACATAAAGTAAAAGTAAATAAATTACAGAATTTATTATAAATGCTGACCAGCTTTGATCGCATGCCCCCACCCAGGGAACAAGTGTGAAGAGAACTAGATTGTCACTTAAGGTTTGGAAAGCCCAGGTGTCCCAGGAGGAAATAGTCCCAGGCTTCCTGTGCTTTTCTTCATTTTGCCATCGGAGACTTGCCTTGAAAGAGTTATGGATACAAGTTGAGACACTGAAATAAGAGAGACGGAGCTGAAGAAAGACAAACAGTTTGGGTAGGAGCTGACAGGAAGTCCAGTAGTCCTCTTCCTTCTACTGATGCTTTAAGGAGTGGCAGATACAGCGTAAGCCTTGTCGGGCAGCTGTTCCAGTGAGAAGAGCAGTTATCAGAGCTTCCTTGTCACTTGCTCTGTCACTGTTTGCTCCTTAGGCACCTGTGCCCGCCTCAACACCAGAGGCAGCCTCCTGGGTCCCCGAGGGACCTGGGCCTCTATCCCTTGGTTCTGTCAGCACCCACTGTGGTAAAGAGATGAGGTAACCTTGGGAAGTGACAGACACTGTGCCAAAGGTGCCCCAGTTATCCAGAGAAACAAGAGGTGAATAAGATTTGTGGTTCTGAAGCTAAGTTCCTGGAAATCTGTCATATAAGGGCATGTGTGCGTGTGTGCACGTACGTGTGTGTGTGTGTGTGTGTGTGTGTGTGTGACAAAGTGGGCACAAATGCTCAACTCTCTGTGCCTGTTTCACTACAGATGCACCAAAAGAAGCCATATTTAAAATGAAAAGCAAGCCAGGCAACGGTGGCGCACGCCTTTAATCCCAGCACTTGGGAAGCAGAGGCAGGGGGATCTCTGAGTTTGAGGCCAGCCTAGTCTACAGAGTGAGTTCCAGGACAGTCAGGAAACCCTGTTTCAAACTCAATCAACCAACCAATCAATCAATCAACCAATCAATCAATCAATCAGATGAGAAGCACAGGGTAATGGGGAAAAGTCCATCCGACTGCCTTGTGCACTGCAGCCATTAGCTATGAGATGAACATATGATACAGACCAAGAAACAATAGTCTCTGCTTCCCAGGTCCCTGACACACCCCTTCCCCGATCAGCTAGTTACAGTGTTAGCATGGTGATGGCTCCTTTGTAGCTTACTGTCTGTGGCTGAAACCCTCCACAGTACGGTGCGGTGTGCTCGCTCTTGAAAGTTTTATATGGGAATTATACTGTAGGAATTATACTGTAGGAATTATACTGTATGCACTTTTGTTTTTGTTGTTGTTATTTTCTTTTTCAAGACAGGGTTTCTCTGTGTAGCCCCCGCAGTTCTGGAACGAGACCCCCTCCTTCTGTTATTTATCACGTGTTCACATACAGGTCCTTAATTCTGTTCCACTAGACTCTTCACATGTTTAACTTCATGCCAACTCACGTTTGTTGCTTTTTCACTACTGATCACGGCTGCTGTCGAGGCTCTGGGGTGCCGCCGCAGGGATTCCCAGGCCCTGTGTGCTAGAACCAGGACCTGAGCAGAGACACATTGCCAAGCAGGCAAGGCAGGAGAGTTCAGTTAGAAAGGGAAGGTGGACTGCCAATGGATGAAGTGGTGAGGCTCAGAGAGGACAGACGCTAAGAAGCAACATTGTATAAAGGTTGGGCGTTCACATCACGTGGGTGGGCTGTGGGACCCCCCCGTGAATTTTCTCAAACATGCTTTGTCACATCCAGTTCTGCATACAATGGATTTCATGGACCACGTGCTTCATTAGCATCATAAATCAACACTCAGTATGTTTCAGCCTTCCAGTGAACCACAGGTCACCTCTGAGCCTAGGTGGCTGGGCTGGGAGAGTGGTACTCCAGTCGTGTTCTTTGTTGATGGGTTTCCTTCTGTGTAGCTTTGCATGAGACTGAGAGCTGGTCATTGCTGCTACTCCCCTGCTGCAGGAACTATTCAGATCACCCTCCCTTGTCTTGTTTCCTATCATCTTTTAAGAAGGGGCAGAAGAACATAGTTTTTTTTTTTTGGTTTTTTTTTTTTTTATTGTTTTTGTTTGTTTTGAGACAGCAAAGACAGTTTTGCTAAGTGGCCCTGGCTGGCCTGGAGCTCACAGAGACCTGCCTGCCTCTGCCTCCCAACTGTAGGGAGGAAAGCCCGCACCACTGCACCCAGCTCCGTTTGCTCAACTTTCAATTTCACTGCTTTTTCTCTACTGACTAGCGAATGCTTTATCACATGTAAGTCCTACTAAGCACATGTAAGCCCTACTAAGCTCTACTTGAGGTTTCCTGTGCTTCTGCTACTTTGCTATCTTCTGGCACCAAGTGCTGGTACCATTTACTCCTGTATCTTTGCACTGTTATTTTATCTTTTGTTTTAAGATAATCTCAGGAACTTACCTGGCCAGCCTGGAACTTTCAGCAATCCTCCTGTCTCAGCCTTCTAAGTGCTGGGAATACAGATGTGAGCCTCCACACTAGGCATCTCATCTCTGATAAATATGTTTGCAGTTGTGAATTTTCCTGTGAGTCCTGATTTAACTTTGTCTCATGAATTCCGACATGGAGTGTTTTGTTATTTATCATCAAGTGGTTTTAATTTCTCTTATTACATCCTCTTTAAACAAAGAATTATTTGGATTTCTTCTTCTTCTTCTTTTTTTTTTTTTTCTGCTTTGTTTCTTGTATGTTGTTCATTTGCTTGAAACAAAGCTTCACCAGCTTTGATCTTTTGACCCTTCCAAGTGCCGGAATTCAAGGTGTGACCCACAATGCCCAGGAGAAAGTATTAGTTCACTTGGTAAGCGAGTCTCAAAGCTGTCACTTAGAACTTTCCAGTTCGATTTCCCTATGGCCTTAGGACTAGGTTTTTGGGTTTTTTGTTTTTTTTGTTTGTTTGTTGTTTGTTTGGTTGGTTGGTTTTTCAAGACAGGGTTTCTCTGTGGAACCCTGGCTGTCCTAGAACTTGCTCTGTAGACCAGGCTGGCCTGGAGGCTTGCCTGCCTCTGCCTACCGTGTGCTGGGAGTAAAGTTGTGAGACACTATGTCCAGCTATTTGGTACTAGTTTTTAAAACCTTTGTGTGCACCGGTGCATGTGGAGGTCAGAGGACAGGCTGGGTTGGTCTCATCTTCCACCTTGTTTGAGACAGGGTCTTACTTGCTGCTCTTCTGTCATGATAACTGGCCTGTGAGCTTCCGGAGATCCTCCAGGCTCCACCTCTCATCTTGTCATAGGAGCGCTGAGACTACAGACGCTTGCTACAGTGTCCACCTGAGGTCCCGACTCAGGGAGGCACATTTGCATGGCAAGCACATTATCCCCATGCATCAGCCCTGAGAACTAGTTTTGTTTTGTTTTGTAATATATTTATTTAAGAGCTAGTGAGATGGCTCAGCAGTGAAGAACACTTCTTCTTCTTGAAGAAGACCCGAGTCCAGTTCTCAAGATCTGTGTGGAGGCTCACAACTGCCTGTAACTCCAGATCTAGGAAATCCCACTTCTTCTGACCTCCAAGGGCACACAAAATGTGGTATATGTGCACACACACACACACACACACACACACATACACACACACATACACACACATACACACACACATACACACACATACACACACACACATACACACACACACACACACACACACACACACACATACACACACACACACACACATATACACACACATACACACACACACACACACACACACACATACACACACACACACACACACACACACACACACAAACAAAAATACAATAAATCTTCTTTATGTGGCTTCAGTTTTTTTAAATTTATTCATTGTTATTTATGTGTGAGTATTTTTCCTGGAGATGTGTATGAACACCATGTGCTTGCTTTAGCATCCTCGGAGGTCAGATGGAGGCACAGGATCTCCTGGGACTGGACTTGAACCCCCCAGTCCTCTGCAAGGGCAGCAAGTGTCCTTACTTGCTGAGTCACGTCTTCAGCCCCCAAAGTAGAATGAATATTAAAATACAATATTTATCTAGGGATTGGAGGATGGCTCTGTGGTTAAAGCAACAGTTGGAAGCTGCACTTCCAAAGGATCCAGGTTTGATTTTCAGCACCCACACGGTAGCTCACACAGACTGAAACCCTATTCCTAGGGAATCTGAAAGAAGGAGGCCTCTTCTGATCTCCAAGGGCATCAGACATGGTGTCGCCTCCACACACACACACACACCCCCCCCGCTAGATCAGCAAGGAAGAAGGGACAAACAGGATCCTTCTCAACAGCCTTTATTGTAGAAGCGTTCTTTTAGATTTCAGGGAGAGACCTCCAATGCCCAGAACGGGCTGCTTATATACCCCCAGCCCTGGGCGGAGATAAGCGCATGGAGGTGCACGATTGGTCCAATTGCAGTGCTTTATTAGCATACACATCAGCATACCCCGCCCGGGAGGGGGTGATTGGTCAGGTTCATGGTACCGTAGTGGTACCTCATTTGCATGCCCCGTTCGGGAGGGGCTGGAGCCAAATTCCAAATTGAACTGCTCATGCCCAGTGCACTGGTAGTTACTACCAGAAGCTAAAGCAGGCGCCATCTTTGCTAGCCGTGTCAGATCGGCTGGCGAGCTCCTTGGCCTGCTGAGTTGAAGCGGCAGCGCTGTTCAGTCAGCCGTCAGATCTGCGGCGCTGTTTTAGTCAGCCATCAGGTCGGCAGCTTACACAGACATACATGCAGGCAAAAAAAATGAACAATGTCTGTCGCAGGATATTTGATTATACTGTGAACCCCCAAAACTGTTGTTCATTGAAAGGAAAAAAAAAAACCAAACAGACCTATTTCTAGTTGTGGTGTGGCTCAGCCCTTAGCACACACTTTTAATCCCTCTGGTTGGAATACAGACACAGTTTACCACACACCTTTAAGCCCAACGATGAAGGAAAAGTTAGTTTGTAGAAGGAAGCACCATGTTTGAAAGTGATGGCTATAGCCAGGCAGTGGTGGCACACGCCTTTAATCCCAGGACTTGGGAGTCAGAGGCAGGCAGATTTCTGAGTTCGAGACCAGCCTGGTCTACAGAGTGAGTTCCAGGACACCAAGGGCTACACAGAGAAACTCCGTCTCAAAAAAAAAAAAAAAAAAAAAAAAAAAAAAAAAAAAACCGAAAGTGATGGCTATTTGAATGGCAGACAAAGTGACAAATCAGAGAAAGGTATTGACAGAATAGGATATGCTCAACTCTCAGGAGAGAGAAGAAGAGGAGGCTGCCTAGGGGAGAGCAGCACGGAGAGGGAGAAAGGGGCAGCTTTACCAGGGGAGTTTCACAGAGACAGACTAAAGAGAGAACAAGCTAGACACAGTGAAGACAGACGAGCCAGAGAATGAGAAGGAGCCAGAAGATTGGAACAGATTGCCAGAGTTAGTTTGAGGCCAAGCAGAGCAATTCAGTCAGAAGCTGCAAGCAGCAGCCAGTTTGCATCAGTCGGCCTGGAGAGGAGATTAGGCCAGAACAGCTGAGTTGAACCAGCCAGAGCTCAGAAAGAGCAAGGGTGAGCTTATTTAGCAATAAGTCTCAGAGGCTGAAACATTCTAGGCCTAGATTAGGTTGTGTGGAGGCTAAAAGCTTCCAGAACTAGGCCCAGGTTAGACAGAGGCAGTAAGCCTCAGAGATGACAATTATATCAGGCAAATAAAAGTTACTTCTACGAATGTCAATGTTCATTTATTTCTGTGTATGTACATGTTTGTATACAAGGGCCCACACATATGTACCTGTTGATACGCAAGGGCCCACGCATACCGCAATGTGTATGTGGAGCTCCGAGGACAAATCCCCTCAGCATTTACAAGGCTCCAGGGATCTGAGCTCATGCTGTCTGGCTCACACTGCCAACACCTTTACACTCTCAGGGGTTCTTTTGCTCTGAGGAAACTATGGCCATAAAAAAGTTGGGGTGGAAACAGTTTATTTTAGCTTACAGTTCCACATTCCATTCAGTCACCTAGGGAAGTTGGTAGGAACTCAAACTGGGCAGGAACCTAAAGGCAGAACTAAGTAAGAGGCCATGCAGGCCCACACTTACTGGCTGGCTCCCCATGGCTTGCCTGGCCTGCCCTGGTGGCACTGGCCACAGTGAGCTGGGCCTTGCCACAGCAATCAATCATCAATCAAGACAATGATCTGCAGGGCTGAAAAGATGGCTCAGTTGTTCAGAGCCCCTACTGCTCTTCCACAGAACCTGAGTTCAAAGTTCAGATCCCAGTACCCATGTCAGATGGCTTACAGTCACAAGTAACTACAGTGCCACAGGACCCAATGCCTTCAGGCTACCATGGCCACCTGCACTAATTCAAGGCATGCATAGACACACATATACATTAAATCAATAATATATATATAAAAAAGAAAGAAAATTCCCTACATACTTGCCTACTTAGGTGTCAACTACAGTTTTTGAAACTAAAAAGAAGGCTGGAGAGATGGCTCAGTGGTTAAGAGTGGGTACTGTTCTGGCAGGAGACCAGAGTTTGGCTCTCCCCACCCACATCAGGCAGCTCACAACCACTTGTGACTCCAGCTCCAGGGGACCCAACTTCTTCTTTTGGACCCTGTGGGCACTGCACATACATGCATGTACCACACGCAGATGCACACATACACGTAGTTATGAAGAATTAAAAATAGCAGGGCATGATGACATGCCTTCAGTCCCAGGACTTAGGAGGCAGAAACAGGATGATCTCTGTGAGTTTGAGGCCAGCCTGGTTTACATAGTGAGACCCTGTATTAGAAAGAATTTTTTTAAATGATTTATTTATTTTATGTATATAAGTACACCGTTGCTCTCTTCAGACACACCAGAAGAGGGCATCAGATCCCATTGCAGATGGTTGTAAGCCATGTGGTTGCTGGGAATTGAACTCAGGACCTCTGGAAGAGCAGTCAGTGCTCTTAACCACTGAGCCATCTCTCCAGCCCCTAGAAAGATTTTTTTTTTCCGAGACAGGGTTTCTCTGTGTAGCCTTGGCTGTCCTGGAACTCACTCTGTAGACCAGGCTGGCTTTGAACTCAGAAATCTGCCTGTCTCTGCCTCCCAAGTGCTGGGGTTAAAGGCGTGCGCCACCACTGCATGGCTGGAAAGAATTTTTAAAGGCTTCATAAACACAAATAAATAAATATTCTTTTGAAAAAGGACTCTAACCACCCATGATGATTTATCTGTTCCCACCCCCAAATTTTATCAGCTATGATTTATACTTTTCATGTCTATTCTTCATAACTACCATGTCTCCTTGAACACACCTTTTGGGGGGTTTATCTATATATGCTATCTCTTTCATTCTCTGTGATGGTCAGAACTTTGGTTCATCATCTTTGGTTTTGTTCTGGGTACAACACTATGTAGCCAAGTCTGGCTACGTGAAAATGACCTTGCCTTAATCTGCCTAGTGTCCACTTCCTGGTGTGGACCTCCACTTGCAGGGATGAACCTCCACTTGCAGGGGTGAACCTCCACTTACAGGAGTGAACCTCCACTTACAGGAGTGAACCTCCACTTACAGGAGTGAACCTCCACTTGCAGGGGTGAACCTCCATTTGCAGAGGTGAACCTCCACTTGCTGGTGTGAGCCACTACTTCCTGGTGTGAACCTCTACTTGCAGGGGTGAACCTCCACTTACAGGAGTGAACCTCCACATACAGGAGTGAATCTCCACTTACAGGAGTGAACCTCCACTTGCAGGGGTGAACCTCTACTTGCAGGGGTGAACCTCCACTTGCAGAGGTGAACCTCCACTTGCTGGTGTGAACCACCACTTCCTGGTGTGAACTTCTACTTGCAGGGGTGAACCTCCACTTGCAGGGGTGAACCTCCACTTGCAGGGGTGAACCTCCACTTGCAGGGGTGAACCTCTACTTCCTGGTGTGAACCTCCACTTACAGGAGTGAACCTCCACTTGCTGGTGTGAACTACCACTTCCTGGTGTGAACCTCTACTTTCAGGGGTGAACCTCCACTTGCAGGGGTGAACCTCCACTTCCTGGTGTGAACCTCCACTTACAGGAGTGAACCTCCACTTGCAGGGGTGAACCTCCACTTGCTGGTGTGAACCACCACTCCCTGGTGTGAACCTCTACTTGCAGGGGTGAACCTCCACTTCCTGGTGTGAACCTCCACTTGCAGGGATGAACCCCCCCACTGGCTTTTTCTTCCTTATTTTCAGATTTTTTGTTTCTTTTTTAAAAGTCATAACACATTTCAACTCAGTGATTCTTTATGTTTAATGTGAGATTCTGTGTCTCCTGATTTACAAGTTTAATCACATCTTTCTCCACATTTATTTAATTTCTGTCACACAGTGAGACTTCTGTGAACCAGCTTATTTCATATTTCCTACATTTTAGATGTAAGTTTTTCTTTTTACCTTTTTTGTAACTTTAATTGAATAGAATTTTCTTTGGCTAGTTTGAAAATTATTCATTTTATTTTCACTCTTCTGGGTTTATTACCCATGCATATGTGTCATCTTCTTTTTCCTCTTCCTCTTCCTCTTCTTCTTTTTAATTTAATTTATTTTTATTGGATATTTTCTTTATTTACATTTCAAATGTTATCCTTTCCCATTTCCCTTCTGAAAACCCCCTATCCCATCCTTCTTCCCCCTGCTTCTATGAGGGTGCTCCCTTACCCACCCACCCACTCACTCCCACCACCTTCCCACCCTGGCATTCCCCTACACTGGGGCCTCTCCCCCCATTGATGCTAGACAAGGCCATCCTCTGCTACATATGCAGCTGCTGCTTTAGTCCCTGGGAGCTCTGGGGGGTCTGGTTGGTTGATATTATTGTTCTTCCAGAAGTGGACCTGTTTAGAAAGGTTCTTTGGAGCAACTCCTGTCTGTGTTGTCTGGAAATCAGTAGTCCAGTTCACAGGTCAGCAGGCAGCAGTAGCTTGATCCACTTGCAAACACTTCAAGGATACACCGGCAGTCCTGTTCGGTAGAGTAAGCAAACATGAATTAGCAGTGGGCACAACCTAGCAGAGACAGCCAGGCCTCAGCTGTGGATTGAGTCAGCAGGGGGGACCAAAAGGAGAAGTTTTTGGCTGTGCCTCTCTCAGGGTATCAAAGATCAGTGAAGACCTGAGACCCAAGCATTGCACAGGGAGCTGCACCAGCAAGCTGGGCTCTGTCTCCATCACTCTGTGGAGTCCTATTTATACCCTCCAAACATCACGTGCCCTCCACATGCCTTGCCTCAGCATGTCCATCCAATCAGCCCCAGTCCACAGAGTCTTCACAGATGCAGCTCAACTACCCAATGTAAGGCGGACCAATACATGCATGTTGTTAGCATAGAATCCTTCATCACGTGTCCTTTCACATGCTTGCTTTAGCAGAACATCCTCTCTACTGTGTCTGCTTCAGTGGAACATTCCTTCACGTGTTTGCTCCAGCAAAACACCACCCGAGACAACTGACTTTCCAAAGAACCCTTAAATTTCCACTTTACCTGGAAACTTGAGAGACTTGTTTTTCAGTTTTTAAAAGTTACATTTATGGTGCTGGAGAGATGGCTCAGCAGTTAAGAGCAATTGGCTGCTCTTCCAGAGGTCCTGCGTTCAATTCTCGGCAGCCACATGGTGGCTCACAACCATCTGTAATGGGGTCTGAGGCCCTCTTCTGGTGTGTCTGAAGACAGCTACAGTGTACTCATAAATGAAATTTAAAAAAATTAATCTTTTAAAAAATTACTTTTATTTAATGTGTGTGTGTGCATGCTCTGGCCATTATGTATATGTCGAGGCCAGAAGAGAACTTGAAGTTCTCAGTTTCCTCCTTCTATTAAATGGGTCCATGGTTCAAATCAGGTAATCCATCTTGTTAACAAGTGTTTTACCTACTAGGTCATCTCACCACCCTAGTCCTAAGAATATCTTTTTTGTTTGTTTGTTTTTGGTTTGGATTTTGTTTTTGTTTTTCAAAACAGGGTTTCTCTGTGTAGCCTTAACTGTCCTGAAACTCACTCTGTAGACCAGGCTGGCCTCAGACTCAGAGATCTACCTGCCTCTGCCTCCCCAGTGCTGGGATCAAAGTTGTACACCACCAGAGCCCAGCTGCCTGGGCATATCTTTATTTCAAGTTTTGGTAAAATTATAATTTAGCTGAATATAAAAATTACAGTTCATACCAGGTAAGATGATCTGCACATTTAATCCCAGCACTCTGGGAGCAGAGGCAGGTGAATCTCTGTGTGTTTGAGGCTAGCCTAGTCTACAGAACAAGTTCCAGGACAGCCTGGGCTAAACAGAGAAACTCTGTCTCCAAATATATATATATATATATATATATATATATATATATATATATATAGTGTCTATATCTATATCATCTATCTATATCTGTATCTATATCTATATCTATATCATCTATATATAATAAAATCTAGTTCCTAAGTTCTTTTTCTTCCATCTGGAATCACTATTTCAGAAACTGATGTCAGGATGCTGAAGCAGGTGCATTGCAAACTGAGGCTAGCCTGAGCTATATGACAGTGAGACTTTGTCTCAGAAAACAAAAATCCAGTCCAGCAAGATGGCTAAGATGACAAAGGCTCTCAACAGCCAAGCCTGTCAGCAGAGCCTCGTCCCTGTATCCCACAGTGGAGAGAGAGAACTGATTCCTGAAACTGACTGGGATGATGTGGTGTGCACACATGCACAAGCACACACATGTGCATATGCACACACACATGCACAAGCACACACATGTGCATGCACACATATGCACACACATGCATGCATCAGTGAGCACACACTCTCAAGTGCACACACACACACACACACATATAATAAATGAAAATCTAAAAAGAGAAAAGAAGCAGAAACCAGGTAATACTTCCTTCTCCTGGTCAGCTTTTTAAAAAATTGTTATTGTTGTTTTTGTTTTTCTAATTTACTTGAATTCTCTGGAATCTTTTAGGATTATTCTGCCGCTTACTTTATTAAATTATACTATAATGTGCTCAAACCTTATTATTTCTTTATCTGCTTGATATCCTGAAATATTTCACATTTCTTAACTCTGAGAAACTCTATGATTTACTGGATTGTTTTGCACTAGAAACTGAACCTTAGATCCGTACACGCCGAGCAAGCACTCAGCTACACTCTCAGTCCAGTGATTCTATGTGTGTGTACGCTCGTGTGTGTACGTTCATGTGTGTGATGTGTAGGCACGCTCATGTGTGTGATGTGTGTGTACTCTCGTGTGTGGTGTATGTGTGCTGATGTGTGTGCACTCGTGTGTGATGTGTGTGCTCATGTGTGTGCACTCGTGTGTGTGATTATGTGTGTGCACAAATGTCATAGCATCCATGTGAAAGTCAGAGGACAAGGCTGGATGTTGACTCTCACTTCCACCTTTTTACGTATTTGTTTTATTTATTTATTTATTTATTTATTTATTTATTTATTTATTTATTGTGTGTGTGTGTGCGCGCGCGCGCACCTGCGTGCATGTAAGTCCAAAGGCCAAAAAGGGACTTTAGGTCCCTTAAACCTGGAGCTACAGGTTTTTGTGAGTCACATGACAT
The DNA here is from genome assembly GCF_011762505.2 of Arvicanthis niloticus. Classification (NCBI taxonomy): domain Eukaryota; kingdom Metazoa; phylum Chordata; class Mammalia; order Rodentia; family Muridae; genus Arvicanthis; species Arvicanthis niloticus. The sequence continues at coordinate 151,596,241 of NC_047658.1, forward strand.
GGCTGTTGGGTTCTGAACTTGGATCCTCTGATGGAGCAGTAAGCAAGCATTCTTTTTGTTTTGTTTTGATTTTGTTTTTCAAGACAAGATTTCTCTGTGTAGTCCTGGCTGTCCTGGAACTTACTCTGTAGACCAGGCTGGCCTCGAACTGCTTCTGCATCCCAGGTGCTGGTGAGAAGGGCGTTCACCCCTGCTGCCTGGTGGCAGTAAGCACTCTTAATTGCTAAACTCTCTCTCCAGGAAATTTCAAAAACCTTCCACCTTTTTGGATACAGTGTCTACTTATTTTGTTCTGCTGGGTAGCCAAGGTGGCCAGCTCATGAGTTACAGGGGGTCCCTGTCTCTGCCTCCCAACTCCCTGGAAGAGCACTGGATTACAGACATTCTCCATAGTCACGGGCTTTGATGTGTTGTAAGGACTTCGAGTCAGATCCTCATGCTCTCAGGTAGCCCAGGCTGATCTTGACTTTACTATGTAGCAGAGAGTGACCCGGAACTCCTTATCCTTTTGCATCCGCCTCCCACGTGCTGGGGTAACAAGCACACATCACTGCCATCCTATGATAATTCTTTCTTTGTCGAGAAATAATTATTTAACTGTGTAGGTGGGAGGGCTCAAGGGCGACACGCGCATGCGTGCAGGTGCCCACAGAGGCCACTGGCACCAGATCCCCTGAAGTTCAGACGTTGAGAGCCTGACTTGGGTGCTTAGGCTGGAAGCCCAGTCTGCCGCAAGCGCAAGCGCAAGCGCAGTAAGCACTCCTCGTCACTGAGCCACCTCTCCACCCCTCAGCATTCTCCTATTCTCTCCCCCACCCAAATATTTACTTCCTGACTTTCTTCCCCTTCTTTTCTGCGACTTCTAGTTTAGACACATATCTTCCATGCTTATTAATTTCACCCTTATATTTTCATTTCTTTATTCCTTCCTAGGAGGGTCCGTCAATCTTCTCTTGCAGTTTATGAATTCATTCGCTGTCTGGAGCTATTTTTTCCACTCAACTTATATACTGAATTCGTTATTTCAACCACTCTATCTTCCATATGCTAGAATGTCTCCGTGTACTTTCTCTCCTGTTTCAAATTTGTAATAATCTCCATTGTCTCTTAGAGAATTTTTATTAGGATTACTTTAAATTCTTGTTCTCTCTGCTCCATTAATTCTGCTTCCCCTCGCATAGGTTGTTCATCTTTTGGATTTTCTTTATGGGGATTGCATGACTCAGGTGTGCTCTGCTTCCTTATGAGCTCGTCTTGCCCTGGGGCTATTGTCCCTGTGGCTGGCAGTATGTACCAGAGCTCTCTATGGCACTTCAATCCCTCCACCACATCCGGTCAGCTCGAGGGCCTGTGCCTATGGATGAGCCTGGGGTATTTCAAACTGAGTTCTATTGCTCCTGAAACACCATCCCCAAAACCAGCCTCTCCCTCTGGAGGGTCTAGGCGAAGGGATTTGCAGGAGGAAATATATAATAAAGATGGATAAAAGCCTGGGCCCCTGGCAGGAGGGTTCTGTTCTGTGCCACCATGGTTAGACTAGACTACATTTTCCAGAATACTCACTCTGTATAGTTCTGGGTTAGAGTTAGCCTAAGGAAATATGCCCATGAATTGGAAGAAAGTAAGACAAATTTCAAAGTCAATGGGGCTAAAGACCACAAGAAACCAGTTCAGGGGCTCAGTGGTTAAGATCACTTGCCCTTTCAGAGAACCCCAGTACCCACACGATGGCTCACAACCATCTCTTACTGTAGTTCTGGGGTATCTGACACCCTTTTCTGGCTTCCCTGGGTACACGACACACATGCAGTGCACATGCATACATGCATACATGCAGGCCAAACACTCAGACACATAAAAATAAAATGAATAAAGCTAATAAAAAGTAAAGTAACATCTTTAAAAATAAAAGAAACTTATGCTAAGGTTCCAGACTCGTGATCCAATTTTAATTTTCTTTTCATCCTCCCTGTGTGTCCACTCTTCTCCCCCGTTTATCTTCTAGATTGACAGCAGAGACCCCATGGCTACAGAGTGTGTGAGAACTTATACAAGTACTGGCCAGAAGAGGCAACCAGCTACTGACCATAGCAGCCCTTTTCCTGATTCTACTCCAGGAAGCCAGGTCATTCTGCTTCTGGGTTTCTGGACAGACACCCCTATCTCAGCTCCACGCCCCACAGTACTTTCCGGGGCTGTGATAGTTTGTATATGCTTGGCCAGAGGAGTGGCACGATTAGAGGGTGTGGCCCTGTTGGAGTGGGTGTGGCCTTGTTGGAGTAGGTGTGTCGTTGTGGTTTTGAGCTTTAATACCCTCATCCTAGCTGCCTGGAAGCCAGTATTCTGCCAGCAGCCTTCAGATGAAGATGTAGAACTCTCAGCTCCTCCTGCACCATGCCTGCCTGGATGCTGCCATGCTCCCGCCTTGAAACTCTGAACCTGTAAGCCAGCTCCAATTAAATGTTGTCCTTATAAGAGATACCTTGGTCATGGTGTTTGTTCACAGCAGTAAAACCCTAATTAAGACAGGGGCCTAGAGAGATTTTTCCCATGATCTTCGTCCCTGCTTCATGACCTTCTTCATCTCCTCCAACAATTGTCTAGTTCATGGACAAATGGGTTTATTTCACGACAGCATCCTACTTCCCTGATGAGGGTCTTCATAGAACAGTAGATGGAGTCCCTGATGAGGGTCTTCATAGAACAGTTTCTGTACCAATCCTGCCATCTCTGCTTCTGGAGCCTTACATGAGGTGGGGGAGGGTAAACACATGCTACACATTCTACTTTTTAACAGCACGGCTTTCTGTCCTGGCTTTCCTGAAGCCTAGCCACCTCCCCTAGATCAGGTCAGGATAGAGACCCACCATAGTGCCACCCTGTGGACTCCCATCTCACAGGAACTTGGCCTGTAGCTCAAGTGACTTCTCCTGCTCCTCCTGCTCCAGACATCATGTTCACCTGACTGGGTCCTGCTTACCCTGCAGTTTTTCCTGACCTCAAGATGTCTTTGTCCAGTGTCATAAAAGCATTATAGCGACACCTGTGACTCAGTACCTGATCATTCCACAACTGTCTCCTCAGCTACACTCTCTTTTTCTGTAACACAGAGCTCCAGGGACAGATCTTACAGCCTTGATCGCTGTAGAAAGCTGTATGTAGAAAGTTTTAGGAATCAGTGAAGAAGCATCTGGAAGCCATGGGAGGGGGAGGGATGGTATCCAAACAGGACTAGTGGGGGAGGGGGACCCAGGGACCTAGAAAATACCCAAGCCGGCATCCATTTAGTAGACCCCTAGCTTTAGAGCCCCTCTCCCTCCGAAGGGATAAGGGAAGGGATAATGGTATTATGCTTGCTTCCTCCTAGGCTTCATCTTCTGTCTTTCCCAGAAGTCCAATTCTTTGTCAATCCCAGAAAGGGATCACCTTGATCCCCTAGCTGTCTACCACCAACCCTGTTACAAAATCTCTCTCAAAAGTAGTAGACTTTAATGGTCACCTGCTTTTAGGGGTGTGACTTAATTTTGAAGGCTCTCATTAGTCCACTGGTTGGCCCATAATTTATTTTATACATTTTTGTTTCATTTAGTGTGTGTGTGTGTCTGTGTGTGTGTGTGTGTGTGTGTGTGTGTGTGTGCGCGCGCGCGCCTCATGTATGCTCTCAAACATGCACATATTCCCGAAGGTCAGAAGATAACTTTTGGTGGATCTCTCCTTTCACCTTGTGGGCCCTGAGGAACCAACTTAGGTTGTCAAGGCAAATGACAAGTACTTTAACCTCCTAAGGCATCTCACCGGCTCTGGGCACATAATTTGATGAACTACTGTTCTGGGAAAGGACAGAAACTTAGGAGGCGGTAGACGGGTAGAGGATGGATCCTTGGGGTGTGCCCACCGGGACTGTATCTTGCCCCCTATCCCATCTCTCTCTGCTTCCTGGCTCCATAGCTATGCTGTGCAGCCTTACCGTGGGCCCCCATGTGACACACCCTGCCTCTGCACTGCCACAAGCAATGGAGCCAGCCAGAAAGACTGAAGTCTCTAAGAATGTAAGCCAAAATAAATTATTCATGTTTTTGTGCCCCTCACCCCACCCACCAGGGTTTCTCTGTGTAGCCCTGGCTGTCCTGGAACTTGCTCCATAGGGTAGATTGGCCTCGAACTCAGAGATCTGCCTGCCTCTGCCTCTTGAGTGCTGCATTCTTTTGCTCAGGTCTAGGGCAGAAAAAGGCCTATATATATTTTATAAAATGATCTTTATAATTTTTCACTCTACATTGCCTCTCTTTCCCCCCCCTTCCCTTCCCCCTCTCTCCACATGGTTGTGGCCGGCCTCTACTTCTCTTCTTCCTCTTCTTCCATCTTCTTCCCCCCATCCCCCCCACCTTTGCCCTATCTCCTGAATAAACCTTCCCCCCCGCCCTTGGAACCCTGTGGTCTGGAGTGGTCTGTTCTGGGCTGTGGTCAGATGTCTGAGCTAACAACTAACAATTTCAGCCACGTGATGGTACACACCTTTAATTCTAGTATTTGGGAAGCAGAAGCAGGCAGATCTCTGAGTTTGGGGTCAGCCTGGTCTATAAAGCAAATTTCAGGACAGTCAGGGCTGTCTTATCCAGCATGGGCTCTGCCTTGGCTTCTTCTCCAGCACATGGTTGCAGGCCAGTGTCGCAACCCCACTTCCTTCCTTCTTCATCCTGATTCTGCCTCTGCACTCACCTTCTCCTCAGCAGAGATAACCTTTGTGACATTCTGGTGGCTTTCTGTCTCTGTCTTTCAAGATGCATCTCAAAATGGTTTTCCCAGCTGCTCAGTGTCCTATCGTGGGGAGGGGGCACACATGAGACGTGAGGGAGACTTCAGAGCAAAACCCCTAGTTTATGACTGTTGTGTTCCTGGATCTGAGCCCCTAGAAGAACAGCCTCCTTTCTACTCTGTGACTTGAAGTCTCTCCTGCCCCAATTTTCTTTCTGTAGACACTACTCTCTGGTTCTACTTCTTGCAGGACGCAGGTTCCCTCCTAACATGAATGTATCTCACACATCAAGAATGTCGGGGGTGGAGGGTGGGGTCCGCCGGGCAGCGCCAGCCTTTGTTTCTGTTCTCCTTCACCTACTACACGAAAGTCCATCCCCTTCTGGACTCAGGCCACCAGCTCTGCCCTGGTAGTCTCTTAATGCTCTCGTGTCTTCTTGTCCACCTACCTCCAACCCACTGTCCTTCGGCTCAGGATGGGGTTTCCCTTCCACAGAGTAGGTAGCAGAGGTGATCTGCTAAGCATAGAAGCCTTGTGTTCTGCCTCTCCACCTCACGACCTGGGCTGGCTGAAGCTGGCTCTTCTGTCATCCGCCCCCGCCCTGCAGGGTTCCTAAGTTACCCTTGTAGCCTAAACCCCAACCTCTGCTTTTCCAGACGGTCTTCTTCGGTCTTCATGTTGAATCCTGCCTGCGGCAGACCCCTCCGCCTCCCTCTCTCCCTCCCCCACTGGAAGGTGTTCTATTACACAGCAAAGTGCAGTTTAAGTAGCTGTAAGGAAATGTGACAGAAAAATCTGTCAGGGTTCAGTCAGACTTGCCAAAACCTGGTGTACCTTTTGGATGTTGTCAACACGCCTTGTAAGGAAACCTGAGTTGATGGAAGCCAGAGGAGTCAGGATGTTCAGGTAAGAGGCCGGAAGCATTGTGGAGGAGGGGCAGACAGAGTTCAGCACCCCCTCCTCCGCTGTAGCCTGAACCGATCCTGGGGGTTGGGTACCAGAGACGTCTTTCTCAGGGTGCTACCAGACAAAGGCAGATGAAGCAGTAGGCTTCCTCCACGTTTTATTATGGGGGTCGCACTTGGGAGGTATAGGTGGAAGGACCAGAATTTCAAGGTCATCCTTGGCTACAGAGCCAGTTTAAGATCAGTCTGGAATACATTAGACCCTGCCTCAAACAAAACACTCAACAGGCTCAAACAGGAAGTGTCAGAAATGAACTCCCCAGATTCCACAGCCTTTCTGAGAATCTTCCAGCTTCCGTCCTGGTCCAGGCAGGGCTGGGTCTTCTTTCCTTCCACACCCCACCCCCACGAGCACTGTACCTGCCAGGGTGTGCCAGCCTTGCCCAAGCCAGCCTCCAGCCCTGACATGATCTCTCTGGTCTCAGCAGGCTGAGCTACCTGAGGCTTCAATTAGGCGCCACTTCAAAAGCTTTCTGAAGCAGGTAAGAGATAATATGTAAACAAGTGGCTACGTGAGTCACCCACTTTTCCTATCCATCCTGTGGCTCCTCTGCCAGTCTCTGAAGAACCAGCCTGTGTTGTCTCCCAGAACAGATGCTATCCTGGGGCCAAGGCCTGTCCAGGCTCCTCTGCCACCATCACTGCCTGTATCTTCTTCAGCACACGCCTAGTGTCAACCAAGCCATGCCTCATGTGTGTAACTCTAGACCACTAGCTGTTCTAACCCTCCAACCAAGCTCAGGAGTCCTGCTGAGCTCACCTAAACCGGCCTGGAGCACTTCTTCCCCAGCTCTTCTGGCCCCTTTTCTAGAACTCCCACCTGTGCACACATACACCACACACACATACACTCACACCACACACCACAGACACACCGCACACCACACACATATACACACACCACATGCCACAGACACACCACATGCCACACACATACACACACCACAAACACGCCACACACCACACACATACACACACACACACCATATACCACAGACAGACCACATGCCACACACATACACACACCACATACACACACACATACACACCACATACACACACACATACACACCACATACACACACACCATATACCACAGACAGACCACATGCCACACACATACACACACCACATACACACACACATACACACCACATACACACACACCACACACCACAGACATGCCACATACCACACACATACACACACCACATGCCACAGACATACCACATGCCACACACATACACACACCACATACACATACACATACACACCACATACACACACACATACATACCACAAACACACACACCATATACCACAGACAGACCACATACACACATACACACACACCACACATACATATACACATACACACACTACACACACATGCACACACCACAAACATATACACATACATACACACACCACAGATACATACACACACACATACACAAACACCACACAACACATACACCACAGACACACCACATACCACAGACACACCACACACCACATATATACCACATGCCACAGACACACCACACACACATAAATACCACAGACACACTACACACACGCACACGCACACACACACACACACGGACGCGCACACACACAGGTTTATTTTCAAGAATAGCTGCCACGTGGCTTTACCTCCAACTACACACTCATCTCATTTCCATGTCACTAATAGCCATCCTCTCTCTTAGTTTCCTTTTTCTTTTCTTTTCTCTTTTTCTGAAGCAGGCTTATAAAGGTGGGAGAGAAGGGAGTTTCTCAACCCTGTTCAGAGACAGCGCAGTAATGGGTGTGACTTTTTTGTAAAATTTCCTTGCATGTCAATTTTTAAAAATCCATAAGAGAACTAGAGGGAGATACTGGGGAGGGGCTGCAAAGTCACCTTCTGAGAGTGTATACGGGCTAGTCCCATAATCTCAGCATTTAGGAAGCTGAGGCAGGATTACTATGAATTTAAGGCCAGCCTGGGCTGTATCACAGTGGGACCTAGTCTCAACACACACAGGATGACGGCTCTGCAGCCTTTTTCTTGCCTTTTGCCGTGGCCAAAGCTCAGCCTCACACTCAGAGACAGGAATGTGGTACAGGAAGTGTCAGGGCAATGCCATAGCAGGTCAAGCTGTTCTTCCCCATCTGCGGCCGGGGCTGGGGCTGGGGCAGTGTGGCTATAGGCTCAGAAGTCTGAGTCTCATCGCTCTGTGGCCTTCTGAGCTTCAGTGACTTCATCTGGAAACAAGACTATAAATAGCAACTAATTCTAGGCGTTGGCTCCATTTTGTAATCGTTGTAATGATGGTTGATTCAGGAAAGAAACAGCCTTGAATGCTAAAACAACTGGGCAGGCGTTTGCTGGGAAGAAGGGCCATCTCCAGGCGGTTCCCTTCAGTACGCTCATTAATTTCAAAGGAGAAAAAAAAAAAGTAATTTTTACAACGGGTAGGTCTGGCAGGAACTCTGTTAATCAAATGATCAACGTTAGCATTACTATTATGGGATGGTAACTGACACCCTGTGCCTCCATGCTGGTGCCTGGAGCAGGGGACATCCCTCACCTGTCATCCCTGAGTCTAATCATGAGGACTGTGGCAGGCAGCTGGACTCTTCTGAAACATCAGCATCCCCTAACTGAAGAAAACACAGATGTGACAAAGAATCAGGACACAAAAGCCAAGATCTGACTTCTGGCTCAGGAAGAAAGCAGCTCTCTAAAAGACAGCACTGGGCCCAAACCTGAATTCAGACCTTATGTTAAATGATAGTATCGATGCAGCGACATTTCCTTAATAGTGTTCATCTATAAAGTGTGTGAGAAAGTCAGGAGTGGCGGCCCAAACCTCCAAACCTGTAACCACAGCACTTGGAGGCAGAGGCCGCTGGATCTCTGTGAACTCAAGGCCAGCCTGGTCTATGTGGTGAGAGAGAGAGAGAGAGAGAGAGAGAGAGAGAGAGAGAGAGAGAGAGAGAGAGAGGACATCTCTATACTCCTGTATCATGCACACAAATGTGGCAAAATGTTAATTCTGTGAAAAGAAATTTGGGAGTTTCTTCATCTTCTTTTCTTTAAATGTTGTATTAAAATTTTTATATGTACAGGTTCTTTTCCTGCATGTATATCTGTGTATCACTTACATGCATATCGTGGTGGTCTCAAGGACCAGAAGAGGTCATTGGAGCCCCTGGGACTGGATGGAGTTAAAGGTGAGTACTGGGAACTGAACCCAGGTCCTCTGGAAGAATATCCAGTGCTTCTTAAAGCTGTGCCATCTCTCCACCCCCCTTATTTTCCATCCTTACAAAGAAATAACTATATTTGTCTCTTTACTTAGGAGGGCTCACCTGTCACGGTGACTTTGAACTTACTCTGTCACCAAACCTAGCCTTAGCCTTGTGATCCTCAAGTTTTAGCCTCCGGGACGAATGAGGTTAACAGGCGTGTGCAGTCAGGTCCCTGTGTACCAGACCTTAGCAGACACCAGACCACTCCACTGCAGAACGGTGGGTCCAAGGACAGATAGAAAAGAACACACAGAAAGTCCACAGCTACTGGGTAAGTCAACGCTCCCCAGCCTCTGTCCTCTGTGGTCCTCAAGTGTCGGGTGGGTTCCACCCTTCTCCGAATCTTCCAGGCCAGAGCTGAGAGATGGGTAGTAAGAAGTGGGAGTTGCTTGGGGAGGGGTGGGAGGTGGCAAAGAACCTCTGTCCTCACTCCCAAGAATTGTCTTGTGAAAGACAGGACAGATTGATTTGTCCACAGGCACCGGCTGCCTGTGCTAAGAGGGTTTGCCCACCGCAGGGAGTCACTGATGGAAAGGCAGGACTGTTCTCTAGCTTGTCTACTGCCTCTGGGGCCTGCAGCTTCTGAGTGCCGGGAGAGGGATCTACACAGAGCCAGCAGTAGCCCAGTGCCTGCTATAGCCAGCCGGGGTGTCAACACCCTGACAGAGAGAAGTGCTAAAATGCATATTTGAAGATGTCTGAACAGACTTGTTTGAGAGACAGCAGGAGCTGTGAGGTAATCCTGGTGTCTCCCCTGTCTCGGGTTTGAAGACTGGGTTTGCCTGCAGGCCTCTGACCTTGAGCATCCTCTGTCAGTGTTAGCATTTAACAAAACTTTGCTTAAGACTTGGGAAGTGACAGAAGTCAACACAGACTGGAGCTTTTATCGGTGCTTCTGGGAGGCCTAGTCTTTAGACCACTGTGGGCCGGAAGCCTCTCAGCTTGAAATCCTCCAGGCCTAATACCTGGCTCCAGATATGGCTCCAGGACAGACCTCTGCCTCTGGTCTACTGCTGTCCTGTGGACCCAGTCGCCTCTGGGTACTATGGAGGCCTGTTTTAGGGGTCAGAGTTCTGGGTCCTGCTTTAAAAGACCTTTCCAAAACAGAAGTAGTTTTCTAGCGCCAGATGGCTGGGCACAGGCAGAGCAAATCATGGGAGAGCTTCTGGCTGCCATATACACACACCACATGCACACCACACCATATACTACACCACACACACACCACACACACATAACACACACACACACACCATGTACACACCACACCATACACTACACCACACACACACTACACACACACACCACACACACTCATACATAACACACACACACTAAGAGATACAGAGGCTTAGAGATACCTCATTGGATAAAAACCTTACGGCACAGGTGTGACAATGGTGGTCAGATTCCAGTGCCCATGTAAAAGCTGGGTGGGAAGGGTTCTTTCTGCCTGTGATCCCAGCACTTGGAAGGTGGAAACCAGGAACCTCTGAAGCAAGCTGACTCGGTAGACTAGCCCAATGGTCAAGCTCTGGGTTTAAGTGGGTGACTCTGCTTCAATCTATAAGGTAGAGGACAATGGAGGAAGATTCCCAAAGTCAACCTCAGGCCTCAGCAAATGCATGTATACCCCCACACATGTGAGCAAGCATACACGTGTGCATTCATAACACACATACACATAAATAAATAAATAAATAAATAAATAAATAAATCAGGACCAAAAAACTAAGCGTAGATATTGGACTCCACAATGACTAGAGATGAATCTCCTAGTCTGGGTTTAGGAAAACTCCTTGGCTGAAGGTTCAGTGATAGAGAAAAAAGTTGGTCAGGCCTGGTCATACACACTTGTAATCCCGGGTACATTGGAGGCTGAGGCAGGAGGATTGCATGGTCTCAGACCCACCAGAGCTACAAAGGGAGAGGAAAAAGAGGAGGAGGAGGATGGAAAAGAGAAGGAAGAGGAGGAAGGCAGCTGATGTGCTGGGACCAACAGGAAAGGAGTGAAAAGCAGGCGGGTAAATGACAAACGCCCAGTGTCCTTGCTCCCTGTCCTCTCTGCCACATTCTCCGAACCTCTCAATGCATCCTGACTTAGGATTTTGTGAGTGTAAATGGAAGAAATATGTTCAGCCTAACCCGTGGAATGGCAGTCATCATAGCATGCAGGTGGAACTCTGGGACAGGTGGTATAGCCAGGCCTTCCAGGATGACTTGGAAGTCTGGTAGCCCTTCTCTCCCAGGTCCCATGGTCTTGGGCATCTTGATGGAAACCAGTATCTTCTAGTTTGCCATGCACATGAGGCTGAATATCATCTGTTCACAATCCCAGGTTCAAGAAGCCACAGAATTCTCCTTATTTCCCAGAAAGAAGACTCTGGAAGGTCCAGTCTGGGTCAATCTTTAACTTATCCAGCTAGCTATGTCTGGGTGGCTTACTTCCTGGAAGTATCCCAGCGGGTTGCCTTATAGATGTATTATACCAAATGTACCGGCTGGTTTTGTGTGTCAACTTGACACAAACTGGTGTTATCACAGAGAAAGGAGACTCCCTTGAGGAAATGCCTCCATGAGATCCAGCTATAAGGCAGTTTCTCAATTAGTGATCAAGGGGGGAAGGGCTCATTGTGGGTGGTGTCATCTCTGGGATGGTAGTCTTGGGTTTTATAAGAAAGCAAGTTGAGCAAGCCAGGGGAAGCAAGCGAGTAAGCAGCACCCCCTCCATGGCTTCTCCATCAGCTCCTGCTTCCTGACCTGTTTGAGTGCCTTTGTTTGACTTCCTTTGGTGATGAACAGAGATGTGGAAATGTAAATTGAATAAACCCTTTCCTCCCAACTTGCTTCTTGGTCATGATGTTTTGTGCAGGAAGAGAAACCCCGACTAAGATACCAAACTAATGTAAGCAGTGTCTTAGTTTGGGTTTTATTGCTGTGAAGAGACACCATGACCAAGGCAGCTCTAATAAAGGAAGCATTTAATTGGGACTGGCTTATAGTTCAGAGGTTCAATTCACTATCGTCATTATCATCATGGTGGGAAGCATGGCATTGTGCAGGTAGACTGGAGGCACCAAGAATTCTAGATCTTGGTCTGAAAGCAGCCAGAAGGAGACTATCTTACACCTGGGCAGAGCCTGAGCATAGGAAATCTCAAAGGTCACCTACACAGTGACACACTTCCTCCAACAAGGCCAGACCTCCTAATAGTGCCACTTCCTATGGTCAAGCATTCAACCACACGAATCTATGGGGGCCAAACCTAGTCAAAACACCACAAGCAGCCCTCGTTCACTGCCATTGAATGAAGCCAACTAAGACAATTGCAGATAGCTTTGGAGCACTCATGGTTTTCCCATCACCTTTTCTTATTGGAGATGTGGGCGTGGCCAACTGTTGGGACACCAGTCCTTCTACTGTGGGTGCTGGGAACTGTCTTCCACAATGAGAATCCTGTGAACCATAGTTTGTCAGGATGACACCCCAGTTTTTTCTTTCTCCACAACCCCTTACCATCCCTGAGGGAGAACTGACCCAGTAGCACATCATCTAGATGTTTTCTGCAGCCTATGGAGTGTTGTGGGAGATATTTTAAAAAACGGCCACTGGTCAAGCCAACTATCTAAGCTGAAGCGGCTCTGCCTAGCTCAGCCGCTATGTTCCACAGCCAGAGGTCACGTGCTCATCGCAGCTAGAAACGGCCAGCCAGAAACACCAGCCTTGCCACCCATGAGACATCAGCATGGGAGATGGCTCTGCCAATCTTCCACCCTGTCCCCGCAAGGCTTGGCATTGCCCACACCATCCCGCCATCCATGTGGGCCCAGTAGGAAAATGAGACTCGAATGCTTAAATTATCCAAAAGCTTTATATATTTGGTAATGATCAGTAACAAGATGCCCATGCAATCAGAAGTGTAACCCAATACCCAACCTAGATATACCAACTACTTTTGACTGCTAGAGACACATGCACATCTGCCTCCATGTTCCCCTCTCCCTCTCTCATCTCTCTCTCCTCTCTTAGCTTTTCCTCTTCCTTCTCCTCTTCCTCTCCTTACTCCTCCTCTTCCTCTCCTTTCTCCTCCCACCTTAGCTCCTCCTACAATGGAGGAGCGAAAAGAATTCCATAGAACATTTCAACCACAAACTCCTACAAGGCTATCATAATCTGCCCATTCTGGAAGGACAAATATAAATATTTACCATCGCAGGACTATCCTGGACACAAAGTGGAGAATTCTGGAAACTGGGTGCAGTACTATAGAACTTTCCAGAGCTGGTAGAAAGGCTTGCACAGAATAGAGTGGCTTCAGTCAGTCCCCGACACCCCGCCCTCACTTCTTCACCTCAAGATTCTAAAGACACCGATTCTACTCAGAGGCCAGAGTCTAACTTTCCTGTCTTCTCCCAGTACTTGGCAACAGATAGCCTCACCACGGATGAGGAGTCGGGTGGGGAGAGCGCAGATTGAGCTCTTGGTGCATGGGCAGATTAAAGATTCAAAATGGGGAGATGCAGCAGGGTGCTTCCATCGTGCCTCTGTAAGGTGAGATTGTGAGTGGTCTGCATGAAAGCAAATGCAGGCAGTAGTGTTGAGTATCAAGGAGGGTCGAGGGGTTGGAGTGGTGGCTCAGCAGTTAAGATCACTGGCTGCTCTTCCAGAGGACTGGAATTCAATCCCCAGCAACCACATGGGGCTAAAACCACATATAATTCCAGCTCCAGGGGATCCATGATCTCTTCTACCCTCTGAGGGCATTGTATGCATATGGTCCACAATGTACCCACAGGCAAAACACCCATATACACAAAACAATAAAACAGAAAAAGCAAGGCAGAGGCAGAGGATGTAGCTCAGTTGGCAGGGTCTGCCTAACACACATGAAGTCCTGGGCTTGACCCTAAGCAGCAGCCTGGCTGCACACATGTGTAATCCCAGCATTCCAGAGGTGGGAAATTCAAAGTCATCATTTGTACCCAGAAAGTTCAAGGCCAACATGGACTAGAGCCCCTGTCTTGAAAAAGTCAGAATTTAAAATAAATACGAAGAAAAACAGGGCTCACATATCCAGAATAGCCTTTTTCACCACCACTTTTTAACTGAGTACTAATTCTCTCCTTAAGTACAGAAGAAACATTTCAACTGGAGAGCGAACTTCTCTCAATCGTCTCAGTGAATCTTGTCTTGTCCGAGGCCCCTACCTCCTGTTTGCCTCTAAGATTGGTGGGCAGCTTCTGCTGAGGCATAGGCTGGTGGGGGATACATGGCTGGATGGAACCGCCTTCCGACAGAGAGCTGCTCAGTAGTCTAGCACCAGGCAGCAGCCTGGGTGGCACTTGGGATGCACACAGGATGCAAGAAGGTGATGTCGCAAGACCGACTTGTCCTGAACTCCTGTCAACAGGAGCAAATAGTTACCAGGAACAAAGCTCCAGGACCTGAAGCAAAAAGAAAAGAGAGATTAAATATCAGGCAGGCCTTGGCTTAACCAAAGTTAACGTCATCAGCAGTGAGTCACATTGGTTGTGTGTTCTCCCCGATACCTGTGTCCCTGGTGGGATGTGATGGGCAGGGCGCTTCACCTCTGTGGTACTCTCCTCCTAGTTCAAAACCCAGTCTAAGCACAGGAAAAACCACCCGGCAAGTTGAAGATAAACCTGTGATGCTTGGTCTTAATTGTCAACTTGACTGGATCGGAAACCAATGAAGAGGGTTTCTCCTGTGAAGGATTTTCATGATCAGATTATCTCAAGTGAGAAGACCCATTTTCGATGTGGATAGCAGCCCAAACAGTAAGAAATGTGGCCAGTAAGAGACTAACGTCATTAGTCCTAGCACTTGGGAGGTAGAGGCAGATTGATCTCCTGAGTTCAAGGCCAACCTGATCTACATAATGAGTTCAAGGATAGCCAGGGCTACGTTGTGAGACCCTGTCTCAAAACAAGCTAACAACAAAGATGGAGAGAGAAGCTTTGCTTTCACCTGCTTGCTCTCACTATTGCTGGCAAGTTCATCTACCCTATTGCTGCTGCATCCATCTTCCACTGATATTAGAACCCTGTAGCTGGTCTTTGCTACTTTGTGGGTTCTTCTTTTTCCCACCCTTTATCCTCCAGGTTTTGCTCGCCCCCCCCCCCCCAACACTAGCTAGAAGAGAAAGGAGGGGAGGGTGGGAGAGAGGAAGAGGGAGAGAGAGATCACTAAATCTAATTTCTTTCCTTTTGTTTCTTCTTTGAGCACGACTACTAACAAACCACAACCAACCTCCATAATTGACCAATCCCCACCCCACCCTGCCTCTCGGGGCTCTAACATTTATATACTTTCTGAAAATTTCCCAGAATTCCAAACACCACACAGTCACAGACATTATCTGCAGCTGGCAAAACCATGCTTCTGCTAGAGCACGAGGCAAATCATAGCCAGCTGCTATGGACGGTCCAAAGCAGCCCCACAGCCCACGCCTGGGGTTAAAACCAAAGCACATTCTTATAATATTTCTGTATTTTTTAAAGAAATCAAAACTACAGAATTTTCAAAAGTGTCACTACAGAACCCAGTGTCTTGAGGGCTTCCAACATGGAATGAAGACCAGCAGGTCTCCAAGAATCTCCCCAGGAATCTCCCGGAGTCCCCCAGCCTTTGATACCAGATTGGGAATACAGAGACACACAAGCCTCTCACCTGAGCAGCAGCCTTGTCCTCAGCCCCAAGGTGGACAGCTATGTGGGACTATGCGGACCACGGGGCACAAGCCAATTGAATGAATCCCCTCTTAGTATAAGTTCATCCCGTCCATTCTGGTCCTGTAGAGAATTCTGCTTAACACAGCACCCCAGACCTGCCTCTCTGAGCTGAAAAAAGAACGAAAAACAAAGAATGTCTGAGAATCATTGGTTACAGAAAGACTAAGGAGCCAAGGCAGCTAACCATCATGTGGTGTCTAACGGCATGTAACAGGGCGTCCTAAAGACAACCCAGCGGCAGATAAAGGGTGTGAGTGGGAAAGCTGGTAACACTGGAACGAAATGTAGCTTGAGATCTCTGAGTTTGAGGCCAGCCTGGTCTACAGAGTGAGTTCCAGGATAGCCAGGCTACACAGAAAAACGCTGTCTCAAAAAACAAAATTAAAATAAAATTTTAAAAAAGGGGGTGGTAAGGTGTAACATGGGGGTGTTAGCCTGGCTTTACACCTAAGAAGAAGAGCGAAAACTTGGATGGCAGAAGCCTGGGAGCTCCTGAGCTGACCCATAGAGGCTGCGGTCTTGAATCACACGGGCATCTGCCTCCTGCACACATGAGCAAACGGCTTCCCTTACCTCTGGGCAGAAGACATGGTCTCTAGTAACTTCAATGGGTGTTCAGAGTTCTGGGGCAACTCTTGTTAATACAAAGCTTTGGACGGGCAGATCTGGACGGGGGGCTGGTTTCTTTATCTCTGACTTGCTCCTACTGCTGCTGATGCTGCTGGTCCCTCACGGCACTCTGAGGTCACCTGAGAGGAGGGGAGGACATGGGTGATGGGGCGATGTGCTCTGGAAGTTGTACATCCTCCAGTTTGGAGGCTGAGGGGTACAACATTCCTAATAGGCGCTGAGTTAGGAGAGCCAGGCAGGGCTCCCAACCTTGTAGAGGTGAGTTCAATTTCCCACTGCTCCATGCAAATTGTCACACTAGACAAATTCTACCCCCACCCCACCAAGCCTCATGCTGTACAGTGAACACTGTAATATCTGACATGCATATTTCTGAATTGTTCTGGGTCCTGGACCAAGTGACCACAGGCAAGAGGCTTCACTCATTGAAATGACCCTAGTACCTGCCAAAAGCACCCACTGATTGACAAGGATTCCATTTCTAGGAACTTATAGTTTTATGACTGCATTGCATGTAGCCCAGGTTATCCTCTCATTTAGTATCTAGCTGGGAATGACCACATGAGACCATTTTGCATTATTTAATCAGTTGACAGACAAATACAAGTAAGAAGCTTCAGGCTTCCAAGTGGACTGAAGACCTGCAGCTCTCCGGGACAATTTGGGCTTCTGAGAATTTGCTGTCTAGACATTTTCATGTGTAGAATCCAGATTTATAGAGGTTAGAGCTGAGGAAATGAGGCCCGTGTCTCACCTCCAACTCCTGTGGCAAATTCCTCTTTGTTGCTGTTCCCCCTCCCTCACATCCTTTCTCAACCTGAGTTTGAGAAGGGGAGACAGGAAATTCCCACACGCCACAGCTCTTCACTCACAGACTCCAGAGGGAGGGTGGCTACTTGGGTCCTCAGCTCCTCCCCTCCTATTTGAAGATTAGCCTTTTATCAGGCCACAGGGCTCCCACACAGCCTCAACCACAACCACCAGCTGTCCCAAGAGGGACAAGGAGCCTGGTAATTCCAGCTTGTCCTCAGGCTGAATGTCTACAGGCACAGCTATATGTGGTCCCCAGAGTTTAAAAATAAAGGCAACATATCTTGTTTGTTTGTTTTCACAGAAGATGGGGAAAGAAAATGGAGATTGTGCCCTCGGCCTCTTCCAGGTCAGAGGCACGTCTATTCTCCTAAAAAGAGATGTCACTACCCACAGCACTATGATGTCACTACCTACAGCACTATGATGTCACTACCCACAGCACTATGATGTCACTACCCACAGCACTATGATGTCACTACCCACGGCACTATGATGTCACTACCCACGGCACTATGACATCACTACCCACAGCACTATGACATCACTACCCACAGCACTATGACATCACTACCCACAGCACTATGATGTCACTACCCACGGCACTATGATGTCACTACCCGCAGCACTATGGTGTCACTACCCGCAGCACTATGGTGTCACCACCCACAGCACTATGACATCACCACCCACAGCACTATGACATCACCACCCACAGCACTATGACATCACCACCCACAGCACTATGATTCAGTACATTGCTCCCAAGTCTGTTCCAGGTAGAGGATTTTAGGAGCTTTTTGGAACTTACAGCTATTTGAAAACACAGCCAGCCAGCAGGGTAAGGTGAGGTCAGGTGATGTCCTTCCTACATTATATTGCAAAGTGAATGGATGTGCTCCTCTTTGGGTAGGATGCCCATTACCAGGGTCATCACTACTGTCCTTGGGCCCTCGGGTCCTCAGCTTACATCAGTGGTCATTCATCTTTATCCGCCTGGAAGGAAACCTTTGAACCATCCTCTATCAGTTGTGAGAGACTAAGTGAACCAGGCTGGACGCCACTGGCTCAGTGGAGTATCCTTGTCTGTGCTTCTCCTAGGACCTTGGGGTACCTGAATGATCTCCATGTCTGAACTGGGACTTTGGGTCCACTGTCCCTTCCTGGAGCTCCCCGAGCGCCCCCTAGTGTTACTCTTAAGTCTTCATCTGAGGATCAGCATGGACCACAAGTGAGGGGCCATCAGGAGCTAGAGTGGTGTCACTTTGAGCTTGCTGATGGGAATTGCCATAAGCCTCTATATAACACTGACTGCCCTGACTAATTGTGCTGAA
This sequence comes from Arvicanthis niloticus, assembly GCF_011762505.2. NCBI lineage: Eukaryota > Metazoa > Chordata > Mammalia > Rodentia > Muridae > Arvicanthis > Arvicanthis niloticus. The sequence goes on from NC_047658.1 coordinate 151,614,785, forward strand.
TAAATATTTGATGTTGAGGGACTTAATTTAGCTAACAGGCAGGAGTCAGCTACTATTACCACTCCCACTTTAAGAAAAGGGACCTGAGGGTCTGGAGAGATGGCTCAGAGGTTAAGAGCACTGACTGCTCTTCCAGAGGTCCTGAGTTCAATTCCCAGCAACCACATGGTGGCTCACAACCATCTGTAAAGGGTGTGTCTGAGGACAGCAATGGTATACTCATATACCTAAAATAAATAAATAAATAAAGTAAAAATAAAATAAATAAATAAAAATTAAAAAAAAAAGAAAAGGGACCTGAGACACAGAGAGGTTGGGTAATTTCCATAAGGCCTTCATGGACAGGATTTACATCCAGGTGTTTTGGTTCAAGAGTCTGTGTTTTTTTTTTTTAAATATTTATTTTATTTTTATGTGCGTTGGGGTTTTGCCTGCATGTATGTCAGTGTGGAAATGTTGAGAGTCACTGGATCTCCTGGACAGTTGTGGGCTACCATATGGGTGCTGGAACTTGAACCTGGGTCTTCTGGAAAAGTAACCAGTGCTCTTAACCACTGAGCCATCTCTCCATCCCTAGAGCCTGTGTTCTTAATAATGACAACGAAGAACAGAGATCTGTATACTGTATCATCAAGGGGAACAGATGCCTAACCCAGGATGCTTTTGAATTTGGAGACCTCTTTGTTATAGCAGCTTGGATATACCTTAGCATCCCCTATTTCTGCCATCAGAGATACCAACCAGGCATCCCCAGACATCCCAGGATCAGAGAGTTCCAAGTTAAGCCTGGTTGTTTTCTGTTTGGGTTGTGTAGTTTTTTAAGCCAGTAAAAACTGTGTGGTGGTGGTGTACACCTTTAACTCCAGCACTGAGAAGGCAGAGGCAGGCAGATCTTTAAGTTCAAGGCCATTCTGGTCTACAGAGTGAGTTCCAGTACAGCTATGGCAACCAAGAAACTCTGTCACCAATCAATCAATCAATCAATCAATCAATCAATCAAGGAAGTGTCTATCCTACTTGGCTTACCAGCCATTGAAACTCCTGTGCATAACCATGACTGTCTCTGTCTCTGTCTCTGTTCTCCATTGTGGGCACAAACCCTTCCAATGCCAGGACACCCTCACTTCAACTTAGTGAGAACAGGGCCTTCACTGCTTCCCTGACAGACAATGTTCTGTGTATTTCAGTTCTCATCCCAACAGTCTCCCCCATAGCTGTCAGATAAATTTCTCTTGTAAGTACAATGGGCTGCAAAGAAAAGAAGGCCCTGGATGAGTGAGACACCCACCCATGCCCTTGTGGGGAGATGAAGGCACAGAGCTGCCTGTACTCTCACCTCAGGAGTGCTTGCTCTGTCCCCAGAGATCACTACTCAGGCCCAAAGGCAGGGGCTTCTCGACGCTCTGCATGTGGTGTGGATTTTCTTTTTTCTTTTTTTTTTTTTTTTTTTTTTTTTTTTTTTTTTTTTTGGTTTTTTGAGACAGGATTTCTCTGTATAGCCTTGGCTGTCCTGAAACTCACTCTGTAGACCAGGCTAGCCTCAAACTCAGAAATCCACTCTCCTCTGCCTCCTAAGTGCATTAAAGGCACACACCACCACTTCCCAGATGGTGTGGATTTTCTTGAATGATAACCAGACTGACACTGAATTGTGCTTTTTGCAAAGCATTATGGGGACATCAGCTTGTTCAACCCTCAGAGTCTACATCTTAGGTATCAGCGACTGTCCTGTCTCACAGATGAAGAACGGAGGCTCAAGTTGGGCACTATGACACGAGACCATAATCCCAGCACTAGGGAGACTGAAGCAGAAAGAGTGTAATTTGGGGCCAGCCTGGGCTACATAGAAGACCCTGTTTCCAAGCAAGAACAAGAAATGAATCTGAGGCTCAGCAAGAAAACTGGGGATAGGGAATAGGAGAGTAGGACTTTGTGAATGGCATCCCTAGGAATCCTAAGTGAGTGGGCTTCCCAGGAAAATGGCCAAGAGTGAATTAAAGGGGCAGAGGTCCAGGAATGTATTTCACATAGCCAGACAGAAACTTTCCAGATTTAAAACAAGGCAAAACTAGTTACTACTAATCTTAAGAAAATAAACATGAGTGACAAAAAAAAAAAAAAAAAAAAAAAAAAAAAAAGGTAGCAGAAGGAACAGAACTTTTCAGAAACTCCCTCTTAAACCTGAGAAGAAAGCACAGACTCTTAGCAGCACGGTGAAAGCCAGCTAATGCTGACCAAGCTTGGAGAGCTACGGCTCAGTTGTAACATATCAATGTTGTAACATATCAATGTATCACATTCCTCCCAAAGATCAACAAGTTGAATGTTTTATAAAAATAACTTTAAGGAATTAGAAAGTGAGCCGAGCGGTGGTGGCGCACGCCTTTAATCCCAGCACTTGGGAGGCAGAGGCAGGCGGATTTCTGAGTTCGAGGCCAGCCTGGTCTACAGAGTGAGTTCCAGGATAGCCAGGACTACACAGAGAAACCCTGTCTCGAAAAAAACCAAAAAAAAAAAAAAAAAAAAAAAAAAGGAATTAGAAAGTGTCTGTGTGTGTGGTGACCTCAAGTGTTTTGGAACTAGGGAGACAGAGGCAGGTGGATCTCTGTGAGTTCAAGGCCAGCCAGGGCTACATAGAGAGCTCCTGTCTAAAAGAAAACCCAAACAAAATAGAATTGGGAGGTGGGTAAAGAAGGAAACAATCTCCACACTAGGAATGATTCTCAGTTGTTCCCAGTGATCTCTTTCTATGGCTCTGCAGTGGGGTCTTAGAATCTAAATTTTCTACAGCTCAGATTAACATGTAGCTAATCTGGCAGCTGCCTGTCTGCTTCTCCTCCACAGAGTTAATGGAGGGATGGGGTGTGTCCTGGTTCTAGGGCACTGACCCCCAAAACACTAGGATGTCCGTACCATGGAAATGCACCGAGACTCCTGAGAAGGAAGCAATGTTTTTCCTGCCTAAGGCCTGAGGCTCAGGATTCTTATTTCTACTGCCTGAGAGGACCTCAGGATTCCAATAGACTACCTTATTCTGATCTTCACCAGTGGGACCCAGGTCTGAACAAAGTGAATGGGACCAAAGTGAACTGGACCAGAACTCTGGAATCTGTACACAGACATGGGACATCTGCCCCCATGGAAGGTTGTCAGATCTCAGGTCACAGAGAAACTTGGAAGCTCAGTGCTTCTCCTATCACACACGTGCAACTGCTGTCTTCCTTCTCTCTTCAGTGAGGACTGGCCCTAAGAAAAAGATAAAGATCCACAATGACCTTAAGGCTACTTCATCCTGTATGTGCCCCAGGCATCCTGTATGTGCCCCAGGCATCCTGCCCTCTATGGATCTCTTGCACCTCCTAATGCCCAGACCTGGTGAATACCCTGTAGTACAGTGGAGCTAATTTCCCCAAGGCGGGACCTTGGAGAGGGTAGCTGTGCAGGGACATTGAGGAAGTGTCAAAAGATAGTGGCAGTCTGGACTAGGGTAGGAGAGTATGTGGCCTAAGGATTGCTGAGTACATACATACATACTATATACATACATACATAATACAGTCATACATACATTCATACACATATGCATGCATATACATACATGCATAATTGACCAAAAAACTTGTGCATATTTACAGTGTTAAATATGATATGTGGAAAGAAACTCCTAACTTTTCCCACCTCGCTGGCACACTGTCACTTAGGGGATAGTTGGGCCAGCCACAGAAGAAAAAGAGATACAATTGATGCAAAATTGGTGCAGAACTCTGAGCCATTGCTTTCCTGTGAAAACTCATAAAGCCCTTGAAACCTTTTCTATCTTTTTGGAAAAGGGTCCTCTTTCGTGAAATTAGAGATATGGACAGACGGCTAAGACACACCCACCCTGTACCCCTCCGCAAAGCAGATCTGAAAATTCACTGCCTTGCAGCGAACTGGCCCAAGCAGTGTCACATCACTACCAGAGGAGGGAGCTCTTGCCTAACCTTTCCAAGGCAAAGGCAGGACCCAGTATCCGGATTTGGGGAGTCAGAGGGGTCTTTGTTACCAGTGTGGGGATGACGGCAGAAAGGCAGAGTCTAGGGTAAGAGTAAGGATGATTAGTGACTAAGAACTTTCCCTTTGGGTGCGCAACCTCAGGAAGAAGTTGCCTTTTCCCACAGCCCAAGGAGGACCTAGTCTTTGTTGTTCTGTGTTTTTGGTTTTGCGTTGCTATTGGTGTTGTTGTTGTTTTACTATCCAAAAACCGAGACATCGGATAGACCCCTAGCTCTGTCCAATACCCAGTCCTGAAAGCACGGTTCCCAGATTTGCAGGTTCCAGTCGAAGGCCCGCAGCAGCATCTTGTTATTCCTTGCTGCAGCGCCTCCCAAGCCTCCTAACCTGCTGGGAAGGGGCAGTGAGGCAGTGACCGTTTTTGAAGCAAAGGCTTTTTTTTTTTTTTTTTTGAGCTTGAAGTGGCTACAACACCGGCTTTGGGGTTTCAGATCCGTACCGGAACGAAGTGGGTGAAGGGTCCTTGCTGCTGAGTGTCGCCACAAGGGCCGCTAGGTGGCACTCAAAGCCCGCCACATGGAGAAGCGCGGGCTTTTAAAGGGGCGGGCTGGAGCGGCTTTGAAACCCCAGAAGAACTGGAGCCAGGGTCCAAGGACTGCTCACAGAAACAGAAGGACAACCTGCGTACATCAAGGACTGGGAAGCAGCCTTCGTTCACTAAAGGCTTTTACCGGAGAGGTGAACGGGACGAGAGG